>NC_091188.1:7138235-7193235 GCF_040958095.1 Procambarus clarkii | reverse complement strand
AGAGAGAGAGAGAGAGAGAGAGAGAGAGAGAGAGAGAGAGAGAGAGAGAGAGAGAGAGAGAGAGAGAGAGGGAGAGAGAGAGAGAGAGAGAGAGAGAGAAAAGAGGAACGAAGCTTCACCAGTACACAATAAACTTCGAGCATGCACACCGCTCCTGGCGTTATCACCTCCTGGAACGAGTCTCTCTCTTCTACGTTGCCAGAATTGGAGAAGAGGTCCACACTTCTCAATCCCCCACAAGATTGGCCTCAATTATGTGTTATAAAAGAGTCATTTAGAGCGTCGTGTGTGTGTGTGTGTCTGGGGTATATAGGAGCCGGGACCTGCTCCTCCCTCTTGCTCTGCTTAGCAGGCGTTGTGTTGAGGTTTGAAGCATAAATCCGTTTCTTCTAGAGCAGGGGGTTCTTAACAATTTTTACGACTGGAGATTCCCCAGTGGATTACACAATGTGTGTGTTGACCAGACCACACATTAGAAAGTGAAGGGACGACGACGTTTCGTCGTCCACACAATCGACTTGAGAATGGGTCCAGGACGGACCGAAAGGTCGTCGTCCCTTCACTTTCCAGTGTGTGGTCTGGTTAACATACTTCAGCCACGTTATTGTAACTCATCGCCTGCATACACACTATGTCTCCATGCCTCCTTCACCAGACTGTCAAAATCATCATCCTATTCATCATTACTATTACATACCAGTGTGATTTCAACACATATCAATAGCTCGGTTTTACTTTAAATAATGGATATCTAGAAACAGAACAGCTGCAATTAAATCATAAAGATTTTATCATATTTACTTATAGCAAAACATCAACTCATAAAGTTAACTCAACCTAGCTCCTGTTTAGATAATAGTTTTTGTAACTACGGGCACCATAGTACAAAGATTGACGTATTAAGCAATTAGACAGTAGAATTTTGTACTATTCACAAAACAGAGTCCGAAAAATTAAGCTAAAAAATAGACTTAAATATTCCTAGGCCTAGTATAGCACACAGTTGTAGTATATTAGGCCTCAGATATCGTGTATGAGGCCTACAAAGGTTACGTTAGTTTAGGTTTTCTTTGCAACGTAAATAGAATTTTTTTCCGGTTTGTCTAAGTTCAATTATGCCGATTTTCATTATATAATTGCGTTGTACGTCGGTATATGTACTTTGGTCCTCATCGTTACTATAAGTACTACCAAAACAGGAGGATGGCCTGTAAATAATCGAAGTGATGAGCTCAGTATGGGAAGTGATCATGTGTGAACTGACAACACTGAAGTAAACTATAAACAACCTCCAGGGTAAACTGAGGTCAGCAGAGAAAGAAATATAATCTAAAGTAAAACAAATGTCCGGGTCAGTATAAGGAAAGCAAGCTTCCGGAAGCTGGAACGCTAACACTGACAGTTATCTTATATGTTGTTATCTTCAGGAATATTCAAGAGACAGCGGCCATGTCAGCATTGCAGGAAGTGCTAATGCTAGCAGCAATGATGCAAGACACAGCGAGTACATAATGAAAAGAACGATCTTACCTGGATCTTACCTGGAGAGGGTCTTGGGAGTTCTTCTACACAAAAGACAGAATGGTGACAGCAGTGGTGACACAGAGGGAGGAAACTGAAAAGATAATGTTCTGTAAGGAAGCCACAAAAGAGGCCGCCTTGGAAATAAAGAGTAAACTTTTAACTGTATCAAAAATAAGAGACATATTTTTGTTCAGAAGGTCACGGCGAAGGAAGAGAAAGCCTCCGCAATGGAGGCCCAGAAGAGTCACAAGGGGAGTGAGGACATCAAATGATCCACATCACTCATACTCAGCTCGGCAGCATCTGAGGAGAGTGGTGAACCAACGGCAAGAAGGTTTAACAACTTTAGAGAGAGCCACAACATATAAGTCTAAACCATTCGACCTGCCACCCTTCCAACACTCTCTCTAACATTGCCTCCACTACCCCCCACGATGCCCTATAATAAACCCCTGTCCTTCCATGTCCTGTGTCAAGAATGTAACTCAAACCCAGAAATGAAACCTTACACTCCCTACCCAAATATCTCACAATACACTCCCAACTCACTGTGATATAGCCACTGCATCCTAATACAACTTCTATTATCTGGTCAATCAGTCCCATCTCCTGTCTCCAAGTATCCTCCAGCCCAACATCAGTCCCATATCTAATGCCTCGTTACCCTTCAGCCCCCATCAAACATCTTGCCATGTAATAACTTCTTAAAACCCTCATCACTCAGAGCAACTTCCTATACAATTGAAAGATAAAGGTCCAGAGTGAATCTAAGTGCTAATTCATAGAAAAAAAAACGAGCTTTAAAGTAATGTACACAAACATAGATGAAATTACAAACAAAGCAAGTGAACTTTGGGAACTATCGCACGAGAAAACCTCAGATGTAATGCCACTCATAGAAATGGAATTGTCACATTTAATAATAAATGCAGAGTTCCATCAGGATTTCCAAATAGTGAGGAAAGGGAGGTAACAAATGGGTTACATTGCAGTTACTTTGGGTTGGTCCTGAGGATCAAAGTCCCCACGGACCAGTCTCTAACCTGGCCTCCTGGTTTGTGGACTGGTCAACCAGGCTGTTAGACGCAGCTGTTCGCGGTCTGACATAATCACAACCCAGTTGATCAGGTATCCTTTGGAGGTGTTCATCAACTTCTCTTTTCAACAATGTAGGTTGAAAAGTCTGTTATGCCTCTTATATTTAGAGGGAGAATGTCGACAAATTTTGGGGGTATTGACGTTGGTAGGATTCTCTCAGAATGCCAACCTGCACATTTTCTTTTTCAATGTAGCTATTTTGCACTTTGTGGCTTACCACGCTATTTCATACAATGTTATTTCCGTGTGCAGATTTGGAACCAGTCCCTCTAATATTTTCCAAGTGTTAGTTATTATGTATCTCTCCCGCCTCCGCTCTAGTGAATGCAGATTTAAATAATTTAAGAAGTCCCAATAATATAGATGTTTTATTGAGTGGATTCGGGCTGAAAAAAATCCTTGCACGTTCTCCAGGTCAGCAATTTATCCAACTTTAAACGGGGCTAATATTTCGCAACAATATTCCGCAAAAGAGAACACTAATGTAAATAAGTACCGTCATTGCTATGGCATCTCTTGTTTGGAAGATTCTTGTTATCCAACCTGTCATTTTCCTTCGCAGTTCTGACAGATACTTTATTGTGTTCTTTAGAAGTAAGGCCTCCCGACATCATTATTGCCAAATCTTTTATATTACTTTTTTGTTCATAGAACAAAAAAGTAATATAAATTGATTTATATACTATATAAATACTATAGATTTATATATAAATCACTGCGTGATTTGACTGATACCTGGTTGATACCTGGTTGATGGGGTTCTGGGAGTTCTTCTACTCCCCAAGCCCGGCCCGAGGCCAGGCTTGACTTGTGAGAGTTTGGTCCACTAGGCTGTTGCTTGGAGCGGCCCCCAGGCCCACATACCCACCACAGCCCGGCTGGTCCGGCACTCCTTGGAGGAATAAATATATTTTCCTCTTGAAGATGTCCATGGTTGTTCCGGCAATATTTCTTATGCTCGCTGGGAGGGTGTTGAACAACCGTGGACCTCTGATGTTTATACAGTGTTCTCTGATTGTGCCTATGGCACCTCTGCTCTTCACTGGTTCTATTCTGCATTTTCTTCCATATCGTTCACTCCAGTACGTTGTTATTTTACTGTGTAGATTTGGTACTTGGCCCTCCAGTATCTTCCAGGTGTATATTATTTGATATCTCTCTCGTCTTCTTTCTAGTGCGTACATTTGGAAGGCTTTGAGACGATCCCAGTAATTTAGGTGCTCTATCGCGTCTATGCGTGCCGTATATGTTCTCTGTATTCCCTCTATTTCAGCAATCTCTCCTGCTCTGAAGGGGGAAGTGAGTACTGAGCAGTACTCAAGACGGGACAACACAAGTGACTTGAAGAGTACAACCATTGTGATTGGATCCCTGGATTTGAAAGTTCTCGTAATCCATCCTATTATTTTTCTGGCTGTCGCAATATTTGCTTGGTTATGCTCCCTAAGCGTTAGGTCGTCAGACATCATTATTCCCAAATCCTTTACATGCTGTTTTCCTACTATGGGTACATTTGATTGTGTTTTATACCCTGTATTATGTTTAAGGTCCTCATTTTTATATGTGGTGTCCTCATTTTTATATCTGCGTTATATATGTGGTTTCCGTTTTTTATATTTTCGTTTTCCATAGTACAAAAGGTGAATTAATTCACCTTTGTGTCAACTGTCACCTTCATTAAACATATTATTTTCCGGGGCCCATTGAAAAGAGCTGAGTACATTAGACAACCAACGGTTAGAGAAGCAGGGTCCAAGAGCTAACAGCTCGATGCTACTGCCATAAATAGTAAGTGCACACGTGTCTGTACAAGATTTATCATCCAGCTCAGCTATTTACAGAACGTGACCTTGAATATTTTAGATACTTACCCCCCTAAGATCCCGCCTGACTCGCCTCCCCCCACCACCACCCCCCTCGGCTGTCTGGTAAGGTCAGAGAGCCTCCGGCCAATACCAAAGCCTTTTATCATCTATAGGTTCAGGTGTCCTTCGGTACTTTGTCTCGTAAGCGAGACTCAATATAATGAGTCATGATAATGGTGGACTTAGCTGGTAGCGAGATGAACGTGTGAGTTAAATTGAGGCCAACGGTTGGTCAGGTGATGCGCTAATTAGCGTTCAGGTCGCCGGCTGCAGGTTTATGCATGGTGGGTCGCAGTATGTAACGTATACACCTGCTAATTAACCACCTCGATGGGTCTTCAGGTGTGTGTTGGGGGAGCTCACTTACTCCAGACGGCATGCACACACTTGGCTCACATCACGATGCTTCTCAGGGACGGTCTTCCTCTCCTTTTGCTTGCTCATGTAGCCCACGAAGGTGATCTACGAGCGTGAGGGTGTTTACTATTTGGGTCTTGGACCCCGCCAGTCTAACAAATCTATTTTCTTCTATTATATTTACTACATATTTCTCTCTAACACACGGAAACACACACACACACACACACACACGTGTGTGTGTGTTTCCTGTTTCTACCGCCTAGTTTCATTACCTTGCATTTACTCGGGTTGAACTTTAGTAGCCATTTATCGAACCATTCATTCAGTCTGTCTAGGTCATCTTGTAGCCTCCTACTATCTTCCTCCGTCTTAATCCTCCTCATAATTTTTGCATCATCAGCAATCAATGAGAGAAACGATTCTATACCCTCTGGAAGATCATTCACATATATCAGAAACAGTATAGGTCCAAGGACTGAACCCTGCGGGACTCCACTGGTGACGCCTCACCAATCTGAGACCTCACCCCTCACAGTGACTCGCTGTCTTCTGTTAGACGACTCCTACTGTCTGAAGACTGAAGTTTGAAGACTCCAGACTGTTAGAAGACTGTTAGGTACTCCTTTATCCAATGGAGTACCTTCCCTTTCACTCCTGCTTGCATCTCCAGCTTTTTCACTAGTCTCTTGTGTGGTAATGTGCCAAAGACTTTCTGGCAATCCAAAAATAAGCAGTCAACCCACCCCTCTCTTTCTTCCTTGATTTTTGTTTCCTGGTCGTAGTGAGGCAGGACTAATTAATCCTGTGAGGCAGGACTTGCCATCCCTGAACCCATGTTGATGCTGTGTTACAAAGTTCTTTTGCTCCAGATGTTCCAATAGCTTTTTTCGCACAATCTTCTCCATCAACTTGCATGGTAAGCAAGTTAGGGACACTGACCTGTAGTTCAGTGCCTCCTGTCTATCCCCCTTCTTGTATATCGGGATTACATTAGCAGTCTTCCAAATTTTTGCCAGTTCCCCTGTTACCAGTGATTTGTTACACACAATGGAGAGTGGCAGGCACAGTGCTTCTGCTCCTTCCTTTAGTATCCAAGGGGAGATTCCACCCGGCCTTTGTCACATCCAACTCTAGCAAAAGCTTCCTTACATCCCCACTGGTAAGCTCAAACTCTTCTAGTGGTTCCTGGTTAACTATTCCCTCTCTTATCTCAGGAACTTCCCCTTGCTCTAATGTGAAGATCTACTGGAATTTCTTATTCATTTCCTCGCACACTTCCTTGTAGTTTGTAGTGAATCTATCTGCCCCTATCCACACTTTCATTACCTGTTCCTTTACTGTTATTTTTCTCCTGTTGTTCCTGTGCAACAATTTAAGTTCAGTCTTTGCCTTACTTGCTATGTTATTTTCGTATTGTTCTTCTGCCTCTCTTCTCTAGCTGACATATTTATTCCTGGCACTCTGGTATCTTTCGCTGCTCTCAAGTGTCCTGTTATTTCTCTAGTTTAGAACCACGCCCTATATGAAATTTCTATAGTTATAGAACCACGGCCTTTGCTGCTTAGCTAGCCCACATCTCTGATTGAACCATGGGTTTCTCATCTGCATTTCGTTGTTTTCCTTTTGGACTGGGACAAACTTGTCTGATGCCTCCTTACAATTCTGCTCGATGTAGTTCATCATGTCTTGGGCCGCCTTTCCTCTGAGCTCTGCTTCCCCTGTTATGTCTGTTAGGAATTTTCTTATCTCCTCATAGTTTCCCTTTCGGAATTCCAGCCTTTTGTTTTCAGTTCCCCTCCTCGAGTTCTTTAACCCTTCTTCATCCAGATACTCAAACGTCAGTACACTGTGGTCGCTCATTCCTACTGGGGCCTCGAAACCGATTTCCCTTATGTCGGAGTCGTTCAGAGTGAAGACTAGATCGAGTCTCGCTGGTTCATTGTTTCCTCTCATTCTTGTGGGTTCCCTGACATGCTGGCCTAAAAAAAATTTTGTTGCCACCTCCAATAGTTTAGCTCTCTATGTATCCTCACCTCCATGCAGTTCCTTATTCTCCCAGTCTATCCTTCCGTGATTGAAGTCCACTATGGTAGGCAGATGGGATATATTTCTTTAGGCAGCAGAGGCTGTCTTCTCAATTATAGTGTTAACTGCCATGTTGTTGCTGTCATACTTTTGCCTGGGTCTTCTGTCGTTTGATGGAGGGTTATATATCACTGCTACTACTACTCTTGGTCCTCCCATTGCCATTGTGCCTGTTATATAGTCTCTGAATTCTTCGCAGCCCGGGATAACCATCTCCTTGAAACTCCATTCCTTTCTCATTAGTAGGGCCACTCTGCTTCCTCCCCTTCCTTCCCTTTCTTTCCTTAATACAGTGTAGTCCTGGGGAAACACCGCATTCGTAATGATTCCTGGGAGTTTTGTTTCTGTGAGTCCGATTACATCTGGGGTTACTTCTTGTGCTCTTTCCCTTATTTCACTTGCCTTCCTTGTAATCCCACCCATGCTGTGTGTGTGCGTGTGTGTGTGTGTGTGTGTGTGTGTGTGTGTGTGTATTCACCTAGTTGTGCTTGCGAGGGTTGAGCTCTGCTCTTTCGACCCGTCTCTCAACTGTCAATCAATCAACTGTTACTAACTACTATTTTTCCACACACACACACACACATACACAGGAAGCAAGCCTTAGCAGCTGTCTAACTCCCAGGTACCTATTTACTCGTACTCCCAGGTACTAGGTAACAGGAGCATGAGGGTGAAGGAATCTCTGTCCATCAGTTTTCGCCGGCTGTGGGGATCGAACCCCGGTCTCTATATTCACGAGTATAGAGCGCTGTCTACTCAGCCACCAGCCCCCCTGTGTGTGTGTATGTGTACTCACCTAGTTGTACTCACCTAGTTGTGTCTGCGGGGGTTGAGCTCTGGTTCTTTGGTCCCGCCTCTCAACCGTCAATCAATAACAAATCCACAAGGGCCGTGACGAGGATTCGAACCTGCGTCCGAGAGCATCCCAGACGCTGCCTTAATCGACTGAGCTACGACATGGTCGTGTGTGTGTGTGTGTAGCGCTCTTCTTGCGTCGAGCCTCCCCCCTCTCCCATGTGCGGGTCAATGACAGGGCTGGTGCAGCACATACTGTAATTAGGAATAATGCCTTTCAACGCAGAAATGAAGAGAAAGTATGTATTGAGAACTATGCCTATTCAACGCAAGCAGAGTTAACCGCCATTGTTATGACGTTAAGATTCCTTGAACTATACACTAATTGCGCAGTGATTTGCACTGACTCAAAAACAGCGTTACAAAACCTAAGTAAAAATCGAGCAGAAAATCTTGCGATAGTCGCTGAAATTAAAAGAGTTGAGAGGGTACTAATCAACCAGGGAAGAATCGTCAAGTTTCTGTGGATCTCCTCCCATGTTGGAATATGTGGGAATGAACGAGCATATGTTGGCTGTTGAGGGCGCTGAAGGAGACCATATTGAATACTTCATACCCAAGACTCTGCTACAAATTAGAGGTATTGTCAGGCAACATCACCGTGACAAGGTAACTGAGGAAAGAAGGATAGAAGCACAAACCAGTGAATTTGTACGGTGGTACAACATGGTTGCAGCTGGCAATCCCAGTCATTATGAACGAAGAGGAGGTGGCCGCGGGAGAGAATAAAAAATAGCGAGAATTCGTCTTGGATACAAATATCCACGGCGATTCGGAATGGAAACAACAGCTGAGCAGCAGAGTTGCAGAATCTGTGATGAGAGTGACGGACACCGCCTTGACCACTACCTGAGAGAATGTGAACACCTGAGAGACATTAGAAATATGTGTAGAATAATAAACCCCACATTGTTTGAGTTAGGAAAACACTATTTGTTAAATATTGATACTGTTCTTAAAAAAAATTCCCCATTTTGCCCTCGCAAGATAACGTAAGATTTTAAGTGTTGACAGATGTAAATCTTATTTGAGGAGCTGTTCACTTGAGACAGATAAGCAAGTCCCAGCTGCGTCTGGGTACAAGTGGCATGATGAACACGCCAGCGGGTTTTCTTCCTATTGGGGAGTGTTGTACACGCTGCTATGGCGGTATATCCACTCACAGGATGAGTGGCGCTGCTCAATAAACTCGCCCCTCGGGGCAAAATTACAAAAAATGTAGATATATTCATTGCCAATGTTGTTCAGGACGTCGCGGGTCGAAAACGAATGACAGCTACCAACAGGTGTTGACCCTACACTATACAGGTGTTGTGCCTAAACCCTGCGGGTGTTGTCTCTATAGATCCTCCAGTTATTGTCCTTCGATTATACAGGTGTTGTTCTTCGATCATACAAGTGTTGTCCCCTAAATTATATTAGTGTTGTTTCTAGATCCTTCAGGTGTTGATAGATCCTTCAGGTGTTGGCCCAAAATACATCGTGTTCTGTCCCTGGCTCATACAGATGTTGACCTCCTAGATCATTAAAATATTTTCCCCAGATCGTGCAGGTATTGTCCCATCAGGATCATTCAGGTGGTGGTCCAAACTCATACTTTTGTTGCTGTCCCTAAATACTTCCGTGTCTGTCCCAAGATCATACAAGTATTATCTCTAGATCCTTCATATATTGTCACTAGATCGTACAGATGTTGTCCCTAAGTTGTTCAGGTGGGTTTAACAACTGCTCTCAATAATGGACACTTGGGTACCCAACTTATGAGGGAGATATGAGGGGGTTGTATGATACCAATAACTACCACAGTAACCACATAACCAATTACAGTAGTCATACCCATTACGTTGGGCACGGGTTCCGCGCTCAAACTACCTCATTACAACGCATTGACATTGCCACTGAGTTGTTGGTGCGCACGCTCACACACATGCCAATGTGCGCATACAGACACTATGCGCTGCTGCCTTATGCATGTGCATGCGCGCTTGAAGGTGTACGTAAGATATAAATACACACGGTCATATGATCATGCACGTGTCAGCAGACACGTGGACCACTAATAAGGACGGGAATCAACACCTCCAAAACACACGGACACAAGACCATTGAGATAATCATATACGTGTGTTTACCAGACGGTCGAGCGGTCGATAAGTTGAGCTGAGGCGAGGCTGAGGGAGCTGGATCACGCTACTATAGCAAGGAGACAAGACTGAGGGGGGAAAGGCTTGTTGTACTTAAGACTCGCGGACTAAACACTATAAACATGGACACCGGCAGGACGAGACCATTCTGGTGTGTGTGGGGTTTAGAAGGTCAGATGAGCTGGTGTAGGGAGGCGCTTCTGTAGTGTTGTGTGAAGGTTGACTAGAGCTACGAGGGGGAGGCAGTTGAGGCGGAGTCTACACATAGTTTAGAGGGTATAGGAAGGTAAGAAACATGGAGGGTGGGGGAAATATTGGAGAATATGACTAGAGTCAGATAGGCAGGGGGCCATGAGTTGATGCTCGCTCTGCAAGCACAAATAGGTGACTATACACACACACACACACACACACACACACACACACACACACACACTACCCTAACCTGCATACCATGCAAGTTGATGGAGAAGATTGTGCGAAGAAAGCTAGTGGAACATCTGGAGCGAAAGAACTTTGTAACACAGCATCAACATGGATTCAGGGATGGCAGGTCCTGCCTCACAGGGTTACTTGAATTCTACGACCAGGCAACAAAAATAAGGCAAGAAAGAGAAGGGTGGGCAGACTGCATATTTTTGGATTGTCAGAAAGCCTTTGACACAGTGCCACACAAGAGGCTAGTGAAAAAACTGGAGATGCAGGCTGGAGTGAAAGGGAAGGTACTCCGTTGGATACAGGAGTACCTAAGTAACAGGAGACAACGAGTCAGTGTGAGGGGTGAGGTCTCAGATTGGCGAGACGTTACGAGTGGAGTACCGCAGGGGTCAGTCCTTGGACCTATACTGTTTCTGATATATGTAAATGATCTTCCAGAGGGTATAGAATCGTTTCTCTCAACGTTTGCCGATGATGCAAAAATTATGAGGAGGATTGAAACTGAGGACGATAGTAGGAGGCTACAAGATGACCTAGACAGACTGAGTGAATGGTCCAACAAATGGCTGTTGAAGTTCAACCCGAGTAAATGCAAAGTAATGAAACTAGGTGGTGGAAATAGGAGGCCAAACACAGGATACAGAATAGGAGATGAAGTACTTAATGAAACGAACAGAGAGAAAGATCTAGGAGTTGATATCACACCAAACCTGTCTCCTGAAGCCCACATAAAAAGAATAACGTCTGCGGCATATGCGAGGCTGGCTAACATCAGAACAGCGTTCAGGAACCTGTGTAAGGAATCATTCAGAATCTTGTACACCACATATGTAAGACCAATCCTGGAGTATGCGGCCCCAGCATGGAGCCCGTACCTTGTCAAGCACAAGACGAAGCTGGAAAAAGTCCAAAGGTATGCCACTAGACTAGTCCCAGAACTAAGAGGCATGAGTTACGAGGAAAGGCTGCGGGAAATGCACCTTACGACACTGGAAGACAGAAGAGTAAGGGGAGACATGATCACAACCTACAAAATCCTCAGAGGAATCGACCGGGTAAACAAGGATAAACTATTCAACACTGGTGGGACGAGAACAAGGGGACACAGGTGGAAACTGAGTACTCACATGAGCCACAGAGACGTTAGAAAGAACTTTTTCAGTGTCAGAGTAGTTAGTAAATGGAATGCATTAGGAAGTGATGTGGTGGAGGCTGACTCCATACACAGTTTCAAATGTAGATATGACAGAGCCCAGTAGGCTCAGGAATCTGTACACCAGTTGATTGACAGTTGAGAGTCGGGACCAAAGAGCCAAAGCTCAACCCCCGCAAGCACAATTAGGTGAGTACAATTAGGTGAGTACACACACACACACACACACACACACACACACACACACACACACACACACACACACACACACACACACACACACACACACACACTCACTGGCTGATCTAGGTCCCTCTGATCACTATGCTGGCCGTGGTTTACCTATGACAGTCATCAATAATTCTTATGGCCACTCTCTCAGGATCGACGCCAAGGCTCTGGTGATAACGTGGTCGGGAAGACTATTGCTTTCACTCCCCCTCAGGCTCACTTATCCATAATAAAACTGATTACACAGTTTTGGAAGAAAAAAAAGCTTCAAATTCACTTTTGAAAGTTCCAGCCTTTCTTCCGGAGATATGTATTATATTTTCCAATAGAAGGTTGAAAAGTCAAGGGCCTCAAAAATTCATAGTGTTCTCAGACAGTAATTTGGACTACTTTGCTCTTGGCTGGATATGAAGCTCACTCCTGAAGGAAGTTCTTATTTGATTGAAAAGATTTAGTCGAGTAACTTCCACGAGCTTTACCGTGGTAAAGGATCTCTGTGTAACTGCTATTTGGGTTACATCGCCTGTTGTGAAAGAGAAGGCGAGTACAGATCATAATACCAAGTGATTTTGCACACGAGATGTAAGTAATAGGATCAGGCCTGCATCCCTTTTCTTAAAGTTCTCATAATTCATCCGATCATTTTCCCCAACTGATAGAATATGTTTGGTGTGGTGTTTGGCTGTTTCTGCTATGAAACACAATTTTCATTCATATACAGATACTCTTTGGGGTCTGATTGCCACAAAATTTCACATATATATATATAAATATATATATATATATATATATATATATATATATATATATATATATATATATATATATATATATATATATATATATATATATATATATATATATATATATATATATATATATATATACATATGTCGTACCTAGTAGCCAGAACGCACTTCTCGGCCTACAATGCAAGGCCCGATTTGCCTAATAAGCCAAGTTTTCCTGAATTAATATATTTTCTCTAATTTTTTTCTTATGAAATGATAAAGCTACCCATTTCATTAGGTATGATATCAATTTTTTTTTATTTGAGTTAAAATTGACGTAGATATATGACCGAACCTAACCAACTCTACCTAACCTAACCTAACCTATCTTTATAGGTTAGGTTATGTTAGGTAGCCGAAAAAGTTAGGTTAGGTTAGGTTAGGTAGATTAGGTCGTCGAAAAACAATTAATTCATGAAAACTTGGCTTATTAGGCAAATCGGGCCTTGCATAGTAGGCTGAGAAGTGCGTTCTGGCTACTAGGTACGACATATATATATATATATATATATATATATATATATATATATATATATATATATATATATATATATATATATATATATATATATATGTCGTACCTAGTAGCCAGAACTCACTTCTCAGCCTACTATTCAAGGCCCGATTTGCCTAATAAGCCAAGTTTTCCTGAATTAATATATTTACTATAATTTTTTTCTTATGAAATGATAAAGCAACCCTTTTCTCTATGTATGAGGTCAGTTTTTTTTTATTGGAGTTAACATTAACGTAGATATATGACCGAACCTAACCAACCCTACCTAACCTAACCTAACCTATATTTATAGGTAAGGTTAGGTTAGGTAGCCAAAAAAAGCTAGGTTAGGTTAGGTTAGGTAGGTTAGGTAGACGAAAAAACATTAATTCATGAAAACTTGGCTTATTAGGCAAATCGGGCCTTGAATAGTAGGCTGAGAAGTGCGTTCTGGCTATTAGGTACGACATATATATATATATATATATATATTAGTATATTTTGGTAGCAGTCTTTCCTGTAGACATATATTATTAAATATGACCGAAAAAGTAAGATTAATAATTCTAACACGAATTTTCTCAATCTTTCGTACATTTCTTTTCACTGCTGGTGGTAATTCAAAAATCAATTCTCCAAAATTCATTTTTATTTCTAGTCTGACGCGACACTTGAGCGCGTTTCGTAAAACTTATTACATTTTCAAAGACTTTAGTTTATACACAACTGAATAGAACCTACACATCTCCGATTTGTTTATATCTACATTTGAGTGAGGTGGATGGGGGTGAGGTGTTTTTTTTATAAGGTATTAATTTCATCAACACAAGACAGAACACGAAACAATGGGTATTGAATAGAAGTGATTGTAGAAAGCCTATTGGTCCATATTTCTTGATGTTTCTATATTGGAGCGGAGTCTTGAGGTGGGTAGAATATAGTTGTGCATTAATTGGCTGTTGATTGCTGGTGTTGACTTCTTGATGTATAGTGCTTCGCAAACGTCAAGCCGCCTGCTATCGCTGTATCTATCGATGATTTCTGTGTTGTTTACTTCTCTGGTTCGCCAGAGAAATCCTAGTACGAAACGCGCTCAAGTGTCGCGTCAGACTAGAAATAAAAATGAATTTTGGAGAATTGATTTTTGAATTACCACCAGCAGTGAAAAGAAATGTACGAAAGATTGAGAAAATTCGTGTTAGAATTATTAATCTTACTTTTTCGGTCATATTTAATAATATATATATATATATATATAACCCCTATATATAAAAAAAAAATATATATAAATATATATATATATATATATATATATATATATATATATATATATATATATATATATATATATATATATATATACATATATATCACTACTTTGCATATAACTCCTTTAACCTCTTTGTATATTTCCTTTATTCCTGCGTGTGCTGAGTAGTTGAGAAAAGCAGCATCCTTCAGCTCTAAACTCATGCTGACGTAGGTGGTATGGTTCGTTTTTCGTTATTTTTTCACAAAACTAGAAATATATATTTGATATGTCACCAGTATCTCAGGGTTTTCTTCCTGGCCAAAACACCAAGCTCCGGTGCTCGTCATATTTTGCATCTACATAGAAATATGGAGTTCCAAGAGTCAGGCCACATGGACGTGTGTGTGTGTGTGTGTGTGTGTGTGTGTGTGTGTGTGTGTGTGTGTGTGTGTGTGTGTGTGTGTGTGTGTGTGTGTGTGTGTGTGTGTGTGTGTGTGTGTGTGTTTACTAGTTGTGTTTTTACGGGGGTTGAGCTTTGCTCTTTCGGCCCGCCTCTCAACTGTCAATCAACTGTTTACTAACTACTTTTTTTTTTTTTTTTTTTTTCTTCCCACACCACACACACACACGCACACACCCCAGGAAGCAGCCCGTGATAGCTGACTAACTCCCAGGTACCTATTTACTGCTAGGTAACAGGGGCATTCAGGGTGAAAGAAACTTTGCCCATTTGTTTCTGCCTCGTGCGGGAATCGAACCCGCGCCACAGAATTACGAATCCTGCGCGCTATCCACCAGGCTACGAGGCCCCCCAGCGATGTGTGCGTGTGCGTGTGTGCGTGTGTGTGTGTGCGCGCGCGTGCGTGTGTGTGTGTGTGTGTGTGTGTGTGTGTGTGTGTGTGTGTGTGTGTGTGTGTGTGTGTGTGTGTGTGTGTGTTGAGTGCGGGGGTGTTTGTGTATAGGGGGAGGGGTAGGGGGGTGTCTTGGGGCAGTGTAAGGCGTGGGAACGTGAGGGGTGAGGGTGGGTGAGTGAGGGTGAGCGGTCACCAGTGTGTGCGTGCGTGCATGTGTGTGTGTGTGTGTTTACACTGGCGTGTTATGGTGAGGAGGAGGAGGGGGGGTAGGTCTAGTCAGTGGCGGTGTAATGTAACACACAGGTGTGAGAAGCTAGTACCAAGCTGAGGCTCTTGAGCTACTTTTTCGTATTTTAATTAACTTATGTTCAAAGCTAATTACTATATAAAAAACACTGTACACCTTGTATGACTGACTTTGAGAGGCACTCACCTCCGAGTAAGCATCCCACAGCACAATTAGGTGATTTATGAAGCGATGTCCAATATTGTTGTTGACGTCCCCGCCAGAGGTCCTCCCACGTGGTGGTCCAAACTCTTCCCTTCGCAGGCCTCTGGTGCCACCGTCTTGCCACAATCTCGTTCTTTTTCAATTTTTTTCTTATCAAACGTTATAAGAATTCACTATGTTGCGTTATCACTGCGTTGCTGTACCTTTCATATGACCAAAAACTATGTTTTGGGCTCACTGGTACGTAAATATCCCGAGAATATTGAAGTAATTCGCGGACCGCACGTCCTACACTTGTTCACTGACCGCCGTCCTACTGCCTACTACTACTACTACTACTACTACTACTGTGTGTGTGTGTGTGTATGTGTGTGTGTGTGTGTGTATACATGTTGTGGGGGGTTCAAAGTTTGCGGTGTGTTCCTTGTAAAATTCCATATTTGGTTTGAAATGTAAATAGCATTAATTAAAAATAATTGTCAGCATCAACGACCTTCGTGTTGTATATCATGCTGCTAAATATACATTCATCTTGGTCTCTCGGGATTTTCCTGTTTCTTTGTCGGCCTCTAGTCATCTAAATATGACCAATACTGGAGCAGTTTTTTTTATGTAATGTTTTTTTTTTGGCATATGTGAAAAGATATTTTCGATTTATTCCTCTCTCTCTCTCTCTCTCTCTCTCTCTCTCTCTCTCTCTCTCTCTCTCTCTCTCTCTCTCTCTCTCAGCGAACCTAATCTGTTTTTCCTTCACTTCCCTTCCACAGCACCAACACATTAACCACCCTCCGTCCCTGGCTCCCTTCACTGTAGTCCTCTCTCCCTCCCTCACTGCCTCTCCTCTCTCCCTCACTGCCTCTCCTCTCTCCCAACAGCCGAGGCAGCGGTATGGTAGTTACGAGGAGGTGTGCGAGCGGTCCACGGGTCGGGTGAGGCTGTGCAACTGGGTGCGCTTCCTGGCCTACTCCCTCCACTTCACTCCTCATGTCAACATGGTCGCCTCCCGAGTCAGGGGTGAGTCTCTATGTGGGGAGGGTCTGGGGGGTGACTGAGTAGGTGAGTCACTATGTGAGGGTCTGGGGGGGTGACTGAGTAGGTGAGTCACTATGTGAGGAGGGTCTGGGGGGGTGACTGAGTAGGTGAGTCACTATGTGAGGGTCTGGGGGGGGGGGTGACTGAGTAGCTGAGTCACTATGTGAGGAGGGTCTGGGGGGTGACTGAGTAGGTTAGTCACTATGTGAGGGTCTGGGGGGGGGGTGACTGAGTAGGTGAGTCACTATGTGAGGGTCTGGGGGGGTGACTGAGTAGGTGAGTCACTATGTGAGGGTCTGGGGGGGTGACTGAGTAGGTGAGTCTCTATGTGGGGAGGGTCTGGGGGGGGTGACTGAGTAGCTGAGTCACTATGTGAGGGTCTGGGGGGTGACTGAGTAGGTGAGTCACTATGTGAGGGTCTGGGGGGGGTGACTGAGTAGCTGAGTCACTATGTGAGGGTCTGGGGGGGGGGTGACTGAGTAGGTGAGTCACTATGTGGGGAAGGTCGGGGGGGGGTGACTGAGTAGGTGAGTCACTATGTGAGGGTCTGGGGGGGGTGACTGAGTAGGTGAGTCACTATGTGAGGGTCTGGGGGGGGTGACTGAGTAGCTGAGTCACTATGTGAGGGTCTGGGGGGGGTGACTGAGTAGGTGAGTCACTATGTGGGGAAGGTCGGGGGGGGGGTGACTGAGTAGGTGAGTCACTATGTGAGGGTCTGGGGGGGGGGTGACTGAGTAGGTGAGTCACTATGTGAGGGTCTGGGGGGAGTGACTGAGTAGCTGAGTCACTATGTGAGGGTCTGGGGAGGGGGTGACTGAGTAGGTGAGTCACTATGTGGGGAAGGTCGGGGGGGGGGGGGGGTGACTGAGTAGGTGAGTCACTATGTGAGGGTCTGGGGGGGGTGACTGAGTAGGTGAGTCACTATGTGAGGGTCTGGGGGTGGTGACTGAGTAGGTGAGTCTCTATGTGGGGAGGGTCTGGGGGGGTGACTGAGTAGGTGAGTCTCTATGTGAGGGTCTGGGGGGGGTGACTGAGTAGGTGAGTCACTATGTGAGGGTCTGGGGGGGTGACTGAGTAGGTGAGTCTCTATGTGGGGAGGGTCTGGGGGGGGGTGACTGAGTAGGTGAGTCTCTATGTGGGGAGGGTCTGGGGGGGGTGACTGAGTAGGTGAGTCACTATGTGGGGAGGGTCGGGGGGGGGGTGACTGAGTAGGTGAGTCACTATGTGGGGAGGGTCGGGGGGGGGTGACTGAGTAGGTGAGTCACTATGTGGGGAAGGTCGGGGGGGGGGGTGACTGAGTAGGTGAGTCACTATGTGAGGGTCTGGGGGGGGTGACTGAGTAGGTGAGTCGTGGGGAGGGTCTAGGGGGGGGGTGACTGAGTAGGTGAGTCTCTATGTGGGGAGGGTCTGGGGGGGGGGTGACTGAGTAGGTGAGTCTCTATGTGAGGGTCTGGGGGGGGTGACTGAGTAGGTGAGTCACTATGTGAGGGTCTGGGGGGGGTGACTGAGTAGGTGAGTCTCTATGTGAGGGTCTGGGGGGGGTGACTGAGTAGGTGAGTCACTATGTGGGGAGGGTCGGGGGGGGGGGTGACTGAGTGGGTGAGTCACTATGTGGGGAGGGTCTGGGGGTGTGACTTTGTAGGTGAGTCACAATGCCAGCCCGTCCTCCAAACAAAGATCCAAAAGTGATTCCATGCACCCGCCAAACCCCCTGTTTATGAATGAAAAGCGGTTTACACACGACTCACAACTGCTGACGTTCGAACATATCCGGAACAAGTGCTTCACTGACGAATTTTGTTCGAATCACAACGCTATAAATGCTTCACCCACGTAATACAAATACAAATAATCGCCAACAGAACCTAAACACCTAACCTAACCTATGCCTATATATGCACAATATGCTAATATATTATAATATTAATTTATACTTGAGAAAATTCCCGTTTTGAATGAACAGCAAGTTAAAATTTATGAATGCGTCTGTGGGGTTGACCGCTGGATGTAATGGACTTGAGTCGAGGACGGGTTGTGTGTAAACCGTTTTTCATTCATAAACAGGGGGTTTGGCGGGTGCATGGAATGGACTTTGGGTCTTTAGCCATCGGTTGTTTAAAGCAATGACTCTTGTCCTTCTTCTCTATCATACCTAGTTTTAAAGCTGTGGATAGTGCTTGCTTCCTTTAGTTCATTCCATTCCCCACTACTCTCACGCTAAAAGAAAACCTAACACCTTTATGTCTCAACTGAGTTTCCAGCTTTCACCCATGTCCCGTGTTCTGTTGGTATCCGTGTGAACATTTCGCCTATTTTCACTCTGTCAATCCCCTAAAGTATTTTGTATGCTGTTATCATATCTCCCTCCTTTTTTTCTAACGTCGTCAGGTCCAGTTCCTTCAGTCGCTCTTCATATTCCATCCCCTGCAACTCCGGGATGAGCCTCGTCGCAAATTTTTTAACCTTTTCAAGTTTCCTAATGTGTTTCTTTAGGTGGGATCTCCATGATGGTGCTGCCTACTCTAAGTCTGGTCTCACGTAGGCAGTGAAGCGCTCTGAATGCCTCTTTACTTAGGTTTATGAATGACGTTCTAACTTTTGCTAGCGTAGAGTACGCTGCTGTCCTTATCATTATATGTGCGCCAGGAGTTAGATTAGGTGTTATGTCCACTCCCAGGTCCCCTTCTCGAATCGTCACAGGAAGTTAGTTTCCTTTCATTGTATACTGATCTTTTGGTCTCCTGTCACCTAAGCCCATTTCCGTAACTTTACCCTTGTTTTACACTGTGTGTGTGTGTGTGTGTGTGTGTGTGTGTGTGTGTGTGTGTGTGTGTGTGTGTGTGTGTGTGTGTGTGTGTGTGTGTGTGTGTGTGTGTGTGTGTATTCACCTAGTTCTCACCTAGTTGTGCTTGCTGGGGTTGAGCTCTGGCACTTTCGTCCCGCCTCTCAACTGTCAATCAACTGATGTACAGGTTCCTGAGCCTATTGGGCTCTATCATATCAACACTTAAAGGTGTGTATGGAGTCAGCCTCCACCACATCACTTCCTAATGCATTCCATTTGTCAACTACTCAGACACCAAAAAAGTTCTTTCTAATATCTCTATGGCTTATTTCGGCACTCAATTTCCACCTGTGTTCCCTAATGCGTGTGCCCCTTGTGTTAAATACTCTGTCTCTATCTACCCTATCAATTCTCTTGAGAATCTTATATGTGGTGATCATGACCCCCCCTAACTCTTCTGTCTTCCAGTGTCGTGAGGTATAATTCCCGTAGTCTCTCCTCGTAGCTCATACCCCTCAGTGCGGCTACTAGTCTGGTGGCAAAACTTTGAACTTTTTCCAGTTTAGTCTTATGCTTGACTATATATGGAGTCCATGCTGTAGCTGCATACACCAGGATTAGTCTGACATATGTGGTATACAAAGTTCTGAATGATTCCTTACACAAGTTTCTAAAGGCCGTTCTTATGTTGGCCAACCTGGCATATGCCGCTGATGTTATCCTCTTGATATGGGCTTCACCTTTCTGGCGTGATATCAACCCCCAAGTGTCTCTCCCTCTCCCTCTCCCTCTCTCTCTCTCTCTCTCTCTCTCTCTCTCTCTCTCTCTCTCTCTCTCTCTCTCTCTCTCTCTCTCTCTCTCTCTCTCTCTCTCTCTCTCGCTCTCTCTCCCTCTCTCTCCCTCCCTCTCTCTCTCTCTCTCTCTCTCTCTCTCTCTCTCTCTCTCTCTCTCTCTCTCTCTCTCTCTCTCTCTCTCTCTCTCTCTCTCTCTCTCTCTCTCTCTCCCTCTCTCTCCCTCTCTCTCTCTCTCTCTCTCCCTCTCTCTCTCTCTCTCTCTCTCTCTCCCTCTCTCTCTCTCTCTCTCTCTCTCCCTCCCTCTCTCTCTCTCTCTCTCTCTCTCTCTCTCTCTCTCTCTCTCTCTCTGTCTCTCTCTCTCTCTCTCTCTCTCTCCCTCTCTCTCCCTCTCTCTCCCTCTCTCTCCCTCTCTCTCTCTCTCTCTCTCCTATCTACTTTTGGTCCCGTTCTTGCACTGGTTTTACAGCTCCCACTCCACGTATTTCAAGACTGTGTCTAGTTTCAAACCAACGCAGCTGTTCAAGATGCCTTATGTTTTTCATGGATATTGGCTTGAAAATGGGGCTGCACACTTTAGGCTTGGTTTCATGAATTCGGTGAATAGTGATTAGTATGTCCAATTACTTAGATTCCTAAATGCTGTTGTAATGATTGCCGGTGTTGAGTATGCTGCTGAAGCTACCGTATTAACATGAATACCTACACATGTAGACATTGTGGTGTATTTTCCTCTTGGTGGTAATTTTCTCTAGGTATTCCAAGGAAGTAATTCCTGAATCGTCCTGCTGGTCTCCTTTCACCTGTTCCATTTTCATTACCTCACATTTGCTGGTGTTGAAGATTAGTAGCCATATCTTGCATAACTCTGCAACGTGTCCAAGTCATCTTGGAGTATTTTACCATCCTCATGTGTCTCAACTGTTCTCACTGATTTTAGATCGTCGGTATGAACCGGCTTCAGGGAGCCGGTCGGCTGAGCGGACAGCACGCTGGACTTGTGATCCTGTGGTCCTGGGTTCGATCCCAGACGCCGGCGAGAAACAATTGGCAGAGTTTCTTTCACCCTATGCCCCTGTTACCTTAGCAGTAAAATAGGTACCTGGGTGTTAGTCAGCTGTCACGGGCTGCTTCCTGGGGGTGGAGGCCTGGTCGAGGACCGGGCCGCGGGGACACTAATAAAGCCCCGAAGTCATCTCAAGATAACCTCAAGATATGAATGTCGACATGTGGACTCTATACCCACAGAGGTCATTAGCATAAATAAGAAATGTAGCATGTGTGGGCCTCAGCAATAATCTTCGAGGGACTCCGCTTGTTACCCTACGCTAATTCATCGTCTCTTCCGACACTGTGAGTGTCTGTTAAGACAGGAGTCAAGTCCCATCCAGTTACTTCTGCATCTCAAGTTTATGTAGTTAGTAGTCTCTCGTACGCAACTGTGTAAACACAAAGTTATTCGTTGTTGTGTCATATTGTTTATCAGAGAGCTCGAGTAAGTCGTGTGGTCTCATGTTTCCCAAGATCATGACCTGGTAGTTCTTCAGGGACAAGTTTTCCCACCAGGCGCGCGTCAAGCACGAGTCGCTTGCCCCCGGGTCACGTAATGGTGGGAGGCAGCGGTCGGTCGGTCCCTCACGCGCGCGGCCACACGTCGCAAGTGTGCAAGGCACGGTGGATAACGAACGGCAGCAAGCGCAAATTGCACGGGTAGGGGGCGGAAGTGCGCGTGTCGGAGTGGGAGGCGACGGAAGTCTGGTAGTGTGGTGGGCGGAGCGCCGCGCCGGGACGTGGCGCGGCGTCAACGCGTGTCAGGGTCACGGACTCGGGGGTGGGGCGCGAGACAGCACGCGCTCGGGGGGGTCGCGGCGCCTATAGGGTGGAGGAGGAGTCAATATCGGGAAGGGAAGACGAGCGGAGGAAGGGGCTGGGGAGGGTGGAGGGGGGGGGGGGATGAGGAAGGGGGTGGGATGTTTGTAGAAGGGATGGAAGGGGCTGTAATCTTGACTGTACACTGTAATTTTGATTGTATACTATTTTTAAATTTATTTTATTTGTATCTTTATTATTATCATTAATTGTTTATTACTTTTAATTTGTTTATTATTACTAGTAATATGGCTAATAATATCAATATTATATAATACTATAATACTGACCTTCATTACAGGAACACCTTAACATTTCAGCACATTGACTGGAAACTTAAAATATTAAAGCATGATTAAAATGTTTAATGTGATTGTAAGTTTTGTAGACCAATGTAATTACCGGTTTGATTTGGACAAGAACTTCATCTTTGAAATGTGATTCGATTACCATTTTTTAAATCTCGAAATTATTCAACTCTAAGGTCGTGTATATTTGTAATGACTCCATTATAAAAATGCTAGTTGTATATGTATCTGAATATATAAATGGATATGTCTGTTTGTCTGTCTGCCTGCCTGCCTGTCCGAGGCTGGAGGCCAGACACTTAAGGACTAAAATTTTCCCAGTAACTGTTGTTGGGTACGTACCCACCATGGACGGGTTGTTGTTAAAGATTCGCTACCTGGAACAAAAAGTTCCAAGTAGCACGGGCTATGGTGAGCCCGTAGTGCCTTTTGGTGATAATGGTCAAATAAAATCGTGTCACGCATCGCTATGCCAAACTTAACCAGGCTTGAAATCTCGGAATACTATTGACTCGAATTTTTCCATTCATACCTAAATCATCATGTACTCATCATGCAAAATAATATAAAAAACTATTTTATCTATCGTATTTTCGCTTTAATAAGCAAATCGATATGTAGGCTAACAGCTCTTCCATGCTGTTTCTCTAGGAACGTCTATGGAATTCCTAATGAACCCGAAGAGAGAGAGAGAGGCAGACAGACAGACAGACAGACATACAGACAGACAGACAGACAGACAGACAGACAGACAGACAGACAGACAGACAGACAGACAGACAGACAGAGAAAAGTCTTCACATGACGCGATGTAAGGAAAAGTAAGGTAATTTTGAGAATAGCACTTGGAAAGGATATGGGAGTAAGGGTTTAGGATATGACGAAGGAAAGGAATAGTGCCCAACTACTTAGACGGTTGAGGATTGAACGCCGACCTGCAAGAAGAAAGACTGTCGCTCTACCGTCAACAAGTCCAAGTGGTTGGGTGGGGGGGGTGAGCTGATGTAGGCTACAGCGCTTGCTTCACGTTTCTCTAGGAACACTAGTAACATTCCTCATAAACACTAGTCTTAGTTAAACATATGAACGGGGGAGAGCAAGAGAGAGAGATGCAGGGGGAAGGGGAGAGATAATGGGATATGGATGGAAAACAGAGGGAGAGAATGAGACGGGGAATGGAGCGAAGAGAGAAGTAGAGAAATGAGATTGAATTCATGTAGAGAGAGAAAAGTGAAAAGAAAGAGTCTGAGTGGGTAAAATACAGAAGGGAAGAGAGAGAGGAGAGGGGAAAGAAGAAAAGGGAGAGATAGATAGGGAGGGGAAGACAGGTAGACAATCAGCTAGTCAGGCAATCAGGGAGTCAACTATTAAGACAGGCAGGCAGTCAACTCGACAGGCTGTCAGCTAGGCAGAGAGGCAGACTGTTAGCTAGGCAAAGAAACTATCAGCTAGGCTGGCAATCCGCTAGGCAGTGAGGCACGCAGTCAGTTAGGCAAAGAGACTGTCAGCCAGGCAGACAGTGAGGTGGACAGGGAAGCAGACAGGCTGGGGGACGAGAGACGACACAGAACACCAATTAGTGGAAGCATCAACCGCAAGCCACAATGAACCACAACCGCTGCAAGCCTGTCAAAGTACTCGCCAAAGCCTCAAACCACAGACGGGGTTATAGTTTGTCCGTCTTTGTTCCTTGTGGTGTGTGGGTCACATTCTTCACCACTTGAGGTGAGTGTTCTCTCTCTCTCTCTCTCTCTCTCTCTCTCTCTCTCTCTCTCTCTCTCTCTCTCTCTCTCTCTCTCTCTCTCTCTCTCTCTCTCTCTCTCTCTCTCTCTCTCTCTCTCTCTCTCTCTCTCTCTCTCTCTCTCTCTTTCTCGCTTTTCCATCTCTATTCATTTCGTTGGTCACATTTCATCATCTCTGAAGTGAAGATGTTTCATTCTTATATATTTTATTTTATTTGTTTAAACAAATTTCGTTGTTGAGCTGTCAAATACAAAATGTGTCAAATGTATTACATAGATCCCATTTCCCTACTTTTCCTTCCCAAAAGACCAAATTTTTCTCTGCACATTCTCTCATTTCCCACTCTCCTATAGAGACAATAATCTCTCTCTACGTCCAACCCTCCCAACTATCCTCCCCCTACCATCCACCCCCTACCAACTTCTACATCATCCCCTCCCCCTCCCCATACCTCTCCAACCTACCACACATAAGGAGAGCGATAATTGGATAATTCATATATAGTAGTCTAGTTTACCCTCTTAGCGGGCTCTCGACACCCACACGGCTGTGTTCACGTCAAACTGACATCTTCTCACTTACAAGTTTGGCCTCTTGAGGTTATCTTGAGATGATTTCGGGGCTTTAGTGTCCCCGCGGCCCGGTTCTCGACCAGGCCTCCACCCCCAGGAAGCAGCCCGTGACAGCTGACTAACACCCAGGTACCTATTTTACTGCTAGGTAACAGGGGCATAGGGTGAAAGAAACTCTGCCCATTGTTTCTCGCCGGCGCCTGGGATCGAACCCAGGACCACAGGATCACAAGTCCAGCGTGCTGTCCGCTCGGCCGACCGGCTACCAGCTGGCCTTTACTAATGATCAATATAATTTTGTTATTAATGTTACGGCAACTTCCGTGACAAATAATTAGTTGAAGAATACAGTTTATGAGAAAATAGAACCGTGAGGAAAAAGTAGAGGTAATGATACTTCTCCGGGAAAAAATAAAACAAAGATATTATTATCGATTATTGTTATCTAGGACGTATACACATTAGCGCACGCGCACACATCCGCACACACGCACACACCCGCACACACACACACACACACACACACACACACACACACACACACACACACACACACACACACACACACACACACACACACACACACACACAGGCTACCGGGCTTGGAGCCAGATTCACGAAAGCACTTACGCAAGCACTTACGAACCTGTACATCTTTTCTCAATCTTTGGCGGCTGTGTTTACAATTATTAAACAGTTAATGAGCTCCGAAGCACCAGGAGGCTGTTTATAACAATAACAACAGTTGATTGGGAAGTTTTCATGCTTGTTAACTGTTTAATAAATGTAACCAAAGCCGTCAAAGATTGAAGAAAGATGTACACGTTCGTAAGTGCTTTTGTGAATCTGGCCCCTGGTAGCCTAGTGGTAGCGCGCTGTACTCGTAATTCTGTGGCGCGGGTTCGATTCCCGCACCAGGCAGAAACAAATGGGCAAAGTTTCTTTCACCCTGAAATGCCCCTGTTACCTAGCATAAATAAGTACCTAGGAGTTAGTCAGCTGTCACGGGCTGCTTCATGGTGTGTGTGTGTGGTGTGGAAAAAATAGTAGTTAGTAAACAGTTGATTGACAGTTGAGAGGCGGGCCGAAAGAGCAAAGCTCAACCCCCGCAAACACAACTAGGTGAATACAACTAGGTGAATACACACACACACACATAATCAAACACACACACACACGCGCACACACAGATAGCCTAGCGGATGGAGCTTGGGGGGGTGGGCGTATTCCACATACCTTGGTTCGATTTCTGGACGATGCAGAAACAAGTGAGCACAGTTTCTATCATCTGATGCCTCTGTTTACCTAGCTCGTACAGCACATTGTTCACATTAAGGCTGGACGCGCTCCAACACATTAAGGCTGGACTCCCCCACCCCCCCCTCACATCTCTTTCCCTATTTCTTCTTATGGGAAATTTCTTTCCCCCTCTCCCCCACTCTCCCCAATATCCAACCTATCTCCCTCTCACACAGAGGGAGATAGGTACTATATAGTTTTTTTTTTTAAGATATGAGGTACATCTGCATTAGTGCAGCTACCCTAGACTATATGAAGTGGAGTACAGTGTGTCAAAAAAGCTAACTAAGAGATGCTAAAAAATCCCCATCACACAGGATGGTTTAGTCATACAGAGGCATGTGATAAGCAGTCTGCACTGGCAGACTCCTGATGCATTTTGAGGATATCATCAACACAAGATTGAATAAGGTAGCAGTGGTAATAAAAGTCCCCATCTCGCAGGATGGGTTAGTCATACAGGGCCATGTGTTTAGTAGCCTGCACTGGCAAATTTTGGGTATACTGTGAGGATATCTTCAAGAATACGAGAGTGAATAAAGTAATTGCAAAGCTCCAGGTACCTCATGCCAACTGGTCTGAAAGGTCTAATAACTGGGCATTCAGTGATGTAGTGCGGGAGATCGTGCCGTAGTTCCTGCTCACAGAGTTTGCACCTGGAGTGCTCAGGATTGGGAGATCCGTCACCTGCAGCCACCTGCCACAGGTAACGGTAACCCAACCTGATCCTGGCAACCACTGTGTCGCACAGTGAAGTACTTAATGAAACAGACAGAGAGAAAGATCTAGGAGTTGATATCACACCAAACCTGTCTCCTGAAGCCCACATAAAGAGAATAATGTCTGCGGCATATGCGAGGCTGGCTAACATCAGAACGGCGTTCAGGAACCTGTGTAAGGAATCATTCAGAATCTTGTACACCACATATGTAAGACCAATCCTGGAGTATGCGGCCCCAGCATGGAGCCCGTACCTTGTCAAGCACAAGACGAAGCTGGAAAAAGTCCAAAGGTATGCTACTAGACTAGTCCCAGAACTAAGAGGCATGAGTTATGAGGAAAGGCTGCGGGAAATGCACCTTACGACACTGGAAGACAGAAGAGTAAGGGGGGACATGATCACAACCTACAAAATCCTCAGGGGAATCGACCGGGTAAACAAGGATGAACTATTCAACACTGGTGGGACGCGAACAAGGGGACACAGGTGGAAGCTGAGTACCCAAATGAGCCACAGAGACGTTAGAAAGAACTTTTTCAGTGTCAGAGTAGTTAGTAAATGGAATGCATTAGGAAGTGATGTGGTGGAGACTGACTCCATACACAGTTTCAAATGTAGATATGATAGAGCCCAATAGGCTCAGGAATCTGTACACCAGTTGATTGACGGTTGAGAGGCGGGACCAAAGAGCCAGAGCTCAACCCCCGCAAGCACAATTAGGTGAGTACAATTAGGTGAGTACAGTCTAGTGGACGTTTTGTGCTGCCCATAGATGTAGGTTTCAGATCTGAACAAATCATAGCTTTTTATACTAGTACTTTCAGGTCGTTGGGAGTCAGTAAGTTCTTTCCTATCAGATCTGAATGTTTGGACCAATACAGTTTTGACAGCAGAGATGGGGGATACCTAGATCTAATTCAACTATATATATATATATATATATATATATATATATATATATATATATATATATATAATTCAACTATATATATATATATATAATTCAACTATCTATAGGTACCTCATAAAACTGATAAATAAATTCGAGGGGCAACACAACTAATATTTCATATTTTATTTCATGAAAATTGCACTTGGGTTGGGGGGAGGGGTGGTTGGAGCTGCTGATATTTCCTAACCTGTGGTATTGTAGTAGACCCCGACAGGCCTGTGACACTCCCCTACCCCACATGCGTCATGTGTGAAAGTTGAGTGAGGTTAGCTCAAGCGTCTGACCTCCATTCTCGAACAGACAGACAGCAGAAGAGACAAGCATTTCTCTTATAGATATATATATAAGTAATATTATCAATGTTATCATTAGCTTTATCTTTTTATTATTGTTGTTAATATATTTATCATTATTACTTTATTAAATATCACAACTATAATAATTATTCGTTTTTTACTTTTCAAATTATTAGTATCATTATTGATAATATGATATATATATTAAATATATATATATATATATATATATATATATATATATATATATATATATATATATATATATATATATATATATATATACACATATATATATATATATACACATATATATATATAATATATTTGTATATTGAAATTAGTCTTAGATTCACCCCTCCCCCTCCCATACCTTCTTTACAAGCAGTTACCATAATAGTCACTTGTTCAAGGATAGAGAAATGTCGTAAAATGTTATATACCTTTGTAAATCACCTGGAAGTAATCTTCCCCTTAGTAAATTACTTAAGCGAAAGAACCTTGGATGCATACACGGGTTGAGAGAGAGACAGACAGACAGAGACAGACATAATGTCAGAAAAAGACTTAAGTTGAGGTATCGAAAGTCGTCTCTTGGATAACTACTTACTTGAGAGTAGAGGTCTCCCAGATGCACATTCACATTACTTATGTGCACCATTTTTCATTTACTTTTGTTGTGCCTAGCTTTGTCTAAACAATAAATGCTTTATTACTTATACAGCCACTTTAATTACTAAAAAGAAGGCATCTGGCCCGTCATTAGGATGCAGACCTTGGTACCACCCATTGTTCATTAAAATATCATTGTTCATTAAATAATAATATGTATGAGCCTAAATAGGCCTTAAAGGTATGAACAATTCCATGCGCGTTTATGAGTTCATGCAAAGTTCATTATCAAGCAATGCAAGCAAATTTTCGAGTAACGGAGAGGAAGAGATAGATCGATAGATAGACGGAGAGAGAGAGAGAGAGAGATTTTTAATTTCGCATAAGTGTCATTGTGAAGAACGCGAGATTGCTCAAAACCTGATATATTCAAATTGTTTTGGGGTTTCATTTGTTTATTTGATATTTTTTGGTAAAAGAACAGAGGAGAAACATGTAATTCTTTGATATCACGAAATAGTTTACACTAATTTGGAGGATAACTTTACTAGATGATGTTTTTTTGAAGTGATTTAAAGAGGTAATTTACTTTTAAGCAACACGACATTTATATCTCCTTATAAACATCTAAGTATCCTCTTCGTTCTTTCTTCGGGAAGAACCCGAAGAAATATTGTGATACAGCGAGAAACTCGGAGAAATATGGAAACTATCTCTCTCTCTCTCTCTCTCTCTCTCTCTCTCTCTCTCTCTCTCTCTCTCTCTCTCTCTCTCTCTCTCTCTCTCTCTCTCTCTCTCTCTCTCTCTCTCTCTCTCTCTCTCTCTCTCTCTCTCTCGTTCTCTCTTTCTTCCTCTCCCTCTCTCCCTCGCTCTCTCCCCCTCCTTCCCGCCCTCTTTCTCCCTCCCTCCCTGCCTTCCTGCCTCCCTGCCTCCCTGCCTCCCCCAGGGCCGCCAGGCCCCCACTACCATACACTCAGCCTACCGTAAATGGTGGGGACTATATCTGGGCAGCTCGTAAACCAGGGAGCGACGAGGCGTTTGTCCTTATTTAGCTAAATGATGAACTCTTGATGAATTCTGAGTGATGGCTTGTGTGACACGAGTGTTCATACAGGAGAGATACGTGATGTGTGTCGAGCCGCTATTTGCGCTGTAATATTTGCATATATTTGTGTATAAGCGACGGGGCGATTAGCATTTTCACTGGTTTAATAATATTTTGTTTACGTGTAGGTTTTCCCTGTTTGTTGATTTATTTTAGACACCCCTCATCTTCCTCTAGGCCCCATCACCACTCCTCTCCCTCTAGGCCCCATCACCACTCCTCTCCCTCTAGGCCCCATCACCACTCATCTACCTCTAGGCCCCATCACCACTCCTCTCCCTCTAGGCCCCATCACCACTCCTCTCCCTCTAGGCCCCATCACCACTCATCTACCTCTAGGCCCCATCACCACTCCTCTCCCTCTAGGCCCCATCACCACTCATCTACCTCTAGGCCCCATCACCACTCATCTACCTCTAGGCCCCATCACCACTCATCTACCTCTAGGCCCCATCACCACTCATCTACCTCTAGGCCCCATCACCACTCATCTACCTCTAGGCCCCATCACCACTCCTCTCCCTCTAGGCCCCATCACCACTCCTCTCCCTCTAGGCCCCATAACCACTCCTCTCCCTCTAGGCCCCATCACCACTCCTCTCCCTCTAGGCCCTATCACCACTCCTCTCCCTCTAGGCCCCATTACCACTCCTCTCCCTCTAGGCCCCATCACCACTCATCTACCTCTAGGCCCCATCACCACTCCTCTCCCTCTAGGCCCCATCACCACTCCTCTCCCTCTAGGCCCCATCACCACTCCTCTCCCTCTAGGCCCCATTACCACTCCTCTCCCTCTAGGCCCCATCACCACTCATCTACCTCTAGGCCCCATCACCACTCCTCTCCCTCTAGGCCCCATAACCACTCCTCTCCCTCTAGGCCCCATCACCACTCCTCTCTCTCTAGGCCCCATCACCACTCCTCTCCCTCTAGGCCCCATAACCACTCCTCTCCCTCTAGGCCCCATCACCACTGTGTGTTGGGGGAAGGTTGACCAGCGTGTGACCATCCCGGAACAACGTCCCGTCACTCTGTATACAGTATACCTAGGTCATAAAAGTATTTATGTGTACGTCTGATACCATACTACTTGTGAAGGAGGAAATGTATATGTTTATCTCTCAGATTGTTTGGTAATATGTTTATTGTTTGTGATGTGTGTATATGTATGTATTAACACGATGTACTGAACGGGGTGAGAATAGCTTGAGCTACCTCATCCCTTTGTGTGTATTTTACCTCAATAAACTTATTTCAATTTCAATTTCCCGTCACTCTGTAAGCTTGGTGAGACTGGCCACAGGCGTCTGGCCTCCACTCACGTCCACACACACACACACACACACACACACACACACACACACACACACACACACACACACACACACACACACACAATTATTTGTAGATATAGATTTATATAAATTATATAATTATTTATTAATTAACATTTGGTTTTTCTTGGCCCCCCCCCCCCATTAATGTGTTGAGAGTTGGCAGCCGGCGAGTGACGAGCATTGTCGCCTCAGGTTCGGTGGTGTTCGAGGTGGTGCGCGAGGTGTGGCCCGGGGAGCGGCTGGTGGCCCTGCTGCTGCCTGAGGTCGACGACGCCCTGCTGCTGCCCGCCCTCACCCTCCTGCGCTCCTCGCTCTACCGCCGCACCATCGACTCCATCATGGCCGAGGCGCCGCTCGACCTCTCCCGCTCCCTGCTGACGTCGCCGCCCGCGCCTGGACCGCACTGCGGCGCCGCGGGGAAGCGGAAGGCCGAGTCACCCTCGCCACATCGGTCGCCGTCGCCGCCAGCGACAGCCTCACCGATCACGTCATTTCCCACGACATCCTCGTCGTCGTTTTTCCCACTGAGACAGACGGCCTTCGGGATCAACCTTCCGGATCCTGAACCATTAGACAGGCCATCTTTTTCTGTCAACCTGACGCCGACGACGACAGTGTCAGCAGCGTGCAGCAGCAGCAGCAGCAGCAGCAGCATGCCTCAAACAGTGCCTCGCAGCAGCAGGGAGGTGACAGCGCCGCTGGCCCCCGTCAAGCGGCGGGAGCGGACGATGCTGCCGTGCTCCGAGTGCGGCAAGGCCTTCGACCGGCCGTCGCTGCTGAAGAGGCACATGCGGACGCACACGGGAGAGAAGCCGCACGCGTGCGACGTGTGCGGGAAGGGGTTCTCGACGAGCTCGTCCCTCAACACCCACCGACGGATCCACAGCGGGGAGAAGCCCCACCAGTGTGGCGTGTGTGGCAAGCGCTTCACCGCCTCCTCCAACCTCTACTACCACAAGATGACCCACGTCAAGGAAAAGCCGCACAAGTGCTCGCTGTGCACGCGCTCCTTCCCGACCCCCGGCGACCTCCGCTCCCACATGTTCGTCCACAACGGCCAGTGGCCGCACAAGTGTTCCGTCTGCGGCAAGGGCTTCAGCAAGCTCACCAACCTCCGAAACCACGCCCTCCTGCACGCTGGTCAGTCTCTCGCTCCACCCGCCTCTCATACTGCCCTCTCTCTCTCATCCTAACTTTCAAGGACTCATACTAACGTTCCAAGGGTCCAAACTAACGATCCAGGTTCCATACTAACGTTCCAGGGGTCCAAACTAACGTTCCAGGAGTCCAAATTAACGTTCCACGCTCCATCCACACGTTGCAGGTGTCCAAAGTAACGTTCTAGGCTCCATACTAACGTTCCAGGGGTCCAATCTAACGATCCAGGTTCCATCCTCACGTTCCAGGCTCCATTCTCACGTTCCAGGAGTCCAAACTAACGTTCCACGCTCCATCCTCACGTTCCAGGGGTCCAAAGTAACGTTCTAGGCTCCATACTAACGTTCCAGGGGTCCAAACTAACGTTCCAGGCTCCATACTAACGTTCCAGGCTCCATCCTCACGTTCCAGGGGTCCAAACTAACGTTCCAGGCTCCATATTAACGTTCCAGGTTCCATCCTCACGTTCCAGGAGTCCAAACTAACGTTCCAGGGGTCCAAACTAACGTTCCAGGCTCCATACTAACGTTCCAGGCTCTATCCTCACGTTCCAGGTTCCATACTAACGTTCCAGGTTCCAAACTAACGTTCCAGGCTCCATACTAACGTTCCAGGTTCCATACTAACGTTCCAGGTTCCATACTAACGTTCCAGGTTCCATACTAACGTTCCAGGTTCCATACTAACGTTCCAGGCTCCATACTAACGTTCCAGGTTCCATACTAACGTTCCAGGTTCCATACTAACGTTCCAGGTTCCATACTAACGCTGCAGGTTCCATACTAACGTTCCAGGTCTGCCATAATACACCATAATGACATGTGTAAGTAAATGTTTGAAACCTCAACACATTATATGGCTTAGGAACAAAACAGTAACCTGTTGCCAGGACGGACGATCCTCGTGAGACCCTGTTACTCCTCCCCTTGTTAGTGCACTCCTTGTTACTTCGCTTATTGTTAGTGCACTCCTTGTTAGTGCATTCCTTGTTACTACCCTTAATCTTAGTGAACTCCTTGTTACTACCCTACCGCGGGGTAGGGTAGTAGTCTCCGGGGTAGGGTCCCGGGGACACTAAAAAGCCCCGAAATCATCTCAAGATAACCCTTATTGTTAGTGCACTCTCTGTAGCATCCCCATGTTGTTGATGGTGCTACATAGTGTCCCCGCCTTGGTACCTTCTTGTGATAATTACTTAATTAACCCCCATTGTTAGTGCACTCAGGTTACTACCACTATTGATAGTGTGCACACTCTGTTACTACCCCTCGTTGTTAGTGCACTCATGTTAGTAACCCCCCATAGTTAACATACTCCTTGTTACTAATCCCTTCATTGTTGTCGCCCAATCACTTGGGCTGGAGGGTAGAGCGATGGTCTCGCTTCGTACAGGTCGGCGTTCAATCCCTCCGACCGTCCAAGTGGTTGGGCACCATTCCTTCTTCCCCGTCCCATCCCAAATCCTTATATTGACCCCTTTCCCAGTGCTCTATAGTCGTAATTAATGACTTGGCACTTTCTCTTATTAGTTCCCTCCCCTTGGTCAATATTTATTCCCACATTGTCCAGCCCGTTCTCATGATTGGTCACAACGTACGAAAGACATAGTGCTAATCTTTCCACAAACGTATGAACCCAATCCACCCACCTAACCTAACCAATCGGTGGGTGGATGGGGTAGAAAACGTGGATATATGTCAGCTGCGACTTTTCACAGTATGTTGTATGTTGTATGTTGGGGGACCACAACGTGCAACATGAGACGGTCTCGGTGAGAGGACGGGCTGCATCATTATGACGCACTATTAACTAAACATATTGTTAACGCACTTGTCACTATAATGTACCACTGTTAGTGCACTCATTATTTATTCAATCACTGGCATGTATAAACGAGTGAACAAACCTTAATTTGTATATAAATTCCTCTGACAGAGCTGAAGAGAACTGAACGGCACCTGACGACCCTCCCGACGCCCTCGGCCTCCTCCAGTGGCTCCCTCGCGCCTGCAGCTGCCTCCACCAGCGGCTTCAACACTTCCCTGAAACCTGCAGCCGCATCCAGCCCTCCCACATGCTCTTCCACATCTTCCAGTACCCTTTCCATCTCACATATCCCTCCCACTGCGTCTCCTTTACCTTCACCACCTTCATCACGGCTTTCCCGAACTTCGAGTCCCCTTCCTCCTTCTCCTGACACACCCGCTTCCTCTTATTCGTTATCTTTTTCCATGATCGTCAAAACCTCAGGTTCACCCGAGCGGCTCGAGGCTCCTGAGTCCCCAAGAAGCACGGGCGCTCCTTCAGCAACAGATACATCAGACAATCCTCCAGAACACCTCCCTATCATCACCACACCGTTACCAAACTCCAGAAGTATTGTACCCAAAAGTATTGTTTCGTCAGAGAAAGAACCTCAAAACAGTATTAAATCACTTGCCCAAACTCCTGAAGGTATTTCTACCTCGTCGCCTCCTTCGTCAGGTTCCTCGTCTTGCCCCTCTGCTTCCTCCTATTCCTCCTCTGTTATCTCCCATACGCACTCCTACCAAAAGTTTTCATTAGAGAATATTTTAAAGGTAACCGCACCTTCGATCCTGACAGCAAGAAGAGATCACAAATGTTCAACGATGGAGGACAGAAGGAGAGAGGAAGGAGCAAAGGAGGTACAAATTAGTCCTAATAATAGTGAAGTAGAGATAATAAGCGATAATCAAAGTAATGGAGAGAGAGAAGAGTGGGACGTCAAGCGGTAGTTCCTTAAGTTAGTTGTCGCTAGATCTCCAAGTCAGACAACCTTATGTAATATTATTTTGTGTTCTTGACTATAGACAATCTTCCTCATAAACAGCTTTACCTTCGTTTATATTTCTGAGCTTTAAATTAGAAAATAAAAGAACTTATACCGAAATGACTATTCGTGAAGAGAAATTTTCATCTGAAAGAAAACTATAGAATTGTTTGTACATAGATATTTAACAAAATAAAAAGTAGATGATTAGATATTGAGTCCTTGTTAGCGGAGTCGTCATGGTCGTGTGAGAGAAGTCCTTGCTTGGAGAGTCCTCATGGTCGTCTGAGAGGAGTCCTTGCTTGGAGAGTCCTCATGGTCGTCTGAGAGGAATCCTTGCTTGGAGAATCCTCATGGTCGTGTGAGAGAAGTCCTTGCTTGGAGAGTCCTCATGGTCGCCTGAGAGGAGTCCCTGCTTGGAGAGTCCTCATGGTCGTCTGAGAGGAGTCCTTGCTTGGAGAGTCCTCATGGTCGTCTGAGAGGAGTCCTTGCTTCGAGAGTCCTCATGGTCGTGTGAGAGGAGTCCTTGCACGAAGAGTCCTCTTGATCGTGTGACTGGAGTCCTTGCTTGGAGAGTCCTCATGGTCGTCTGAGAGGAGTCCTTGCTTGGAGAGTCCTCATGGTTGTGTGACTGGGGCTGGCGAGAGTCTTCAGAAGTGCTGAGTTACTCAAGTCACTGCGGTACTCTGGACCAAGTACTTGCTTACTTCATTTGCAGTAAGTTCTGTATTTTACAGAAACTTTCTGTTTACGTTTATTTATGATAAATCGAGGCTGGTCGTGCAATATAGTTGTAACAGAATGTATTTATTTTTACCTGTTTTATGTTCAATAAAATTTCAGACATAGTAGTGGATTTTCCTCTCACAAGTACAACATCCATCTGAGTAATTAACGCTTGTTCCTGTGTCTGTGAAACATGCATTCACGGTTAGATTATTCTCATCGACCTTCAAGGTATTTATAATGTCTAGGTTACTCTAAAAGAAATATATGGATATAATTTGAATGTCTCACAGGAATAGAACACGAATATAAAGGTCTGGTCATGAGATAGGCACTCACAGTTGTGTTGGTATTCACTTAAAGGGAATAGAAACCGTTTGGAACATCGGCTCCAGCAATCCCAACTAATCAAGAATATTTCTTGGTTAGTCGTGCTAAATACCTATTTGTTAGCCTTTTTTTTTCTTATAGTCACAAACACCTTTATTCATTGATCTCGAGAAAATGAACACAAATTTTCTGCTAATCATACTTTGGCTGTATAGTGGCATGAAATAGGCGTCCCTCACACAGCTTTAAAGGCTTTCCTCAAGCCCAATCCATTTTCAAAGCAGAGGAAAGGATGGGAGTGGGGGGAAGGGGAGCTGAGAGAGGGATGAGCAAGGAAGAAAGGATTGAGTGGGGCGAGAAGTGCGAGAGGAAGAGGGGATAGAGAAAGGTGGAGAGGTAAGGAAATGGGAAGAAAGAGGATAGGGAAAGAGAAAAGAGAGAGGAATTGGTTGGGAGGGAGCAGGGAGTGGCATAAAGAAGAGAGAGCCCTGGGCACAGCCGGGCATCTCCACTAGCCAGTATCTATGGGGAAGAATGTCTGTCTATTTGTTTTTCCAAGGTAAGATACCAGAGGTTTGAGGCTAGCCTCACCCAACTTTCCAGGGGGGAACGATCTGGGGTAGAGGACGGACCTAGGCTAGTCGGGGTCGGCCTAAGTTATATGATTTAAAAATATTAGCATTTATCGAGACCGCCCCCTCCCCCCCCCCCCTCCTTGTGATTTTCATGGAGTCAAGTGTGAAATATTTTATGTTTCCCCAAGAGTTTTAGGGTTTCATAATATATTTTCTGAGACCCATAGAGTTGTTTCAGTTCTTTTTAATAAATATTCTGAGGGAAGGGGGAGATGGGGTAAGGGGAAAGTGGGGGGCTGGAAGAGGGAGGAGAAAGAAGGGGAGATGAAAGAGGGTACAAAAGAGAAGGGGAAAAGAGAGGGAAAGAATGAAAGAGGGAGGAAGAGACCCAAGTGCAGCCAGGTCTCTTCCTCGCTCTCTGTCTCGTCTCATATATATATAAATATATATATATATATATATATATATATATATATATATATATATATATATATATATATATACATATATATATATATATATATATATATATATATATATATATATATATACATATATATATATATATATATATATATATATATATATATATACATATATATATATATATATATATATATATATATATATATATATATATATATATATATATATATATATATATATATATATATATAGTACCTAATAGCCAGAACTCACTACTTGGTCTAGTATGTAAGGCCCGATTTGCCTAACAGGTAGAGTGACTTTCCTTATTTTTTTTAATTTCTTTCAAATTGGTTTGAGTTAATATTATTATATTATATTAGGAACATGAATTACTGACTTAATTATGTTAAATTAGGTTAGTTTAAGATAGCTTAGGTTTGGTCATATATCTACGTTAGTTTTAACTCATTTAAAAATAAATTAAATCATATATAATGTTATGGAAACCTTCAGCATTTCATAAAAAATATTTAGAAAAATATATTTCAGGAAAACTCGGCTTATTAGGCAAATCGGGCCTTGCATAGAAGACCAAGTAGTGCATTCTGGCTATTAGGTACAACGCATAATACATACATGAACACACATACACATACATATGTATGAGTATGATAAAACGATCATTGGTGCGGTGGTCACGGTACTGTGAACGTTTAGGGGTGATCCTGAACGGCAGGGGTTCGAATCCTGGCCGGGTCAAATAGAGTTCTTAGTGATCTATCACTTGCGCGTTCGTGCAGCTTTCTTTCACTGTACAAGGCAGTTTACATGTATGGTGAGTCCCACTGTTTCTAGTCTTTAAGAGCAAAAGTCTTGGCCAACTCATCGGTTCGATTATGCATTCGGAGACCAACATGGGAAGGAATTCACAGGAGACAAACTCTGACTCCAGCAAGCACAACAAAGTAAGTATACACATACACACACATACACAAGTGTCTGGTCAGGAAGTATACACTCACGGCCGTGACTTAGCACTAACAATACACTCCAAGGAGAACAAATCACTACAGCAACTCCACAACATAATTACAAATAACATCTGGCCACCAAAGTACCTGCTCGGCCTCGGCCACAACAGAGAAGGAATAATTTGACTTTAAATATCATATAATAGTCAGCTAACACTATGACAGCAATAATTATGCAAAGAAAATAAACAAGAAAAAACTATCTTAAAGAGAGGCGCAGCTGAAAATGAATTGCGCATTGGAACATCATATTAAAATCGCAGTATTTTTTTTTTACATATATATCACTCTTTAATGATAGTAGTAATGACAAAAATATAATTATTATGATTGATTACAGTCTCAAAGATTATGTTTATAACAGAGAATGACTGTGCCTCCGAGGTCAGGCGCCATAGGTTATTCTCTACTGAAAAGAGAGAGAAGGGGAGGGGGGGGGGGGGGGGGCTCGCCCCCTTAGCCATGAAGCAGGATTGAATATTATGACAACCAATGAAGTCTGAAACGTGGGTTTGATTGTCCACAGAGAGTTTAGTCCAGATTTTTTGGAGCTATTATCTACGATGACTCAACATCAGTAACCTTGAGTTGACGTTACTCCGGCGTGCTTATATATATGTATATATATATATATATATATATATATATATATATATATATATATATATATATATATATATATATATATATATATATATATATATATATATATATATATAAAGGGAGGTGGAGATAGACAGATCCGAGCAACGCCGGGACCCTCCTTGTCTGTCTAAAACAGAGAGGTCTGTCTAAAAGTCTGTCTGTTTGTCCAAGGTTTTAAACCAGACGATTGAAGCCTTCCTCACACTCCTGTGTGGGGGGTGAGGTACACATTACAAACTGAAGGTATTCAGTTACTGACACACAAAACAAATGTTCGGATGTCAGATTTGCTTTCTAGTCACCACCTTTAGGAAACAGTGTAGTGTTTGGTGAAAACTATTTCAGTGGTAGATGAATATGAGGGGAGTATGTGTGGGTGGATTTTCTTGTGTGGGTGAGGGATGTGGGTGGTATGTGTATTTTGTTGGAGACTGGGAGTGTTTATGGGGAGGGTGTGTGTGGGGGGAATATGGGAAGGGTGTGTGGGAGGGAGATGGGAAGGGTGTGTGTGGGGGAGATGGGGAGGGTGTGTGGGGGAAGGTGTATGTGTGGGGGGGAGATGGGGAGGGTGTGTGTGTGGGGGCAGATGGGAAGGGTGTATGTGTGGGGGGAGATGAGGAGGGTGTGTGGGGAAGGTGTATGTGTGGGGGGGAGATGGGGAGGGTGTGTGTGTGGGGGCAGATGGGAAGGGTGTGTGTGTGGGGACAGATGGGAAGGGTGTATGTGTGGGGGGAGATGGGGAGGGTGTGTAGGGAAGGTGTATGTGTGGGGGGGAGATGGGGAGGGTGTGTGTGTGGGGGCAGATGGGAAGGGTGTGTGTGTGGGGACAGATGGGAAGGGTGTATGTGTGGGGGGGAGATGGGATGGATGTGTGTGTGGGAGAGACGGGGTGGGTATATTTGAGGGAGAGACAAAGAGGGTGTATGGGATGGTGAGAGGAAGGGTGTGTATTGGAGTCACTAGTGAGAGTGTGTGGAAGAGGGAGAGTGTAGGTGTGGAGACCAGTAAGAGTAGGTAGGAAGAGGACACAGGGCGGATCCGTCTTCCATCAGATAATTCCTCCAGAAATTTTGATATAGAAATATCAATTATTAAAGTCTAACATTCATTCAAACAGTAAGCAAAGCAAGCTGGAGTCATCTGTGACCCTGAGAGGCCTCTGATTAACTGATGTTTTCTCCAAGATACGCTTGATGTGAGAACATATCCCAAACAGGAGTCAGGCCCGGGGTGAATGCTCGCTCACATGCTAAAGTGTTACCATGCCACAGCCTACAACCGTCCGAGCAACACAAGAGATGAGCTTAGAGCACACACTTACCGCCGTGCATAACGGTACGACCACCGGCATTCCTCCGGCGTCAAAGGCTTTTCACAGTCATCTAATACGTTCACGAGCCGGAGATAGAACGGGGAGGCAAGGTGGTGAATACTTAAAAGTTTTCTTGGGCATCCCTTATACAGTTTTTTCAGTCAATGCTGACTACTCTGCACGGGTGCACGGGTGTACGGGTGCATGGGTGCACGGGGCCCCGCCTTAACGTGCATCACTGGGGAGTTCAACTTCACTCCAAGGACATCTACTTTATTTGGTGAATCCTCAGCGTGTTTAGCGCCAGAGTGCCGCCGCCCACACCTGGCGTGGACGACACCACATTGCCTGTTAAAAGTTATGATGGTAGCAGGCAATACCTTATTGATTCGTCTTAATATGTGCGTGCAGACTGCAGTTATCGTAAGCAGATGTTACGATATCGGAGCACAGCCTTCTGTCGCAAACACCTGCATCAGGTGTTTGGCCTCTACACTACTGGCGCCGGGTGTCTGGCCTCTACACTACTAGCACTCAGTGTCTGGCCTCTACACTACTGGCGCCGGGTGTCTGGCCTCTACATTACTGGCACTCAGTGTCTGGCCTCTATACTACTGGCACCCAGTGTCTGGCCTCTACACTACTGGCGCCGGGTGTCTGGCCTCTACACTACTGGCACCAAGTGTCTGGCCTCTACACTACTGGCACTGGTGGCAGTGTGGAGGGTAATAGAGGGAACAAACCCGGAAAGAGACGTACCCTTGCTCACCTGGTTGAACAAACTCAGTGGGCATGCGGGGGTTGATCTTTAGCTCTTGGGTACCGCTTCTCAACCTGCAGGTAACTCGGTGTTCTGGCCACCATGCTCTTTTGGCCACTCAATTTTTTTGCATTGAATCTTTGAATTTTCTAACGTCTGTTAGGTTTATTTCGATAGTATATTCACTCCAGGAAATCATTTATATGAATTTGTAACAAGAGAGGCACTAAGATGAACACCTGTAGGACGCCACTGTAACACTTCACCATTCTGAAGTCTGTTCTTTTCCTGTGACTCTTTGCTCTTTGCTTAGGTTCTTCATCTACTAGAGTGCTTTCCTTGTCACTCTTGGTTGCTTTTCTAAGCATGTGCATAAATCATTTTGATGGGATAATGTGCTGGAGGCTCTCGCACAGTCCTAAAATATGAAGCCTGCCACAATATTTTGTTATGTCTGCAACACGTCCTCACATTAAGTCCATTCCATCCAGCGGTCGACCCCACAGACGCATTCATAAATTTTAACATGCTGTTCATTTAAAACGGGAATTTTCTCACATATATATAAATATTATAACATTAGCATATTGTACAAATATAGGCATAGGTTAGGTTAGATTAGGTGTTTAAGTTCTGTTGCTGATTATTTGTATTTGTAGTATGTGGGTAATTGCAACCCGATCTCACACTAGGCTGTTTAAAGCAGCGGCCAGCCTCCCCAGACGTATTCATCAATGTTAACATGCTGTGTATTCAAAATTGCTGTGTTCTCATATATAAATTAATATTCTTATGCATTCAAATTGCATGTCTAGTTTGGCGTAGATTAGGTTAGGTTAGGTGTTTAGGTTCTGTTGGTAATTATTTGTATTTGAAGTAAGTGGGTGAACCATTTATAGAGTTGTGGTTCGAACAGAGGACGTGAGCGAAGCACTTGTTCCGGAAGTGTTCGGACGTCATCAGTTGTGAGTCGTGTGTAAGCCGCTTTTCATTCATAAACAGGGGGTTTTGGCGGCCGGATTAAAGAGCTTGGCTCTTTGTATGCGAGAACGGGTTGGGATGTAATGGACTTGAGTCGAGGACGGGTTGGCATTTACAGCGTTGTGGCTCGAACAAAGGTCATCAGTGAAGCACTTGTTCGAGAAGTGTTCGAACGTCCTCAGTTGCGAGTCGTGCGTAAACCGTTTTTCATTCATGAACATGGAATGGAATTTGGCCTTTGTTTATGAGGACGGGCTGCTTCTCTGATCTCAGTCACCCGTTCATACACCCAATCAAGATTGTGAAGTAAGATTGGTTATCCCCTGAGCCCATGCTGGTGTTGGGCTATACCATTTTCTCTCCGGATGTTTTATTACCCATTTTCTCTCCGGATGTTTTATTACCCATTTTCTCTCCGGATGTTTTATTACCCATTTTCTCTCCGGATGTTTTATTACCCATTTTCTCTCCGGATGTTTTATTACCCATTTTCTCTCCGGATGTTTTATTACCCATTTTCTCTCCGGATGTTTTATTACCCATTTTCTCTCCGGATGTTTTATTACCCATTTTCTCTCCGGATGTTTTATTACCCATTTTCTCACGGTCTTCTAAATTACCGTGCATTATGTGGACGTCACCAGCCTGTAGTTTACAACATTCTTTCTCTCTCCCCTTTTTTTGTATATAATGACTGTACTGGCTGCCTTCCAACATCCTAGTACTTCTTCTGTTATATATCGTAGTGAGTGCCAGCACCAGGCTTATACTTCTTCTGTTAGTACGTGTGGCCAGCCCTCGTCTGGTCCCAGAGTCATAGTCATCCTTAGCTAGTACCTGTGGCCAGCCCTCGTCTGGTCCCAGAGTCATAGTCATCCCCAGCTAGTACTTGTGGCCAGCCCTCGTCTGGTCCCAGAGCTATAGTCATCCCCAGCTCAAGCAGGCGCCTCCTCACACTCTCTCTGGTAATCTGGGCCTCACACTGTCTCAGGTCAAGCACTCACTCTGTTCTATTGTTCTGTCTTCCGGAACCTTTGGTTGAATTCTCTGCGCATAATCATGATACTGTTACGAACCTATTCTACTATTATGTGAAGAGTGATTTAATGTCGTAATTTGTCTAGAGAGAGAGAGAGACATTATATAAAATCAATTTGTGTAAATATCTGTTCACGAAAACTGTGTTTCAGATGTCTGCTGGCAGACCGCGGGTCGGCGATATCCCTCCGCCCAATAAACTAGTACCGTCATATATTCGATGATTATGGATAACAAGTAGAATATATATATATATATATATATATATATATATATATATATATATATATATATATATATATATAAACATTTTGTTACTGAAAAATGGACTCTTATTTTATATTTTTACCAGTAAAGTATTGTTAAATGGGAACATTCAGGAATTATTTAATGATGATTGGGCATCTGGTATTGAGGGGCAGACGTGAGAGATCGTCCTCAGAGTATAGGCCAGGAAAATGGGGGACGGGGCAGTCGTGTTGGACAGAGGCTCACGGCTCTGAAGAGTTTCTTCCCTCCGGACAGTCAGATAAGCCACAATTCATATTTATTTAAAATGCAGGATATCATAGTGTTGTTTGAGTGACTACGGAGTACTTATATATATAGAGAGAGAGTCCAGATTTCAGAGTATATTTGTACAGTAGGTTAAACCATAGATTAGTGCTTCGCTACTATTATCTTGGGTCCTTCCAGTGTTATGGAGCCAGATTCACGAAAGCACTTACGCAAACACTTACGAACCTGTACATCTTTTCTCAATCTTTGACGGCTTTGTTTCCAATTATTAAACAGTTAATGAGCTCGGAAGCACCAAGAGGCTGTTTATAACAATAACAACAGTTGAATGGGAAGTTTTCATGCTTGTAAACTGTTTAATAAATGTAACCAAACCCGTCAAAGATTGAGGAAAGATGTACACGTTCGTAAATGCTTGCGTAAGTGCTTTCGTGAATCTGGCCCCTGGTGCCTATTACATAGTCGCTTTAATCGGCACAACCTGAGATTACCTTATCTTCGTGTGTCTCTAGTTCTCCTGATCAAAGGGGCTCCTCCTGCTCCCTCTTCCTTCTCAAAGGTGCATTTATATTGAGATTCTTCTCATGCATTTATCCCTTGAGTTTGTGCTCCGTGTTGCTTAATAAAGTCTATACGCGACGAAATCCTAATAACGTGATATTTCTCAGAGAAAATCTTGGCAGCAAGACGGCGGCATCGAACCGTGTAGGGTTGTGCACATAAATATGATTCTCAAGTTTTTTCTGTGTTCTAACTTTGAATTTCTCCTGTCCCCCGTGTCCCGGGCACGCATAGTTGGTGGGTGTGGGCCCAAGGGGAAGAGTATGGATAGTGGCAGCATAGTTGGTGGGTGAGGACCCAGGGGGACAGTATGGATAGTGGAAGCATAGTTGGTGGGTGAGGACCCAGGGGGAGAGTATGGATAGTGGCAGCATAGTTGGTGGGTGAGGACCCAGGGGGAGAGTATGGATAGTGGCAGCATAGTTGGTGGGTGTGGGCTCAGGGGGAGAGTATGGATAGTGGCAGCATAGTTGGTGGGTGAGGACCCAGGGGGAGAGTATGGATAGTGGCAGCATAGTTGGTGGGTGTGGGCTCAGGGGGAGAGTATGGATAGTGGCAGCATAGTTGGTGGGTGTGGGCTCAGGGGGAGAGTATGGATAGTGGCAGCATAGTTGGTGGGTGAGGACCCAGGGGGAGAGTATGGATAGTGGCAGCATAGTTGGTGGGTGTGGGCTCAGGGGGAGAGTATGGATAGTGGCAGCATAGTTGGTGGGTGTGGGCTCAGGGGGAGAGTATGGATAGTGGCAGCATAGTTGGTGGGTGTGGGCTCAGGGGGAGAGTATGGATAGTGGCAGCATAGTTGGTGGGTGAGGACCCAGGGGGAGAGTATGGATAGTGGCAGCATAGTTGGTGGGTGAGGACCCAGGGGGAGAGTATGGATAGTGGAAGCATAGTTGGTGGGTGTAGGCCCAGGGGGAAGAGTATGGATAGTGGCAGCATAGTTGGTGTGTGAGGACCCAAGGGGAAGAGTATGGATAGTGGCAGCATAGTTGGTGGGTGTGGGCCCAAGGGGGAGAGTATGGATAGTGGCAGCATAGTTGGTGGGTGAGGACCCAGGGGGAGAGTATGGATAGTGGCAGCATAGTTGGTGGGTGTGGGCCCAGGGGCAAGAGTATGGATAGTGGCAGTATAGTTGGTGGGTGAGGACCCAGGGGGAGAGTATGGATAGTGGCAGCATAGTTGGTGGGTGTGGACCCAGGGGGAGAGTATGGATAGTGGAAGCATAGTTGGTGGGTGTGGGCCCAGGGGGAAGAGTATGGATAGTGGCAGCATAGTTGGTGGGTGTGGGCCCAAGGGGGAGAGTATGGATAGGGGCAGCATAGTTGGTGGGTGTGGACCCAGGGGGAGAGTATGAATAGTGGCAGCATAGTTGGTGGGTGAGGACCCAGGGGGAAGAGTATGGATAGTGGCAGCATAGTTGGTGGGTGTGGACCCAGGGGGAGAGTATGGATAGTGGCAGCATAGTTGGTGGGTGAGGACCCAGGGGGAAGAGTATGGATAGTGGCAGCATAGTTGGTGGGTGTGGACCCAGGGGGAGAGTATGGATAGTGGCAGCATAGTTGGTGGGTGAGGACCCAGGGGGAGAGTATGGATAGTTGCAGCATAGTTGGTGGGTGTGGGCCCAGGGGGAAGAGTATGGATAGTGGCAGCATAGTTGGTGGGTGTGGGCCCAGGGGCAAGAGTATGGATAGTGGCAGCATAGTTGGTGGGTGTGGGCCCAGGGGGAGAGTATGGATAGTGGCAGCATAGTTGGTGGGTGAGGACCCAGGGGGAGAGTATGGATAGTGGCAGCATAGTTGGTGGGTGTGGGCCCAGGGGCAAGAGTATGGATAGTGGCAGCATAGTTGGTGGGTGTGGACCCAGGGGCAAGAGTATGGATAGTGGCAGCATAGTTGGTGGGTGTGGACCCAGGGGGAGAGTATGGATAGTGGCAGCATATATTAATGAGGGCGGGCCGGTCGAGTCCGGAGAACTGCTCTATACTTACCTATCAGACACTACGGGGGAGTGAAGTCTAGCTCTTCATGCCCCGCCTACTAGCCGTGTTGTGCTCGTTGTGTTAAAGCTTCACTATTCAAACAATCATTATTTTTGTCGAAACTTCCTTTAAAATTGTGGATGGAGGTGGCTTCCGCAACTTCTTTTCTTAGTGCATTCCACTTGTTGACCACCCGTAAAGGGTATGAGTATTTCCTTACATTTCTTCGGCTCATTTGTCTCTCCAGCTTCCACTTGTGTCCTCTTGTCCTACTGGCTCTCATCTGAAACAAGCTGTCGTTGTCCACCTTGCCTATTCCCCTCAGTATCTTGTACGTTGTTGTCATATCTCCTCTATTTCTTGGGTCCTTCAAGATTGTGAGATCCAGTTTTTTCAGCCTCTCCTCATAATTTAACCCTCTAAGATCTGGCACTAATCTAGTAGCAAACCTCGGCACTTTTTCGATTTTATGTCTCATGTTTCACAAGGTATGGCCTCCAAGCAGGTGCTGCATATTCCAGTCCTGGTCTGACAAAAGCTGCCACTCCTGCCACAGATTCAGTGGCAAGTATAACTAGAAAAACCGAAGTTTAGATGTAACGGGGACAATTATTACTATGAAGCGTGGTTTTTAAATCTGGATATCTAAGTCCCCTCCCCCCTAGACACAGTTATTTACACACACACACACACACACACACACGCACACACACACACACGTGCGCCCGCGCACACTCACACAGACACACAATCACGATAATTTTGTATATCATTAAAGTTGACAATGGCCCAGTGTATAGACTGAGCAACAGATGAAGAACGAGACCACCTGTGTGTATTCTAAACAGGCTGATAAATCACACGAATGTGAGGAAACACTTCCTCAGTGTGAGGACTATGAGGAAACACTTCCTCAGTGTGAGGACTATGAGGAAACACTTCCTCAGTGTGAGGACTATGAGGAAACACTTCCTCAGTGTGAGGACTATGAGGAAATACTTCCTCAGTGTGAGGACTATGAGGAAACACTTCCTCAGTGTGAATTTTGTGAGGAAGTACTATTTCACTGAAAGAAGTATGAGTTAGGACTTCTTGAATAAGAAGATAGTGGTGAAGCATTTATTCAGTGTAATGGCTGAAAGGAGACACATTTTCAGTGTTAAGGAGACACATCTTCAGTGTTAAGGAGACACATCTTCAGTGTTAAGGAGACACATCTTCAGTGTTAGACACACATCTTCAGTGTTAAAGAGACACATCTTCAGTGTGAGAGCTATGAGGAAGCACTTATTCAGAGTGAGGCTTCTAAGAACCCACATCTTCAAAGTACTGAAAGTAGATACAGCGAAAAATAGAGGAGTCGGTATGGTCACTTGACTAATGTGACCGGCAATTAGAAGGGCGGGACCCAAGAGCTGCACCTCGACCCCTGCAAGGTTACCAGATAAGTACTCTCACGCACACCCACACACGCTACGCCCACAAATAATAAGAAAATGCCTATGTACACAGGGAACAGCTCCTCAACACACACATAATTCAGTAAGAGCCGCAGAACGTGAGAAGTATTTTTAAAGTATGATAAATGTTCTGCGCGAGGCTGGTGGCAGGGGGTGAGAATGCTGGTAGGGGGGTAGGGGGGGTGAGAAGGCAGGTAGGGGGGGGTGGAGAAGAGTGGGTAGTGAAGGGGGGGGGTTGAAAGGAGTAGAAGCGGAATGGTAGTGGAAGGGGAGGAAAATTGTTAGAGAACAGGGAAGGGGAGAAGCGTTGGAGTGGGGGTATATAGGAAAGGGAAGGTTAAAGGGGGGAAATGGGGGGAAAAAACACCAATAAACAACAATAATAAACAATACAAACATTGCAAGAAGAACATCTGAACCTATTATCCTTAACAACCACCTGAGTCAACATACAGATGTTGGCTCACTCCTGGGACTCAAGATTATTAGAAAAGAAATCAAAATTCACATAAAGGACAGAAAAAAAGTAAGCAAAAGTGGCCTTAGGAAAACTGAAGCGATTTTATAGCCTTAGCACGAACACACACAGCAACACTTCCACAAGTACTGACGACGAGTCACAATAACGGGGCTGAAGATATGTTGACCAAACCACAAATCAGAAGATGAAGAAACGACGACGTTTCAGGCCGTCTTGGACCATTATCAAGTCGTGTGATAGAAGAGAGGAAGGGACAGACAAGTAATTTGCCTGTCCCTTTCTCTCTTCTCTCACACGACGTGATAATGGTCCTGGACGGACCGAAACGTTGTTTCTACATTTTCCGATGTGTGGTGTGGTGATTCGTACACTTATACACGGCTCTATAGTCCGGCTGAGTTTCGAACACCCTTCAGTACCACTACACACCCTAAAGAAAACTAGCATTAAAAACAACGAGCCAATGGAAAAATAAGGCGTTAAGAAAAGCGGCCAAACACCGTCAGCCACCGAGCAAACAGTCCAGGAGTCCACGAACTCCTGAACATACAGCCACGAAGCATCACACCACAGCAACACCAGGGTGTGGAACACGACCCAAATATGAGAACACCCAGTGCTAGACAGACCGCACCGAGATGTGACACCCAAATCTGGCCCAAGAGCATGTACTAGACGGAACCCCACGCTCCACAATACACAGTTTCTAGATGGAATATAGACCAGAGTCCCACCCCCTAAAAAAAACCCTTAAACAGATCATCAAACCATGTAAACAAGCATTTGATTGTGTTTATATGTGAAGGCTACACAGTATTCATCTATAGACACCCCACATATGTTGGAATACACGTGAATAACCTCTCACACACACACACACACACACACACACACACACACACACACACACACACACACACACACACACACACACACACACACACACACACTCACACACACACACACAAACACAAACACACACATACACACACACACACACACACACACACACACACACACACACACACACACACACACACACACACACACACACACACACACACACACACTCTCACAGCTCCCTGACAAGAGAGACTAAGCTTAGCTTACCTGCCAACACACGTGTCAGCAAGGCAGACAGCCCGCCTGCAATCACAACTCGTATTATATTTCCCATATCCAAGCTTATTCCTTCACGTATACCTCTGCTGCTTCTCTACTAGAAAATAAGTTAGCACGGGTGGAGGGGGAGTAGGGATGGAGGGAGGGGAGGGAGTGGAAGGAGGGGAGGGTGCCTAGGCTGAAGGAAGAACTGTATAGACAGGGATGATGCAAGGGCGAAGCAAGAAAATTCCTTATAAATTTATCACATTTTAAACAAATAAATTAATAAATAATAAGAAAATATATAATATAAATATAATTAAATAATATACTGCTACATATGTATATAGATAAACAATTAAACCCCTTATAGCTTCCAATATGCATGTATTCCCAAAAATTATATCATTTTGGTGCATTCATTTTCATATTGCTCGTGTTAATTCCCACGAGAGAATCATCTCCCTTGAACAACCCTAATTTCGATCAACACGGTTTAATTAACGAACGTCATCCTTAACTAGTGCTACAAGCAGCCCCATGTGGTTTTTTTACACAAGTGCTCACCCCTGAGAGAAGCCCAAACAACACTCCATTAAGGGTTCCTGGTCATACTTGGAGCATATACGTACACGTGTGACTTGGGAGGATTGTGAGAAATGTCCATAATTGATGGGTGGGAGCCACAGGGGCCCCTCATTAGTCGTCTGGGGCCCTGCCTACACGGCATTCTTGCTTGTGGTGGCTGCCTGGCGCCACCACAACACGAGCTCAACAGGGTCTTCTTTTCCCGCTGTTTAATGCAGGCCCGTTCCCCTGCCTGTGGGTTCGCTAGAGAGTAGATAGGGACAGTGGGAATCTCGTTAATCCACCACAGGCCGACCATCTCTGGCGCCAGCATCAACACACACACCTATGTAGATGGAATAAGAAAAGACATTAAATATATGACAGTTAAGGTAACTGCACAAGGCCTATTGACCCATACGAGGCAGCGCCTATATAACCACAACCAAACTGATTCATGTAAATGTCTCTAACTTACTCTTGAAACACTCAAATGATCCCACACGTATTAAGTTTCCCGGTAATCTGTTCCACAAATCTTGTTTCAAAACAACCTTGTTTCAACAACCAGCCACAACCTTGTCAACAACCGTGTTTCCAAACCAGTATTTACCCAGGTATTTCCAAAAAATAGATAAAATACTGATAAATCTAGACAATTGACTGATATCGATTAAGAAATTATCAACATTCTCAACAGGAATTTTACATCAATCTTAACTAGAGAAGAGATGTTCGACGCACAAGGAGCAAATTCCATTATAAGGGAAGTGAATATAATAGGTTATATAAACTGCAAACAACAAACGCCAAGGTTTGTTTACGACGAGAAACGTTAGCATTAAACTAATCCCCAGGTCCCAATGAGATATTTGCTAATATTTTAAAAGAGGTCGAGAAACCACTCAGCGGTCCTCAAGCGAGGCTGCAAAAGAAAATAAAAGACTCTAGATATGTCCCAAGAAGCATACACGATCTCCAACATACTCCTAGTTCTGATACATGGGGCACAGATCTCTTTCTCTAATTGCCAATTAGAGAATCAGATCTCTTCCCCAAATGATCTTCGCGAAACTGTTTTGAAACAAAGTAGTGAACTCAGGGAATAACTCTCCCAGCAAGACTGATTTAACAGAAGGAATACTTTATCTACTTCCTTGTATTCTACGTATCCTTATCCCCTGCTTCAGGGAATATAGACAAGCGGGTGATGACCTTAGGCAGTATTTAAACATTATTATGCAAGAGATATTGAAGAAGACGTTGAAATACTAAAGTGGATTCGGTTATGGTCGGAGGAGGCTTGCTCAAAGACCGGGCCGCGGGGACGTTGAGCCCCGAAATTATCGCAAGGTCGCAAGGTATGATTGAACGGAAGAAAGCAAAGAAAACTTATAAATGAAAACAAAAAATTCAGGGATGCACTCTGGCACAGACTCCTCGTCAAGAACTGTGTGCCAGAGGACATCACTCACTGAAGAACCTGTAATAAGATTCAAGTTTGACAAAACAGTGACAGATGAAGCACATCGAAGCTGGGTGCGTACGCTTGAGCTGTGGCTGTGAAAGCAGCTTCACCAGCAGTGGTGAAGAAGGTAAAGTAAAAGTCATTTTACTTTAAAAAGAAAGTAAAAGAAAGTAAAGTCATTAGTAAAAGCGACGTCACGACAACACACCTACAAAAGTGTTCGTTTTATTTATTAAAAGTGTTTATGTTTATGTTATGTTTATGTTTATGTTATGTATAAAAACAACACAGAAATTTATTATCAGATGTAAATGTTGAGTATCCATGTCCTCGACGCCAGAACTCCCTATAAAATCCTAACTCACAGCTAACGGCGTAGACAATCTAAAATATAAGGTTACTCGTTTAGCTATACCAAACTATGTGAGCTCTTAAGGTCGAACGTCCACGCCTAAGCCCCACCATATATGAGAATACAAAATAAAGATAAAATCATATATTCTTATATATTTTAAATAGCTAATAAGAGGAATACAAATGTCCTAAAAAATGAACTGTAAAAAACCAATTGGCCCATAGAAGTCAACTGGTTTTTTTTAATACAACCCAAGCTCATTCACAGGATTACAGAGGCACATAATCGGTTCAGGAACTGAACCCTCTAGTTCGTTTAGCTAAGCAAATAACAATCTTTTGACGCTAGTTACACAATTATTAATGTTATATATACATGTACACACTCTCATACATACAAGTACATATATATATATATACGTATACATATATACATACACCTACATATATGTCAAACCAACGCTTGAAGCAATAAGTGATCTCACGTACATTTATATTATCCGGTAATGTGTTACTTAAATGAACAACCCTATTTCCAAACCAGTATTTATCCAGCTCTTTCCTGAATCAATTTATATTCATTGTATCGTGTTTCATTTTGTGTTGATAAGTGGAAAAAAAAGTTTCCTTTTATCTAGTGTATCTCGGTCTAGTGAGATATCTCTGTCGCGAGACCTCACTGCAGTGAGATCTCGCAACAGATATATATATATATATATATATATATATATATATATATATATATATATATATATATATATATATATATATATATATATATATAATATATATATATATATATATATATATATATATATATATATATATATATATATATTTCTGCTTTTCGAGTATATTGATGTCTTGGGTCATCGTCGTATTCCAGAGAGCATCTCCACTGAGACGTCTCAAGAACTGCATTCCTCGAAGGTTCTCTTGGTGTGCTGGCAGCTGCCTCTAATACCCTTGCCAGACCTGTATACTTACAAGCATCCAGTTCTGGGCGTGTGTCAGCCATTGGAGCGTTAGCTGACCGAGATGAGCTCGTTAAGCCACGCGACGGCCCTTCATGGCAGTGTTTTTGTGGAGATACGACCTCTTGAAGTCTGCACCCAGTACATAACTTGACATACCACGTTTGCTTTGATAACCGGGGGTATAAATCACGTCCCGGCTCGAACATTTGTGATGAGCTGGGTTTTCAGACATTAATGAGAGCTCGTGTCTGATCGCTACGAAGATTAGCTAAGTGCCAGGCAGAAACTCTAAAAAAAAAAAGTTCACATATGCTTCATTCATGGAACTTAAACTCCTTGTTAAGATCAGGTCATCCTTACTTATCATCTAATACAAGCAGAACACCGGGTCAACTACAATGTTACTTGATAGTTCGCTGGTTAACTAATCATTAGTAAAAAGCTGTAACTTGACGTACACCTGATTTTTTTTCACTCAAAACAGATGTCAAACGCGTCAGTAATTTTCAAAAAAAGCCTATGAAAGATTATAATTGTTTAAGTTTGTTTAGGGCCTCCAGAGAGCCCGCACGCAGCACTCAGCCAGGCTTGGGAAGTCTGGCTGAGATATATATATAATGGATATATCCATTATAGATATAGATAGATCCATTGTGTGTTTGTGTCGCTCTCGGGAACGTTGATGCATATGACGGAACGTTGATGACCATGACGGAACGTTGATGACCATGACGGAACGTTGATGACCATGACGGAACGTTGATGACCATGACGGAACGTTGATGACCATGACGGAACGTTGATGACCATGACGGAACGTTGATGACCATGACGGAACGTTGATGACCATGACGGAACGTTGAGTAATAATAATGGTTCTGAGAAGCATAAGATGTGTTTGTTTCATATTACACACATACTGTACACGGTCGTTGTTGTGGCTTAAACCAGGTCATGCCGTGCAGCACGCTGGACTTGTGATCCTGTGGTCCTGGGTTCGATCCCAGGCGCCGGCGAGAAACAATGGGCAGAGTTTCTTTCACCCTATGCCCCTGTTACCTAGCAGTAAAATAGGTACCTGGGTGTTAGTCAGCTGTCACAGGCTGCTTCCTGGGGGTGGAGGCCTGGTCGAGGACCGGGCCGCGGGGACACTAAAAGCCCCGAAATCATCTCAAGATAACCTCAAGATAACCTCATAATGTCTCATTAAAAGTGCCTGAAGCGTCCCCGTGTACAGTGGTCTTGATTACTTGCTAAACCTTGTTGAAATCACCAGGGAACTTGTGGTGTCATAGCAATATGTCACATAAATGCAAGACAACCCATAGTCATCACGCTCGCAATTATCACCACCACCACGCCCACAATCATCACCACCACGCCCACAATCATCACCACCACGCCCACAATCATCACCACCACGCAAACAATCACCACCACCACGCCCACAATCATCACCACCATGCTCACAATCATCACCACCATGCTCACAATCATTACCATCATGATTACAATCATCACCACCTCCACCACCAACACTATCATCCCCTCACTATCATCATCAGTACCAGGGAAGGTACTCCATTGGATAAAGGAGTAGTACCTTAAGCTTGAAAAAGTTCAGAGGTATGCCACTTGGCTAGTCCCAGAACTAAGAGGCATGAGTTAAGAGGAAAGGCTGTGTGAAATGCACCTCACGACACTGGAAGACAGAAGAGTAAAGGGAGACATGATCACCACCTACAAAATTCTCAGAGGAATTGATAGTGTAGATAAGGATAAACTGTTTAACATGGGTGGTATGCTAACAAGGGGACACAGATGGAGACCGAGTACCCAAATGAGCCACAGGGACGTTAGAAAGAACTTTTTCAGTGTCAGAGTAATTAACAGATGGAATGCATTAGGCAGTGATGTGGTGGAGGCTGACTCTATACACAGTTTCAAATGTAGATATGATAGAACCCAGTAGGCTCAGGAATCTGTACATCAGTTGATTGACAGTTGAGAGGCGGGACCAAAGAGCCAGAGCTCAACCCCCGCAAACACAACTAGGTGAGTACTATATCCCCATCACCACCAAACCCACGATAACAATCACCCCCACCACCCATACCACAACCACCACCACCCATACAACAACCCCCACCACCCATACAACAATCACCATCACCCATACCACAACCACCATCACCCATACCACAACCCCCATCACCCATACCACAACCACCACCACCCATACCACAACAACCATCACCCATACCACAACCACCATCACCCATACCACAACCACCATCACCCATACTACAACCCCCACCACCCATACCACAACCACCATACCACAACCACCACCACCCATACCACAACCACCATCACCCATACCACAACCACCAGCACCCGTACCACAACCACCATCACCCATACCACAACCCCCACCACCCATACCACAACCACCATCACCCATACCACAACCACCACCACCCATACCACAACCCCCACCACCCATATCACAACCACCACCACCCATACCACAACCACCACCACCCATACTACAACCACCATCACCCATACCACAACCACCATCACCCATACCACAACCCCCACCACCCATACCACAACCACCATCACCCATACCACAACCACCATCACCCATACCACAACCACCATCACCCATACCACAACCACCATCACCCATACCACAACCACCATCACCCATACAACAACCCCCACCACCCA
>NC_091188.1:7105735-7133235 GCF_040958095.1 Procambarus clarkii | reverse complement strand
GACCCAGAGACTCACAGTGCCCTGACCCAGGGACTCACAGTGCCCTGACCCGGGGACTCACAGTGCCCTGACCCAGGGACTCACAGTGCCCTGACCCGGAGACTCACAGTGCCCAGACCCAGAGACTCGTCACCGTCGTGTAGCTGCTAATGTCAGCGTCGCTTCAAACAATAAACATCTGAAATTATCACTGTCGATTAAGCTTCCAACCGACATTATCTCTTTCAACACATACAGTTGATGAACCTCCTTCGCTATTGATGTGTTTATTTTCCATCAGATGTACAGATCACGGTCCCAATGCTTGCCGAATAGGTTTATACTATTCTTGGGTTTTGCCCTTTTGCATGAGTCTGTTATATGCCGGTATATTACACGACGGAGCCTCTTGGCTAGTGGCCTTGTCAGCAACCTTCTCTTCTGACTACTGGGGCATAAGTAATAGTAATTTGGCTATCCTAAACATGAATTCTTGTTAAATGTTCATGTTATCATGTAGCTCACTGCGCCGCGTCGAAACTTATCGCCTCCCGGCGGTGCAAGACGGAGAGAGTAGGGAGAGAGCCTTCTGGTGGTGTGTCCTCATCTTTTATCTGCATAAATAGAACTCGTAACAGAAAAGTTGCTTCTCTTCTCGCCACAAACAACCACGACTCTTTTTCATGAGACTTTCTGTTATTTGTTTTTCTTATGTTTCCCCGTTTCCACTTGCTGGGGACAATAAGCCGTGGCAAAACGTTATGAGATCCCCCCCCCCCTAGGTCAACGATTACCCTTTTCCCATGGTGCTACCCACAACAGTCGTCAAACTCTCACCTACCTAATTACTGCTAGGTTAACCGAAGTATCAGGTCAAAGAAAACGTGCCCAAACGTTTCTGTCCTGCTGGCAGAATCGAGTCTATAGGACTATTCAATTGTTAACCGAGCCTTCTAGCTGGAGGCTCTCGTGCCCTCGTCTTCAGTCTCCTCTACACACAAATATTCCACTTGATTTGTACACTTTGTATTAATATTTTTTGCTTTATTCCTAAAAATAGTTATAATATTAACAATAATTATAATTTCACAATGCTAATAAAAATAAAAGTTTAACAAAAATAGTAATAATAATAAAATATTAATAATTATGAATTATAATAATGCTAATAATAATAATAATAAAGAGAAAATCCTTGGGAGCCGTGAGGAAGATTCGAACCTATGCACTAGGTATTCCCAGGCACACGCCCCAGACAACCAGGCCACGCTATTTTTATTTGGTTAATAAACTTTTGTTAAAAGGATGCAACCTGGGATTGTGCTAAACCCTCGAGGGCTCCTGAGGCTTCCACTGAAGACGAACCAGAATTTCACACAATCCCTCCATGCACTCGGGCTCTGTCGTCCTGGAATGTTCCACTCTGACGCTCCTCTTTCTGACGATAATAATAATAATAATAATAAGAATAAGAATAAGATTAAGAATAATAAGTACTTTTTCGGTCGTTCTAGTCTTCTTACAGCACTCTGGCTCCTTCCATCAATTTCAAAGCTGAATGGGGCATTTAATTCCCTTCTTTCCTTCCTAGACATACATGTCCACAGCCTTTTGTCCGGCTTCTCCTTCTTTGTCTTCCGCAAGCCTATGCATAATTGCACAATGGTAAGTACATTCAATTGAACAATGAGAAGCCCTTGACTCAATATCAGGGTGCGAGATAATACAAAAATTATTTTGCTGAAGAATTAAGCACAAGCTCACTGAAAACTTAAATTGCAATTTAAATTGTATATAATTGCTCCTCCTGCTTCCAATACTGAGAGGGTTTCTATTGCTTCCTGTTCCTCTCGTTCTCTTCACTACTTTGGCGAAATTGGCCGTACTCATAATGACAGACTCTGAGAGAGTCAACATAATGACAGACTCTGAGATAGTCAACATAATGACAGACTCTGAGATAGTCAACATAATGACAGACTCTGAGATAGTCAACATAATGACAGACTCTGAGATAGTCAACATAATGACAGACTCTGAGATAGTCAACATAATGACAGACTCTGAGATAGTCAACATAATGACAGACTCTGAGATAGTCAACATAATGACAGACTCTGAGATAGTCAACATAATGACAGACTCTGAGATAGTCAAAGAAGTGTTTAATATTCTGACACAAACAATGTTCCCTTCAGCCATGTTAGGGTCTCCTGTCATCCTATAGCTTGGTCTGCTACAACCATCTTGCTTGCCTCTACGCCTCACAGACGCCGTCTTGTTAGGTCGCCTCTCATACTCAACATGAACCTGGTTGTGTTGCTCTAGACTCGCCTTTCACAGTACATAGTTAAATGCTCTGATCTTCTTAACACGTTACGGGCTCACCATAGCCCGTGCTACATGGACACTTCGTTCTGAGTAGCTAAATCTGAAACAACAACATCTTAACACGTGTTATTTGAGCCAAGTATCTGCCCCTCTGTGCTCTCCTTTCTGCTGGGCTCGTATCTCTTTCTCTCGCTCCATTGGTTCTGATTGACTTATTTCACCTGTACTCCTTTTCGCCTTTACTCTCAATCTCTTCTTCTCTGTTTTCTTTGCTTAACTCTGTCCGTCGTCTAGTGGCAAGTTGTCATTAGCTCAGTTTTCACGCTATACTTCTCCAGGTACCTTCTTCCCCCTCATACCTCTACTCACCTTACCTTCCCTCTTGCTTTACATTGACTCACCCGCTCGTCCTCAATCCTCCTGTATAAGGAATATGTAGTATGTATACCGTGTCTACGGGCTCGCCATAGCCCGTGCTACTTGGAACTTTATGTTCCAAGTAGCGAATCTTTAACAACAACAATATACCGTGCACTCTTAAGTTTGTCCCTTACATTCTATTTGGTGTGTGTGTGTGTGTGTGTGTGTGTGTGTGTGTGTGTGTGTGTGTGTGTGTGTGTGTGTGTGTGTGTGTGTGTGTGTGTGTGTTCTCGGGCATTTTTTTTTATTTATTGTCTGCAATAAAAGAAAATGAAGAATAAATAGTGATACTAAAAATAAGATGAATGATGGTAATATTAACACATATTCTCGCCATGAACTAGGTAATAAATTTATGCTGAATGATTATAAAAAATAAAACGATAAGAAATTTTGATTAAGTTATACGTAATTTGTCGTCAAAGAGAGTGAAGTAGAGGCGCGTCAGATCTAATACTGCTGATAGCTACCAAATGGAACAAGATGGATGACTTGGGAAGGATCCATGTATCACAGCCTTATATTGGATACATGTATCACAGCCTTATATTGGAGCCATGTATCACAGCCTTATATTGGATACATGTATCACAGCCTTATATTGGATACATGTATCACAGCCTTATATTGGATACATGTATCACAGCCTTATATTGGATACATGTATCACAGCCTTATATTGGATACATGTATCACAGCCTTATATTGGATACATGTATCACAGCCTCGTATATGTATCATAGATTTGTATAGGATACATGTATCTCAAGTTGGCTTGTAGGATACATGTATCTCAGCCTGGTATTGGATACCTGTATCACAGCCCTGAATAGAATAAATGGATCACAGCCATGTATAGGATACACGAATCTCGGCCTAGGTGAGGGGGGGCGGGGGGGGGGGGGAGGGGGAGGGGGATATACAAACACTCTTGTTTTTTTTTTGTTTTTTTTTTAAAGTTTAGTCGACACATGTATTTCCTTCATTTGTGTATGTCGCTGGAGCAGTTTTTTTTTTCCCGAATCATGTAGACCAATATGGAAACCTAGCTTAATCGACTCGGTTAAACTATATTTGTCTGTGACAACTTCATCATTGTCAATGGTGAGTTGAATCATTCAAGTTGCCATCAAAGTTATTCTTGATGGGGATGGTATATATACCCCGTGACCACGATATCCAAGAGCATCGCTAATTCAATGCCGAATCAACGCTGATTCAAGGTTTAATTAACGTTGGTTGCGTTGTTTGAACGTCGAACCAATGGCACTGTTGAATGTTGTACCCACCACTGAGTGCAAGCAGCTGCTGCTCCTGTTGTTGTTGTTGTTGTAGCCAAATCTGCTGTGATAGGACCACTCCTGTGGAATGTTAACATCCGTGTCATCATAACTGCGTTTCCAGGGCGCTGTGCTTATGCAGATGATAGCAAGCGGAACTGTATTGGATATAAAGACATAAATCAAGCCGATAAACTACATTAAAATCACCCCTAGCGCCACCTTGTGTAGGGGACAATATACCTCACAAGGGGGACACCATACATAAGGCCCTACTCTTTGACTAGATAAGAAGCTGACATGTGATCCATCGATAAATATATTAGGAGTTGAGATTGATGAAAAGGCCTCCTTCAGTAGACACGAGAGAAATGTTGCAGCTAAATGCGCAACGAAATTTGCATGCCTGTGGAGGTCAGTTCATCACCTAAATCCTCTTGGGGCGATTTCTTTTTGGACTCACAAATTAGGGAGATTATAGTCACCATTAATTTAGGACTGTTGCCTAAGGTCTTCTCTAAAACAGTGAGATCAAAACTAATGCGGAGCACGTTGGCTTTCTTGTGAGATTTAAACTTAATTGACCTGATTCAACACCTTCCACAAGCAGAGGGTCCAGCACAGATCTCACCACAGATACTAAAGTAGTAGTGCAGCATTGGGCGGACTTCTTGTTAGAGTTTTGAATTCCTCACTTGACATCACGGAACTGCCGGAAATGTTTAAAAATGGCTTATATTTAGTCTTTATGTAAGAAAAAGGGAAGAGAGGAGATAATGAACAACAGACCGGTATCACTAACAAGTTTTTCTTGTAAGAAGGTGTGTTATTGATTAGAAGGAGGCTTGTAAAACCACTTAGAACATATGAATTTTGTCTCCAAATATTTTTTTGGAGTGTCAGAATGTTTTTGACACTCTTCCTTGCAAGAAATTCCAATGTGAACTTATAAAGCAGGCTGGTGTATCAGGAATAGTGCTAACTTGATATGAAGTACATTTTTTTAGTAGGAAGGTAGAGCGTCACAGCTTGAGGAGAGATAACGGAATTTTGTAATATAATGAGTGGAGTACCCCAAGGGCCGTTACTAGGATCCATCCCGTTCCTAATAAGTTCAATCGTACGATCAGAACTAAGGAGGACTGCAAGATACATTGCAAGATCTACTAGACAGTCTCTAGAGATGGCATGAGAATAAAGGCAAGGTAACTTCTTTCGTCTGTAAAGACGAGAAAGACTTTTCATTAGATATAACTTCAAATCTTACATCACCAAAAAAACGTGGGCAGCATATGCCAAACTGGCAATCGTACGTATAGTATTTTTGGAACTAGAACAAAAGACCCTTCGCAGCGCTCTATGTCTCGCACGTGAGACCCATTCTTGAGGTGGGACGTAGGGACTGGCTGAAGAACAGGTTACAGAGAGCAGATATTTCAGTACAGGAGATAGTGCCAAGGTTTAACCCAGCTGTTTGTTACTTGGTCGGGGTTTTGGAGGCCAAGTAGAGGCTGGGCATCACGAAGCCTTTGTTACAATAATAGTAGTACTTAGGAACTGAGCAACTTGCGTACATGCTGAAAAAGGATGTCATAAGGTCCACGTGCTGGGAATGTTTGTGCTTGTGAAGGTGTGAAATAAGAAAGGCTTCATAACTTATTTTATAGTGATGTTGTGGTGGCGGGTCTTGTAGTGCGTGAAGGAGATTGTGTGGGCTGCTGGCTCTTCTGAGTATGTCACTAAGGAGAGCAATGTGATGTTTATGGTGTGTGTGTATGTTTGTTGGTAGTCTATCTTTGTCTTTGTCTAAAATGCTACTAACAGCTAGTATGCGTGATGTGTGACTGAGACTACACTAGGGAATATGTTGCTCTAGGGATTGGAAGATTCAGCCGGGAGCTTAATGTTCTAATCACTGAAGATTATTTTGTCTGCTAGAGATAGTTGACTGTGAATGTATATGATGAGTGGACGATTGATGGTTTTAAGTGAATATTTGTGCTTGATAGGCTACGTGAACACACTGCATAACTGTGGCCAAGTGTGTATATGTACAGGACAGGTGAATATATATATATATATATTGTGACGGTAACGCGTTGGTGTTCGGCTGTTTAAGGCTAGGGGTATGGCCTCGTCACATAGTTATTAAAAAAAAATAGAAAAAACTGGAACTTAGTCTGTGGTAAGGTAAGGAGAAGACACACAAAACACAAGTAAATTTTAACAATGAAATTTTAATTACGTTAAATAAATCAAAACATAAAAAAAATGGACAAACAAATTCTTATAATAAAATCAATCAATCAAAATAATAAGAATAATTAAATGACACAATGAAAAGTTACGTTAAGACAAAATAACAAGAAGTGCAATACAAAAATAAAGGGAAGGTGCTGGAATATTGGCTTTAAGCTACCACCTCTCTCAGTATACGCTAACGTCTAGCCGGGAGGAGTGGTAACCGCGGAAGCACAGAATATTCTGAGGTCTGAGGTCGTGGCGACCCCAGACATCAAGTAGTATGGGGGGGCGAGTGCAGTTGCAGCCAGACCGGCGACCAATCAGCGGAGCCGGTAGCGATCAACAGGTAGTTTGGCGGTTTGAGTCTGAACAGGTGTTCCTGGCTGCATACGTTTTGCGCTCTGGCAAACCTTGGAGATGTTGTTGTCGTTGTTGGACATTTCTCCCATAGTAGTTATATATAGTTTGTTGCGACGTATTTGTAGAGGGAAGAGCAGGCTCAATCTCTTGAAGGAGATTATTGTCACAATATATATATATATATATATATATATATATATACATACATACATACATACATACATACATACATACATACATACATACATACATACATACATACATACAAGGTCTCCGACAAAACAGAGGCCTGCTGGAACTGCTGTGCTGGTCTCCACGACAAAACGGAGACCAGCCTGGGTGGTGTGGCCTCCACGACAACACGGAGACCAGCCTGAGTGGTGTGGCCTCCACGACATAGCGGTATATTATATTATTAGAGACTACTTTAATATTTAAGGCCTGTTGCGTCACGTATTTTCCCATCTTCCGCGACGGCTGTCGAGGCTCATGTGTCCAGCAAGAACTGTAACTTGTAAATATTTGGTAAGATCTTTTTATTATTATTATTTTTCTACCACAGACGTGGCCACACATTTACAATACTAACCAACATATTATAGGCGCTGAGAAAGTCAGTAGGCGTCATGAGGAGGGTTCGAAACCCGCACCCTTGGTACTCCCAAATCCACGCCCATGGCTCCTATTGATTATCTCATTGATCCATCACGTTAATGGGATTTCATTAAGCACTCTAGGCCTTGATAAAGTGGACAAAATTGGATATAGTTTTGCATGATTGGCATAAGTTGATAAGTTGTTTATAAGTTTATAAGATAAGTTGTGTATGCAGGTGGTGAGATTTAACATCAGGAAACCAGGGCTACGTTGGGTAGTTTCATACCCCAGTTCTTCTGTGTTGACGAGGGTAATATAACGTTTTCATTCGCTAATTATTATAAAATGCAATAATATTCCTTAATTGACCTTTAAATTCTATTTGTAATTAGATAGTAGGCATCAATCAGTCTCGGAAGATTGTGGAGTTGCGCTCTGGTTGTCAATCTGGAGTGACCTCTCCAGGGCGCAAAAGCAGGGTAGGTTGATATTGGGGAGAAGCTGTCACCCATGCAGCAGGTACCCCCCTCCCCCCTCCCCCCCACCCCTCCACGGCGCCTGAAAGCTTCCAATGGAAAGGCAAATACCAATACGATTGATTCCAGCGACGACGCAGGAACTCTCCGAACGAGGTTGAAGGCAACAACGAACTGCCCTAGAGGGCACCTGCTCTGGAGTTTACCTCGTAGTTGGTACAAGAAGGCACCGAGACTCCAGACCTGGAAACCGCCGTGGTCGGGGCCGGAGAAGAACCACCCCAGCAAGGGCAAGAACCACCGAACGTAATTATTAATTAGGATTATTTCACTATTATCCTAAAATTGGTGATAATTATCTCCTCGGGTTGACAAGATGAGTTTCCATATGGACGTATAGTCTCAGCCATTACAACGTCCAGATATTACTTATAAGTATTGCATTTATGGCACACATAGATATAAAGTACATTTTGTTCGGCTCACTCAGTGGATCAGATCCACTTTCAGTTGGTCAGGTGGCGAGAGGTCCCCCTCAGTGGATCAGGTGGAGAGAGGTCCCCTCAGTGGATCAGGTGGCGAGAGGTCCCCTCAGTGGATCAGGTGGAGAGAGGTCCCCTCAGTGGATCAGGTGGCGAGAGGTCCCCTCAGTGGATCAAGTGGAGAGAGGTCCCCCTCAGTGGATCAGGTGGAGAGAGGTTCCTCAGTGGATCAGGTGGCGAGAGGTCCCCTCAGTGGATCAAGTGGAGAGAGGTCCCCCTCAGTGGATCAGGTGGAGAGAGGTCCCCTCAGTGGATCAGATGGAGAGAGGTCCCTCAGTGGATCAGGTGGAGAGAGGTCCCTCAGTGGATCAGGTGGAGAGAGGTCCCTCAGTGGATCATGAAGTGTGAGGAACAGACGGGGTTGTGAGTGAATAGGTGAGGGGGAAGTGCATATAACCTCACCTAGTTCATAGGTGAACTAGGTGAGTTTATAAGAGGAGAGAGAGGGGGTGCAGATTTGGTTTAGGGAGGCCAGAGGAAGGGGGAAAAGGATTTATACCAGGCCAGAAGTGAGTGGAATCGAAGAAAACAAGATTTGGGTCAGGGAAGATGAGGTTAGGGGTGAGAGTTGAGAGCACTAAATGGAGGTCATAAGATCAAGAAGGAAGTGGTCAGAGGCCAAGAGTCACAATGCAGGCAGGGGCCGCCTCGTATAGTCACTAGTTTGTCTTCAGTCGCCGATGACAGTACAACGTGACTCAAGTACACATACACGCCAGCGATAATTCTCAGCTCGTGGTGCAAAAATATTGTTAATGCCAAAATGTTTCTCCCAAAATTACAGCGCGTCTCTCTGCGAAAGTCAACTGATGAATTGATAACAATTGTTTTTTTTTTTTTAGAGTGCGTGGTTTAACGCCATGTTTAAGTAATTTATTACAAAATCAAGCTAACGCAACGGTACATAAACGCTGTGGCAAGATATCACGCCGGAGATAACAAGGTCCTTGTGCTTGCTGGTGTATCTCTACCTTTCATTTATTGCCGAGTAAACAAAGAATGTTGGCGTGCGGGAAATTGATTTTGGAATTTCAATATAAATTCAAATTCAGGTTTGGATTTTTGGGGGGAGAAATGCGAATTTAAATATATATGAAAAAGTCTCTGATCGTCAATTAGTGTGTTTGGCTCTCGACACCAACGACCGAGATGATTTGGTCTAATAATAATAATAATAATAATAATAATAATAATAATAATAATAATAATAATAATAATAATATTTTATTTAGGAAAAGTACATACATAGATGCAGTTACAAACATTCTGATTGATTTATAGGTAGAGCTAGTACTATTAAGTAGTAATTAATTAAGTAATTGAGTACTATTAAGTAGTAATATTAAGCTGCCATTTGACCATGACGTCTGTAGGCCTTTTGTCACGTCAGGGTGAAAGAACATAGTAAATACTCGTAAATATAATAACGTATTTACTATTTGCATCTGCAGAATCGAGTTATTTCCTGTCGAGCAAATTTGATATTTCTTGATTTCTCCTTTTATGAATATTTTTTTCAACACAGCCACAATCACACCTACTGCCTCTCATCTCTCTGTTCGTCAGTGCCTCTCAGACCCTCCGCTGCCACTCAGACCCTTCCCTGCCTCTCAGACCCTTCGCTGCCTCTCAGACCCTTCGCTGCCTCTCAGACCCTTCCCTGCCTCTCAGACCCTTCGCTGCCTCTCAGACCCTTCCCTGCCTCTCAGACCCTTCCCTGCCTCTCAGACCCTTCGCTGCCTCTCAGACCCTTCGCTGCCTCTCAGACCCTTCCCTGCCTCTCAGACCCTTCCCTGTCTCTCAGACCCTTCGCTGCCTCTCAGACCCTTCGCTGCCTCTCAGACCCTACCCTGCCTCTCTGCCCACTGTCCATCAACCCTCCATCAGTGCTACAGGATACAAAGGCTGCATGAACGCACGAACCATAACTTAGTAAGAACTCTATTGACCCGGCTAGGATTCGAACCCCCGCCGCCATTGCCACCTACCTATTGGGTGGCTTAATCGTCATCAATCTTTTTTTTTTTTTAGATTCGGCTACTGGGAACAAAAAGTTCCAAGTAGCACGGGCTATGGTGAGCCCGTAGTGGACTTACCTGGGACAGGAGCGGGGCTGTAACTGTGATCAATCAATCGGAGCTTATTAACTAAGCTCCATGACAAAACGACACTCATGGGACAATTTACGTACAGCAGTTTGTTTTCAAAATCTAGTTATATATATATATATATATATATATATATATATATATATATATATATATATATATATATATATATATATATATATATATATATATATATATATATATATGTGTGTGTGTGTGTGTGTTGTTAAATATGACCGAAAAAGTAAGATATTAAAGTTAATAATTTTAACACGAATTTTCTCAATATTCCTTATGTTTCTTTTCACTGTCGATGGTAATTGAAAAATCAATTCTCCAAAATTAATTTTTATTTCTAGTCTGACGCGACGCCTGAACGTGTTTCGTAATAACTTATTACATTTTCAAAGACTTTAGTTTGCACACACAACTGGGATCAAGCCCATCTGGGCTCTTGAGCTCAGCAACGCATGTGCGTTGCTGAGCCGCAGCAACTTTCCCCTGTCTCACAGTCCTCCCCCACCATTCCCTCCTTCCCCGTCCCCTCGTCCTCCCAAACATTCCCCACTTCCCACTCCCCTCGTCCTCCCCACCATTCCCCAAATTTAAAAAAATAAACTAACAAAATGAACTGTATGGTAAACAACACAGCTTAATTCCAACGCAATGTCACACAAAATATATGAATCGAAATGATAATAAATTTAAATTTATGAAAATTCAATTTGTCAATGCAATAAGAAACACTGAAATGGAATCGTAACCTATATAGTATAGCAACGTATTTGATGTAAGGATCATGCTGGTGTATTTGATGTAAGAGTTGCTCTTACGTGCAACAGATGGCGCTGTTTCTTAAAAAAAAAATGGTTTTACCTGTCACAGATGTGGCATCTTTACTTAAACTTACGAAATGAACGTTATGGTAAACAACACAGCTCAATTCCAAGGCAATGTCATAGAAAATAATTAAATCGAAATTTATGAAAATTTAATTTATCAATGAAATCGGAAACAATGTAATGGAATCGTAACATATTTAGTATAGTATGTGTTGGTCTTTAGTGCAACAGATGGCGCTGCTTTTCAAAAACGCATGTGTTTACCTGTCACAGGGGTGACAGGTAAATATACCTACTATATAGTAGGTATATAAAAAGACGTGCCTATTAGTATGCAACGTTGAGTCAAAATTTCAAAGCAATCGGTGAAAAACTTTGGGAGAATACAGCGTGTGTTGCTCTTACATCTAACAGATGGCGCTGTTTTAAAAACAAAACGTGTTTTTTTTCCTGTCACAGGTGAGGCATGTATATAGTAGATATATAAAAAGACGCGCCTATTCGAATGCAACGTTGTGTCAAAATTTCAAAGCAATCGGTAAAGAGGTTTCGAAGATTTCCCTCACATGAAAAACACAGTTTTTCAGAAAAAAAACATGTTTTCTTACCGTCACAGACGTGATATCTATATAGTATGTTTATAAAAATCTGCTCGGATGCGAATGGAACGTTGTGTGAAAATTTCAAAACAATCGGTGAAGAACTTTCGGAGATTAGCGGTTATGCACAAACGAACATTTCCATTTTTATTTCTATAGATATATGGTGTTGAATATGACAGAAAGGGTAAGATTAGTGATTTTAACAGTAATCTTCTCAATATTTCTTATGATTTTTCACGTTTTTCTTCACTGTCGAGGAGAGTTGAAAAATTAACTCTCCAAAGTTCATTTTCACACTTTATTATAATCTGACGCCCGGGGAGGCGTTTCACAAGGTACACCTTACATTCTCAAAGACCGTGTATTACCGTGTTTAACATCGGATTATATTCTCTTTGGGTGAAGGGGAAAACAAGTAGATGAATGGCATAAAATAGGTATTAATTGGGTGTTAAATGTATAAATGCATGAATGTTTCATAGGTATTAATTGGGTATTAAATTTATGTTCCTTAGGTAGGGTCATTGGATGCTGTCTCTGCGTTGGCTCTGGATCTTGAAGTGGGTAGAATGTAATTGTATGTTAGCTGGTTGTTGATTGCTGGTCTTGACTTCTTAATATGTAGTGTCTCGCTGATATCCAGTCTCCTGATGTCGTTATATCTGTCGATTATTTCAGTTTTGCTTGTCAAGATGTCTCTGGTGAAGATCTGGTTGTGTGAAGAGATTACATGTTTCTTGATAGAGCCCTGTTGTTTGTGCATTGTTAAGCGCCTAGAGAGAGACGTTGTTGTCTTACCTATATACCGAGATCGTTGGGGCTGACAGTCCCCAAGTGGGCATGTGAAGTCAGAGACGTTAGTCTCTCTTAAGGCGCCAAGCCATTAAGACTATATAGCACTTGGAAGGGGTCAGGATAATGATTTGGGATGGGACGGGGGAAAGGAATGGTGCCCAACCACTTGGACGGTCGGGGGAGATTGAACGCCGACCAGCATGAAGCGAGACCGTCGCTCTACCGTCCAGCCCGAGTGCTTGTGCTTATTTTATTGGATGATCCAAATGTGTGGCTCTTCTTGTACAGTGTTATGATGGTAGATGGAATAGAAAGTGTAGATTTATTTTTCCTTCAGATCTTCAAGGTTTTACTGAGGTTCTTGGTGTATGAATGATTGCTCTCAGGCTGCTTAGTGGCAAGGTTATCCTCAACTCCTTCTTGCAAGGTAAAGTCTTTGGCTAACTCGTCAGCTCTATCATGCACTCGGACACCAACAGATGTTGTTCACCTGAACTGTGCTCTGTTATCATCATAAACATTTTTGTTGTATTCGTGCCCCCCACCAGTCAGACCCACCGCTGCCCACCTTAACAGTCAGACCCACTGCTGCCCACCTCCACAGCGAGACCCACCTACAGCGAGACTCATCGCTGCCCACCTTCACAGCGAGACCCACCGCTGCCTACCTTCACAGCGAGACCCACCGCTGCCCACCTTCACAGCGAGACCCACCTACAGCGAGACTCATCGCTGCCCACCTCCACAGCGAGACCCACCTACAGCGAGACTCATCGCTGCCCACCTCCACAGCGAGACCCACCTACAGCGAGACTCATCGCTGCCCACCTTCACAGCGAGACCCACCGCTGCCCACCTTCACAGCGAGACCCACCGCTGCCCACCTCCACAGCGAGACCCACCTACAGCGAGACTCATCGCTGCCCACCTCCACAGCGAGACCCACCTACAGCGAGACTCATCGCTGCCCACCTTCACAGCGAGACCCACCGCTGCCCACCTTCACAGCGAGACCCACCGCTGCCTACCTCCACAGCGAGACCCATCGCTGCCCACCTTCACAGCGAGACCCACCGCTGCCCAACTTCACAGCGAGACCCACCGCTGCCCACCTTCACAGCGAGACCCACCGCTGCCTACCTCCACAGCGAGACCCATCGCTGCCCACCTTCACAGCGAGACCCATCGCTGCCCACCTTCACAGCGAGACCCACCGCTGCCCACCTCCACAGCGAGACCCATCGCTGCCCACCTTCACAGCGAGACCCACCGCTGCCCACCTCCACAGCAAGACTCATCGCTGCCCACCTTCACAGTCTGACCCACCGCTGCCCACCTTCACAGCGAGACCCATCGCTGCCCACCTTCACAGCGAGACCCACCGCTGCCCACCTCCACAGCAAGACTCATCGCTGCCCACCTTCACAGTCAGACCCACCGCTGCCCACCTTCACAGTCAGACCCACCGCTGCCCACCTCCACAGGTCAGACCCACTGCTGCCCACCTCCAAGACACGACCCAAGAGTGAGTGCCGCCACCAGCCTGGCCTGGCTCCTCACAGACAGAGGGGGAAAGCGGCTCCACAAGATTGATTGATGAAGATTAAGCCACCCAAAAGGTGGCACGGGCATGAATAGCCCGTAAGGGCTCCACAAGGACAGACACACCAGTATGTATTCCGTGAGGGTGTGGTGAGAGGCGAGGTGGTCCCCGCTCCCTCCCGCGGTCCTGGTCACTGGGGACGCTCTGTGGCCTGCCACTGCTATCATGCTCTTCTTGATAGTCTTCTTGAGGTTATCTTGAGGTGATTTCGGGACTTTAGTGTCCCCGCGGCCCGGTCCTCGACCAGGCCTCCACCCCCAGGAAGCAGCCCGTGACAGCTGGCTAACACCCAGGTACCTATTTTACTGTTAGGTAACAGGGGCATAGGGTGAAAGAAACTCTGCCCATTGTTTCTCGCCGGCTCCCGGGATCGAACCCGGGACCACAGGATCACAAGTCCAGTGTGCTGTCCGCTCGGCCGACCGGCTCCCTGGTGTCCGTGCAAACTGCTGCTTGATTACTGGAAGATTGTGTTTGGGGTGAAGTGCTTCCGCTATGTCTTATCTCCTTGTCTCTGCCAATTATTTCTTTGTTGCTGGTCAGGATGTTTCTGGTGATCGTTCGGTAGTTTGTAGAAGTGATGGTCACCTTATTCTTTGATCTCGTCACCATAGTCGGGGACAGAAAGCCTGTTGGGGTTATCGAGGTCCCCCTTCACACAACAACTGACCTTCCCCAGGATGCAACCCACAACAGCTGCTTAACTCCCTGTTACCTACTTACTGCACGGTGAAGAGGGATATCAGGTAAAAGAAAACGTTGCCCAAACATTTCTATCATACCCTGAGCATCGAAAACATGACTTTTCGGTTGTGACCCGACAACGCCGACCATTGCGCCACGGGATCTTTAACGGGGGCCATGTTATTTGTTCATCGCCAGGCTCTCTGGACCAGTTAGTGTTGTTCAGAGCATATATGGAGAGCATTTGGGCTGTCTGTGTCAGAGTGGGCACACAGGGGGCAGGCCTGCACAACTGGGCCCAGCAAACACGTCACGCAGCCCACTGCGCTGAGATCTGAACACGTTGTATGTATCTGTGTGTAACTGACGCCGGAGTAACTATTTAATGTTTGTCACATTATACATGTGTTTGGCAGCGTTGCTTAATAACTGGTGTTTACGTTACCTTGATTTACTTCCGAGGAACATCATCCTTGCGGTCCGGTCTCTGACCCGGCTTTTTAGCTGATGGTCTGGTCAACGAGGTCTATGGACGCTGTTGCACAGCCTGGTTATTGCACAGGGTGTATGTTGCACAGCCTGGTTGATTGGGTAGCCTTTTAAGTTGTTCGTTAGGTTTAATCTTGAACGCCACATGAGTTTGGCTAACAGTGTCTGGCTAAGTGAGCTCGCTAAGTCAGTTTTGGGTCCAGGTAGAGTATTTAGTTTACACCCAGAGTGTGTGACCCAGCCGGCCGTAGGTGCAGTGGTGGAGTACTCCCAGGACACACTACACTTCAGTATGCAGGCCTCAGCACCCAGGACACACTACACTTCAGTATGCAGGCCTCAGCACCCAGGACACACTACACTTCAGTATGCAGACCTCAGCACCCAGGACACTGCACACTAGGTGCCCACACTTCTAGGCTTCGCTAAATACCTTGAATATTAACATTATGACGAGGAACAAACAGATTATTACTGCCCGCATACTGTACTTTAACATAAGGTTCTGCTCGTTAAACATTCATCATCTACAAGCCACTTATATAAATATGCAAATATATATATATATATATATATATATATATATATATATATATATATATATATATATATATATATATATATATATATATATATATATATATATATATATATATATATATATTGTGACGATAATCTCCTTCAAGAGATTGAGCCTGTTCTTCCCTCCAAAATACGTCTCTACAAATCTATATACAACTACTATGGAAGAAATATTCAACAATGACAACAACATCTCCAAGGTTTGCCAGAGAGCAAAACGTATGCAGCCAGGAACACCTGCTCCACCTCGAACCACCAAACTACCTGTCTTGTCGCCTGCTCCTCGCTGATTGGCTGCGAGTCCAGCTGTAACTGCACTCCACCCACCATACTACTTGATGTCTGGGGCCGCCACGACCTCAGTCCTCAGAATATCCCGTGCTTTCGACAAGTTAACACGTCTCGTTGGTAGACTAAGCCCCAGGCTTACGTGTACTAAGAGAGGTGATAGCTTGAAGCCAATATTCCGGCTCCTATTTACTTTGTTTGCCATACTCTTGTTATTTGCTCACTTGTCTTAACGTAACTTTTCATTTTGCCATTTGATTATTCTTATTATTTTGATTGATTTTATTATACGAATTTGTATGTCCATTTTATTCATGTTTTGCTTTCTTTAACGTAATTAAAATTTCATTGTTAAAATTTACTTGTGTTTTGTGTGTCTTCTCCTTACCTTACCACAGACGAAGTTCCAGAATTTCTATTTTTTTTTTCTATATGTGACGAGGCCATACCCCTAGCTTTTGAACAGCCGAACGCCAACGCGTTACCGTCACAATATATATATATATATATATATATATATATATATATATATATATATATATATATATATATATATATATATATATATATATATATATATATATATATTATATATATATGAATATGCGGTCATATTCAATGAAACATGTTTGAAAGAAAACCTGCTGCCAGTATACACCAATATATATATATATATATATATATATATATATATATATATATATATATATTGTTATTCTCTTCATCATAAAAATACATGAAGATTTGCATGGAACAGAATGAGTCTATAATCAGGTTACAGGAATTCGGAAGGTTACAGGAGCGGAATTCAAAGACAGTCAGAGAATACTGTGGTCAGTCTCCAGCCAGGCCACAGTGTACCTGCATCAAGGTAGGACAACGACCTGTGTGCATTAGCGTAGTGCGTAGGTCGAGGACAATAACAACATAATGGTAGATTCAACAGCATCTGAATGGTAATATTAAGGTCCCCGTACCCAAGGCGCTGATCTGACTCGGGAGACATTAATAGGCGGAGCTCATAGCTGCGTAGGCAAGTGATGCGTGTCCCTCACTCCTTGGTCCTGTGATCTCTGAGAGAGAGAGAGAGAGAGGGAGAGGGAGAGAGAGAGAGAGGGAGAGAGAGAGAGAGAGAGAGAGAGAGAGAGAGAGAGAGAGAGAGAGAGAGAGAGAGAGAGAGAGAGAGAGAGAGAGAGAGAGAGAGAGAGAGAGAGAGAGACAGAGAGAGAGAGAGTGAGAGAATGAGTGAGTGAGTGAGTGAGTGAGTGAGTGAGTGAGTGAGTGAGTGAGTGAGTGAGTGAGTGAGTGAGTGAGTGAGTGAGTGAGTGAGTGAGTGGTAGTGAGTGAGTGAGAGTGAGTCAGGGGGAGGGGGAGATATTCTTACCTGTTTAAGCATTTCAGAATTTCTTTTTCGTCTGGTAGATTTCCTGTTATGTTTTTGTCTGTTATTCTCCATCTTACACCGAGCAGAAGGAAGTCTCCGAGGAAGATAATATTTGCCACAAGGTTTCACAGATTATCGAGGAAAATTGATCTTGTGTTCATCTGCTTTGTGATTCCCTTAACCGTTGTATCTGGATGTTTGTGATTTAGAATAATACCGAATGTTATGTTCTCTACTTTGATTTGATTCCCAGTACCTCCCCTACTTCACTTGTGATGGGTGAGAACTCTGTGTATACAAGTTCCTCTTTAATATGCAAATCTACTACATTTAACCTATTTTCTCTCTCAGATAAATAATATTTTTGTATCCAGGGCAGATACCAATGTATTTGGTAATATTTTGGTATTAACTGTCCACGTAGTCTCCCTCCTTATGGGTATCTATGAATGCTCCAAATATGGAGTTCGACTCTGCAAGGAGTCAAGCCATTTATGAACAAAACTTTGTATCTCTATTTTGACTTTTGATTTTATGTGTTGCCAAATATTAAGGAGTTATCATTTTTGTCGCATCTGGGACGTTTTCAAAGTTCTCTCCCATCTGTATCCCAATTGAGCTGTGTTGCAATTTTGGAATTGATTCGACCAGTTACAATAGTACTACTGTGGGTTTTTTTTTTCAGGGATATTCCTGCGCGGGCCCTAAGCCTCTGGCTGGCCCACTAAGTGATGCTTGTTTCTGTTTTACTTGGGCGGAGAATGAGTATTTATGACTCGTATGGTCGCTTCAGTAAGATTTTGTCCCATGTGTTTAACAACTTCTTCTGCTCTGTTGAATCTAAGTTGAAATTTTAATGGGTTTGTAACTGTGCACTGTGTTAGATAATGTTCCAGTGGTCTGTCGGGCATTTCTTCACAGTGCTGACATTTCCTCTCATCTTCCGGATCCTGTAAGCCTATTTCCCATGCACATGGGTATCCAAGCCTGATGCGGTGTAAGTGTAAGTACTTCTGGTGATATGGAGTGTGGTAGTGTCTGGGGGTGCTGGCACATGTGTGCTTGATGCCACTTAGAAACCAATCTTGTGCACGTCTCCCTTTCCTTTCATACTCCTGCAGTGTTTCAGTTTGTCTGTTCACATCTCTTATCTGCTTGTTATATCTTTTACCTGTTTTTCATTGATTCTATTTGCTTAAAAGAAACCTTTCTGAAACTTTAGAATGATCTTCCTCTTATCTACAAAGCTCTGTTCCTCTCACATGGAAATCTGGACAGTGGACATTATAGTATTTCCAATTGTTATTAATTGAGAGCTTTCGCAGCTTAGAATGGAAAGATCGCTACTCTGTTCCAAAGCCGCGTGCCTCTTGATTTACCACTTTCCTGTATTTTTAAGGATATGCGAAACTTCGTTATGTACCTTTGGTTCCATATCCACTTATTCCTTTACCATAATACTTGCACATTTGTTTTATTTATAATATTTTTTTGTTGATTTGAACTTCATTAATGATATTTGAAACCTGAGCTTTGTACATACATATATATATTTTTAGATCATATATGTTTACTATCTTCGTGTTCTCTGTCTCAATTGCGGTTCTCATTCTTAAAATTATCAGTTAGTCTCTCAATATTAATGTTAATCATTGAGCTCCTCGACACCGTGGCTTTCGACACTATCATTGTGGATCTCCAGACTACTCTGATTCCTGCAGTTCGTTCTTTGTTAAACTTTATTATTACAAAGTTTATATAGTATAATACCTGGGTATATACATGGTAAAGGCTGCGTGCATCAGGCATTGTCTCTCACCAGTGTGTGTGACCCGTCCCTTACCTTCCCATCTCTTAGTGTTGGGTGTGAAGACGGCTCAGTACACCTCACGTGAAATCTTTTTCATTACCAATGCTCCATTTTATGCCTATAGTTTGACTTCGGAATGACTTAAGATCCCTCCCACAGGCCGCCATGTTGCTTCGTTCGTCCTGAGTAGACATGCCCAAGGGGCTGTGGGAGATCGCCCTGTTTGGTATCGTCGTTATCGCGTGTACCAGCGTCACGAGTGCGCCAGGGCCAGAATATAGGGTTTACCTGGCGGGCGAGTACCCAGGGTAGGGAGAGGCACACCTCGCCCGGAGTGCGTGGGTGGACGACTGGATGGATCTCTATCTCTCTATCCCTCACCCCCCTCACCCCCCTCCCCCCCCCCCCCAACCTGACTCACAACGAAAAAAATACGAGAAAAAAATCACACTACAATCATGGCGACAAGTACTAATGTTTACAATATTTTGTTGTTGTTTGCTAAGCCTTAACTCAGGGCCGCGGCCCCTATAATCTACGAGGGCGAGAGAGAGAGAGAGAGAGAGAGAGAGAGAGAGAGAGAGAGAGAGAGAGAGAGAGAGAGAGAGAGAGAGAGAGAGAGAGAGAGAGAGAGAGAGTGAGAGAGAGAGAGAGAAGCGCCTAATACTTCACAATGACAGAGCCACTTACAATGACCCACGAAGCATTATCAGAGGCAACTTGTGATAAATGATGTCCCTTGCGTTTTTTTCCTGTTCTGTTCTATTATCTTAAACCCCCCAAAAAATTATCATCAACAGAAGTCATTGAATATAACTTGGCAGGTGTCTGGTTTATTTTTAATCAAGACGTCATGTGCTGCTGGAGGTTGTTGTATGATACTCGCAAGTTACACCAGTGGGCTGGTAATATTCTATTAGACAATATTCACGTTAATATTCGTGTGTTGGAGAGGTAGGTGTGTGTGTGTGTGTGTGTGTGTGTGTGTGTGTGTGTGTGTGTGTGTGTGTGTGTGTGTGTGTGTGTGTGTGTGTGTGTGTGTGTGTGTGTGTGTACTCATCTAATTGTACTCACCTAATTGTGCTTGCGGGGAGTTGAGTTCTGGCTCTTTGGTCCCGCCTCTCAACCATCAATCAACAGGTGTACAGGTTCCTGAGCCTATTGGGCTCTATCATATCTACACTTGTGTGTGTGTGTGTGTGTGTGTGTCTGTATGTGTGTGTGTGTGTGTGTGTGTGTGTGTGTGTGTGTGTGTGTGTGTGTGTGTGTGTGTGTGTGTGTGTGTGTGTGTGTGTGTTTTTAACACTCGCCTGTAGCCCAACGCATTTGTTAGTCAGTGTGTGAGTACATGAGTCCGCTCTTGCGTTCGTCTGGGAGTCAGCGCATCAATTCGTGCATACGAGGGCGGGTGCGTCAGTATTTTCGTGCGTGTGTTCGCGTTAAAGTAAATCTACGTCCAAACCTTAAGCACTTCGTGAATAGTTCGATGCAACAGGACCTCCTGTCGTAGACTCTTTCTCCATCTCTGGCTTCCTCAGACTTCCTGTCGTAGATAATTTCTCCATCTCTGGCTTCCTCAGACTACGCACCTTCCTCTCCATCAGCCTCCTCAATCTTGCTGCCCATTCTCTGGACTCCGCAAGATTCATCTCAGACCTTCTCAGCATCTTACGGCCTTCTCAGATCTCCTCCAGCCTCCTCCTCCCCCCCCCCCCCCCCTCCTCCTCCAACGTCCCCAGCTGTGGTCGTGGCTGGGACAGCTGGACCCGTCACCTCAGTACCCGTGTAGTGATAACCTTTACATAGGTGGCCACCTTTACCTCACTCCTGCTTTTGTTTCTCCTTCAAACAAGAAAAATAATTAATTAAAGGAAGGCCCTGAGCGCGTGATTAACCTTCGTGTCTGAGAATATCCCAGGCAGCAAAAACTGGACTTGGGCAGCAGACGGGACGGGATTATCATAGTGATATTTGATGGGTGGAGACGGGCTCTAAACACACATGTGCACATGTGTAGTTTTATGGGTGTGAGTGTTTAGGTGTGTGTGAGTGTTTAGGTGTGTGAGTGTTTAGGTGTGTGTGCGTGTTTAGGTGTGTGAGTGTTTAGGTGTGTGTGTGGGTGTTTAGGTGTGTGTGAGTGTTTAGGTGTGTGTGAGTGTTTAGGTGTGTGTGAGTGTTTAGGTGTGTGTGAGTGTTTAGGTGTGTGTGTGGGTGTTTAGGTGTGTGTGAGTGTTTAGGTGTGTGTGAGTGTTTAGGTGTGTGTGAGTGTTTAGGTGTGTGAGAGTGTTTAGGTGTGTGTGAGTGTTTAGGTGTGTGTGAGTGTTTAGGTGTGAGTGTTTAGGTGTGTGTGAGTGTTTAGGTGTGTGTGAGTTTTTAGGTGTGTGTGAGTGTTTAGGTGTGTGTGAGTGTTTAGGTGTGTGTGAGTGTTTAGGTGTGTGTGAGTGTTTAGGTGTGTGTGAGTGTTTAGGTGTGTGTGAGTGTTTAGGTGTGTGTGAGTGTTTAGGTGTGTGTGAGTGTTTAGGTGTGTGTGAGCGTTTAGGTGTGTGTGAGTGTTTAGGTGTGTGTGAGTGTTTAGGTGTGTGTGAGTGTTTAGGTGTGTGTGAGTGTTTAGGTGTGTGAGTGTTTAGGTGTGTGTGAGTGTTTAGGTGTGTGTGAGTGTTTAGGTGTGTGTGAGTGTTTAGGTGTGTGTGTGTTTAGGTGTGTGAGTGTTTAGGTGTGTGTGAGTGTTTAGGTGTGTGTGAGTGTTTAGGTGTGTGTGAGTGTTTAGGTGTGTGTGAGTGTTTAGGTGTGTGAGTGTTTAGGTGTGTGTGTGTTTAGGTGTGTGAGTGTTTAGGTGTGTGTGAGTGTTTAGGTGTGTGTGTGTTTAGGTGTGTGAGTGTTTAGGTGTGTGTGAGTGTTTAGGTGTGTGTGAGTGTTTAGGTGTGTGTGAGTGTTTAGGTGTGTGAGTGTTTAGGCGTGTGTGTGTTTAGGTGTGTGTGAGTGTTTAGGTGTGTGAGTGTTTAGGTGTGTGTGAGTGTTTAGGTGTGTGTGTGTTTAGGTGTGTGAGTGTTTAGGTGTGTGAGTGTTTAGGTGTGTGTGAGTGTTTAGGTGTGTGTGAGTGTTTAGGTGTGTGTGAGTGTTTAGGTGTGTGTGTGTTTAGGTGTGTGAGTGTTTAGGTGTGTGTGAGTGTTTAGGTGTGTGTGAGTGTTTAGGTGTGTGAGTGTTTAGGTGTGTGAGTGTTTAGGTGTGTGTGAGTGTTTAGGTGTGTGTGAGTGTTTAGGTGTGTGTGTGTTTAGGTGTGTGAGTGTTTAGGTGTGTGTGTGTGTGTGTGTGTGTGTTTAAGTATGTGTGTGTATTCACCTAGTTGTGCTTGCGGGGGTTGAGCCCTGCTTTTTCGGCCCGCCTCTCAACTTTCCTCAACTACCCAACCTCTCAACTACTAACTATTTTTCACACACACACACACACACACACACACACACACACACACACACACACACACACACACACACACACACACACACAGACAGACACACACACACACACACACACACACACACACACACACACACACACAGGAAGCAGCCCATAACAGCTGTCTAACTCCCAGGTAACTATTTACAGCTAGGTAACAAGGGGCCTCAGGTTGAAAGGTACTCTGCCCATTTTTGTTTCCGCCGGCGCCGGGAATCGAATCCCGGACCACAAGACTACGTATCCAGCGTGCAGTACACTCAGCCACCAGCGCCCTGGTGGCCACCCAGCTGGTGTTAACAAGTAAAAATGGTGTGTGTGTCTGTGTGTGTATGTGTGTGTGTATGTGTGTGTGTGTCTCTGTGTGTGTATGTGTGTGTGTATGTGTGTGTGTGTCTCTGTGTGTGTATGTGTGTGTGTAAGTTCTCACTAATCTGTTCCTGCTAAGGATCGAGCTTTAGGTTTTTAGGACTCCTCCTCTCCGACTGTCAGTTGTCTAATGCAATTAATTCTGAATTATGTTCCTACCATATCTACTTTTGAAATTATGAGTGGCGTTGGTAGGTTTCTACAACCTGTTGTTCGGTGAAGATTCAGGTTGTTGAATTTTAGTATAACTCTGACGCTTAAAAGAACACGTTTTTAACATTTGTTTGACTCAACAGTTTCTTAAACTTTCATCCATATCCTTATCTTGTATTAGAATTCATTGGAAAGATTTGACATTTTTCCACTGTTAAACCCTTTAAGTATCCTGTCTCAGTCATCCCTCCTCTCTTCTTCCTCTTTCCTAGCGACTTGCTTTGTTGTTGTTTAAGATTCGCTACCTGGAACAAAAAGTACCAAGTAGCACGGGCTATGGTGAGCCCGTAGTGGACTTACCTGGCACAGGAGCGGGGCAAGTAGCACGGGCTATGGTGAGCCCGTAGTGGACTTACCTGGCACAGGAGCGGGGCAAGTAGCACGGGCTATGGTGAGCCCGTAGTGGACTTACCTGGCACAGGAGCGGGGCAAGTAGCACGGGTTATGGTGAGCCCGTAGTGGACTTACCTGGCACAGGAGCGGGGCAAGCAGCACGGGCTATGGTGAGCCCGTAGTGGACTTACCTGATACAGGAGCGGGGCAAGTAGCACGGGTTATGGTGAGCCCGTAGTGGACTTACCTGATACAGGAGCGGGGCTGTTACCTAGCGATGTTTGCTCCATTCCTTTTTATAAACCTCATTCTCGTTATTCTGGGACGAGCTTCGTTGCAAGCCTTTGTATCTTTCTTAGTGTCCATGAGTGCTTTGTGAGATGGAGGTCTCCACTAGAGGTTATCTTGAGATCTTGAGGTTATCTTGAGATGATTTCGGGGCTTTTAGTGTCACCGCGGCACGGTCCTCGACCAGGCCTTCATCCCCAGGAAGCAGCCCGTGACAGCTGACTAACTCCCAGGTACCTATTTACTGCTAGGTAACAGGGGCATCAGGGTGAAAGAAACTCTGCCCATCGTTTGTCACCGGCGCAGGCGCAGAGAGGCGGCGCAGGCGCAGAGAGACAGCGCAGGAGAGATAATGTAGAGCTGGCCTCACCTAGGCGCTGTACACCCATCTGAATGCCTCCCTATTTAGGTTCCTGAGTAATGATCTGATTTCTGCCAAAGCAGAGTATATGCTGATGGTCTTGTTTATGTACATCAGAAGTTCGGAGGCAACACGTTATATTAACTCATCAGACTTTTCCTTTAGTCGTTACCAGGATAGATTATATCATCTTGCCGTCTTTGCGGTCTCCTATATTATCCTCCCCTTGCACTTGTTGGTGTTAAAAATCCTGTATAAAATTCCCTTGGACCAATTCTACAGGAAAATCTATTTCGTCTTGGATTATTTTACTCACCCTTCTCCCTCGACTCTGCTCATTCAATTTTGCATTATCTGGAAACATTGACTGTAGGTAGGTTATTTAATTGGAATTTTTAAATATTTGGATCCAAGAACTGATTCTTAACGTAATACAGCAGTCCAGCGCCTCGCCTCTCACTGTAACTCTCCCATGTAAGTGCTCTTTTGCTTACTCCTGTCTGTCTCTCATGGCTCAGCACTAGTTGCTTGTGTTGTGGTGTATCTGTAGCTTCTTGTTTTGAAAAAAAAAAAAAAAAAATATATATATATATATATATATATATATATATATATATATATATATATATATATATATATATGTCGTATCTTATAGCCAGGTGAGTGACAGGAAGGTTTCAGTGTCACATAATAGGTTTAAGTACTGAACTTCCAATTATTTTTAAGGTAAATAATTTACATTTGCGGTGTGTCATATATAATAATTATATTCACATTTTAGTGGTCCGAAACATCCGCTACAATTCACTGCTGCTGTATGTTATTAAGTGAGATTGTGGAGGAAAAGTTTTGTTGTATTATTGATTTATAATACAATGTTAATGTATAAATAATTTTTGTGTGAGTTGTCTCCATATGTTTAATTTAGTTGACACCACTGATGGTGTGTTGAGGTTTCAAGTTGATATATTTCTAATTTGAGTCATGGTTAGGTACTGCAGCTCAGATATTAGAGTAATTACACTTTTGTCCACAATGGTCAAAAGTGTATTTTGTATTTTTTTAATCCACACTGGTACTTAGACCCTTGTTTACTGATGGTTTGGTAAGTTTGGTCACATGTTACATATTGGTGTGACGTGATGCGACTTGGTCTTCCACTGAATGGTTATCTTGAGGTTATCTTGAGATGATTTCGGGGCTTAGCGGCCCCGCGGCCCGGTCCTCGACCAGGTCTCCTTTTTGTTACACATCCCCAGGAAGCAGCCCGTAGCAGCTCTCAGTTACCTGTTTACTGCTAAGTGAACAGGTTCATCAGGGTGAAAGAAACTCTTCCTATCTGTTTACGCCTCCACCGGGGATCGAACCCGGAACCAAATGACTATGAATCCGAAGCGCTGTCCACTCAGCTGTCAGGTCCCCTTTGGGGGGGGGGGTGCCTTATATCGTAATGGTTACGATATATTTTATGCAATTGATATCTTCTGTTTCGTATTCTTTTGTGCTGATATATTTACCTTTTAATTTCCTCCTTTTTTTATCATTCCATTCATTTGTAAACTTTAATTTTTATCTCCCTTTGTCCTTGCTTTTCTACAGGATACATATTCAATTCTCTACAAAGGGAGTTTCTAATGCCTGGATTTATTTTTGCCGCCATGCTCTGTACGCGTTCAATTGAACTTGTGTTCATTCTATAGTATGGAGACGAACATTGAACTGCATGATATAAAAAGGGCCTAATAAGGGCAAAATTTTGAAATGATATAATGAATGATGTAATGAAATGAATTATAAAGCTGAAAATTAATATTAGATGTCTCACCGCTTAGGCATTTAGATGTGAATCTAAGTATATCCTATTTACCTATTTTTTTTTTTTTTTTTTAAATTGAATATTTGGATTAAGCTCTCTATACTAATCTTGAATTACAAACTATTTCCGCATTCATCTTTAGTAATTTTAGTGTTGTTCATCCGTTATACGAAATGGTATCATCTGCTCCCTTGTAGTGAACTTTACACTAGTCATCACTAACCTGCGTCTGTCAGTTGTTCCACCACTCTCAGAACTGATGCTAGTCATCCTCAAGCGAATGTTTAGTAGGCATCTGAATCTATCTGAACTACAGTGTAGTCATCAAAGTTGTTAATGCTGTCATTCAGCCGTCTATCCCAGGACTTAGGGTGTGAGAACTCCACTTGTAGCACCTTCCCCCTGTCTCTCTGTCTCTGTCTCTCTCTCTCTCTCTGTCTGTCTCTCTCTCTCTCTCTCTCTCTCTCTCTCTCTCTCTCTCTCTCTCTCTCTCTCTCTCTCTCTCTCTCTCTCTCTCTCTCTCTCTCTCTCTCTGTTCATCTTCTGTTTCTTTTGAAGTAAACATGCGCAAATTTAACATAATATGTCCTCTCTAAATACCATGAGCCGCTACAATACCTAGAAGTCTTTCATGTAGAGTTCGAATACAGTTATATTATTTAGAAATGACACATTCAGTCTGAACCATCGTTTCCCCTCCAGATCTTCAATGAACCAACACTTGTATGTCATCAACTGGGAATTGTCATCTGAAACAAAAAATATATATTATAATTAGTATTAATCAATCTAGTTATAATTAAAATACCAGATTAAGAACGTTTTAAGTATAAGCAGTAATACCAAATTAATATACGAACATGGGATATTGAAACTGGATCACAACCCCTCCCTGGCTGGAAGGTTTTTCTCAATGTAAGAGACTCGTCTGGAATGAGAATATTTAAAGAGGTTATGGACACTTTCATCTCTGTTACTCTCCACAGTCAAGGACTGGTTGGTTAGGACCAGTTCCCCCACACATTAGTGGTGACAGGTAAATTGCTACTCTTGAGGCTCTAATAGAATTAGCACTATGAATTATTTTATCAATAGGTAAAAGAAGTACAGCAGGAGATAACGATGAGTGTTACATGCCCAGCAGGTGATAACCATGTGTGTTAGATGCCCAGCAGGTGATAACTATGTGTGTTAGATGCCCAGCAGGTGATAACTATGTGTGTTAGATGCCCAGCAGGTGATAACAATGAG
>NC_091188.1:7085735-7100735 GCF_040958095.1 Procambarus clarkii | reverse complement strand
CAAGGGCAGCCTCTGATCAACAGCGTTAGTAATTTGTATTATTATTTCCCTCTCGATCTGTGCCGACTGCTCTCTCTCAGCCGAGGCTGCTTGGTAATTATTGCTCCTTGGGTATATCAGATTTTCTTATCTCTCTCTGTCTCTCTGTCTCTCTGTCTGTCTGTCTCTCTGTCTGTCTGTCTCTCTGTCTGTCTGTCTCTCTGTCTGTCTGTCTGTCTGTCTCTCTCTCTCTCTCTCTCTCTCTCTCTCTCTCTCTCTCTCTCTCTCTCTCTCTCTCTCTCTCTCTCTCTCTCTCTCTCTCTCTCTCTCTCTCTCTCTCTCTCTCTCTCTCTCTCTCTCTCTCTCACACATACCACACACAAACCCTATTTTCTGGTCCCAAATATTATCCCTCCCTAGTCACCCCTCCCCACACCCAATCAATCAACCAATCCCTACTCTCTCCCCCCCTCCCTCTCCCTAGCCGACAATCCACTAGCCACCACCCAAGCCCCCCCCCCCCCTCCCGCTGTAAAGCCTACCCTGAGAACAAGTCACGACATCCACCACAGGCCCGAGAGAAAAAGTTTACTTGAAATATCTTTCGTTGTCCGCTTTTTATTCATTTTTGCAAGAAACTCCCCGTTACGATGTCTTAGTAAGTTACGATGTCTTAGTAAGCCGTTACGATGTCTTAGTAAGTTACGATGTCTTAGTAAGCCGTTACGATGTCTTAGTAAGTCGCTACGATGTCTTAGTAAGCCGTTACGATGTCTTAGTAAGTCGCTACGATGTCTTAGTAAGCCGTTACGATGTCTTAGTAAGCCGTTACGATGTCTTAGTAAGTCGCTACGATGTCTTAGTAAGCCGTTACGATGTCTTAGTAAGTCGCTACGATGTCTTAGTAAGCCGTTACGATGTCTTAGTAAGCCGTTACGATGTCTTAGTAAGCCGTTACGATGTCTTAGTAAGCCGTTACGATGTCTTAGTAAGCCGTTACGATGTCTTAGTAAGTCGCACACGCTTCGTGGTGCGTGCCACCGCTCTCACCACCACCTCCACCACCACCACCACCACCACAACCACCACCACCACCACCTCCACCACCACCACCACCTCCACCACCACCACCACAACCTCCACCACCACCACCACAACCTCAACCACCATCACCACCACCACCACCACCACCACCACAACCTCAACCACCATCACCACAACCTCAACCACCTCATCCATCATCACCACCTCCATCACTACCACCACCACCACCACCACCACCACCACCACCACAACCTCCACCACCACCACCACCACCTCCACCACCACCACCACAACCTCAACCACCACCACCACCACCACCACCACCACAACCTCCACCACCACCACCACAACCTCAACCACCATCACCACAACCTCAACCACCTCATCCATCATCACCACCTCCATCACCACCACCACCACCACCACCACCACCACCACCACCACCACCACCACCATCACCATCACCACCACTACAACCATCATCGCCACCACCACCACCTCCGTCACCACCTCATCCATCGCCACCACCTCCATCACTATCAACACCACCACCTTCATCATCACCACCGCCACCACTATCATCACCACCTCATCCATCACCACCACCACCTCCATCACCACCTCATCCATCACCACCACCACCTCCATCACCACCTCATCCATCACCACCACCACACCACCATCATCACCACCACTAATATAAACACCACTCCACCACCGATTAAACTGGAGCTTTGAGGCAGCAAAAGCCTCAGAGGGAGGCGTATCAACAAGAGCACCTAACATGATGACACTAGTAGCGGTGATTTACAACCACCTGAAGGACCAGGGAGGAACATACCCCATCCAGCGAGACGTTACCTTGAGGTTACCTTGAGGTGCTTCCGGGGCTTAGCGTCCCCGCGGCCCGGTCGTCGACCAGGCCTCCTGGTTGCCGGACTGATCAACCAGGCTGTTGGACGCGGCTGCTCGAAGCCTGACGTACGAGTCACAGCCTGGTTGATCAGGTATCCTTTGGAGGTGCTTATCCAGCCTTTGCCTATTATGACGTGCCTACAGGTGATGGACAAAGCCGCCGCGGTGCCAATAGAAGCGTTCGCTAAGATTCTAATACTCGGAGATTTTAATCACAGAGAAATGCAATTGATGAAAATGGGACTCCGACGAAGGTGATATTGTGGTACCCTACACCCATCTATACCTATTTGGGTACTCTTTTGAGTACCCAAATTGGTACTCAAAGCCTGCATCTAGAAGCAACAGAGAACAAGTCTTGAGAACTACAGGAAGGAGGGGAGGAGCCAGACGTCAATATTATCACCAAGGAACATTATTGAATAATATGACGGCCGGAAGAGTAGTTTTGTCTTGGGACACATTGACATGCAAGAAGAGAGCAGAGTGTTCAACCAATGGTGGGCGAGCTCCTCTGACACACCCCCTTTATCCCAGAGTCCTATTGGTCCACCTAGTCATTCGCTTGCTAGCCAATGAGAAACGAGCTAATCGTTCACTGTCCCGTGATGTGAAGTCATGCTGACCTGAGTCCTGGTCTTGAAGCACCCGTCCACCCCAGGCGCAGTACGACGTTTCGACCAACAAGTTTTGAGCAGCGGGGGACTTCACTGTGTGCTGTGAAGAGCACTCAGACTTCAGCCGAGAGTCCTTGCCAGGTAAGAGCCAGGCTGGATGAGGAGTGCCAGCGTGAGTGACGCAGAGCTCAACCACTCATCCTTTTGCCCACAAGAGAGTCGAGATGGAACGAAGAAGCAGCGATGTCAGAATTAAGAGAAGAGAAGGAGCCAGACGGACTCTAGATTACATTTATTGAAATAGCTGTTTCTCGGTGAGCACAGGGCCTGGAGGTGTCACCCAGGCACAGAGACGTCTAATATTAATCCAATTTTTCTAGTTCATTGAAGTGAACAGTGAACTGTGTTATCCCAGACACAGGCTACCTTGAGGCTACCTTGAGGTGCTTCCGGGGCTTAGTGTCCCCGCGGCCCGGTCGTTGACCAGGCCTCCTGGTTGCTGGACTGATCAACCAGGCTGTTAGACGCGGCTGCTCGCAGCCTGACGTATGAGTCACAGCCTGGTTGATCAGGTATCCTTTGGAGGTGCTTATCCAGTTCTCTCTTGAACACTGTGAGGGGTTTGCCAGTTATGCCCCTTATGTGTAGTGGAAGCGTGTTGAACAGTCTCGGGCCTCTGATGTTGATAGAGTTCTCTCTCAGAGTACCTGTTGCACCTCTGCTTTTCAACGGGGGTATTCTGCACATCCTGCCATGTCTACTGGTCTCATGTGGTGTTATTTCTGTGTGCAGGTTTGGGACCAGCCCCTCAATTATTTTCCACGTGTAAATTATTATGTATCTCTCCCGCCTGCGCTCAAGGGAGTACAGATTTAGGCTCTTTAGTCGGTCCCAGTAATTTAGATGTTTTACTGAGTGGATTCTAGCAGTAAAGGATCTCTGCACGCTCTCTAGGTCAGCAATTTCTCCAGCTTTGAAAGGGGCTGTCATTGTGCAGCAGTACTCCACTCTAGAGAGCACAAGCGTTTTGAAAAGTATCATCATCGGTATAGCATCTCTAGTGTGAAAAGTTCTTGTTATCCAACCTGTCATTTTTCTTGCAGTTGTGACGGTTACTTTATTGTGTTCTTTAAAGGTAAGGTCTTCCGACATGAGTACACCCAGGTCCTTTACATTGCCTTTTCGTTCTATGTTATGATTTGCCTGAGTTTTGTACGTGGTTTCTGTTTTTATATTTTCAATTTTTCCATAGCGCATGAGCTGAAACTTATCCTCGTTGAACACCATATTATTTACAGTAGCCCATAGAAAGACCTGATCTACATCTGATTGGAGGTTTGCCGTGTCCTCTATGTTGCCAACTCTCATGAAAATCCTAGTGTCATCTGCAAAGGATGATACAGTGCTATAGGTTGTGTTCTGGTCTATGTCCGATATGAGGATGAGAAAAAGTACTGGAGCAGTAGTACCTGGTAGTCGCTTCCTGGTAGTCGCACTAGACAGTAGTGCGACGGTGTTGTGAGCTACGACGCCGCTGGTGAGAGGGTCACACCGTATATATAAATCACTGATATAAAGACTCCAATTTCTTACTGTGTACTAAAATTATTTATATAGAGCTAGTTTCATCATATATGTACATTCCAGAGGGGGGGGGGTGAGGTGGTAGCCGGAGACATTAAAAAGTGTGCCTTTCAAAGGCAGATTTCCTGTCATATCGAGCGTTCAAAACGACAGTAAACTGACCTACTTAATTACCCAAACCTAACCTAACCGAGGACCCACGGATAGAAAACTGGACATCACGTCAATTTTTTTGCGAGCCGCTATGGTTTTCATTACATCATTCTTTTGCCTTAGAGGATTTCTACGTCAAAATGCCATGTACTGTTGAAGAGGACGGGTCGGCCTGCGATACGTGGGTGAACATTATGAAAGGGAAACTGTAGTAAATCCTGTATTTTGTGTTGGAGTCTCATGCCATGTGAACCTTTCCAAGATACCAGTGAGGTAGTTCAGTGAACTGATTGTTTTGAGTGGTGGGACCTCTCCAGGAGCCCCAATGTTCATCTGGACCCCATCTGTTGTTCTCCCACAAGAGCCAGTGGGCAGAGGCTCCTGCAGGCCCCATCGCTGGAGCGTGCACCGTAAAGTGTGCCCATGAGAAGAGCAGAGTCGAGATCTGCTTCCCAGACGCCTGTGCAGTGACTGAGCCTTGAGCTTTCTTGATGGTTCAGACGACTGGCTGAGGCGCTGCTGCTCCTCCAAGATGGTCTCCTCTTGGGACCCATTCCTCTGTCGATTGTTATACATTATCTTAGAAACCCGTTACAAAATGAGCAACAACAAATAAGTTCGAATGTCGCGACAAATTTGTCGACTAATCCTTTGCTCTTCACTCTTATGTCCCCTACCCAAACCCCCTCCCATTTACTCCTCCTTTTCTCCCCTCTTTTTCCCTTCTATGCCCCCTCTCCCATTGTTTCTCTCCTCTCCCCCTCACCAAATCTTTTCCCTCCTCTTCCTTACCTCTCTGTTCCGCTCTCCAATCCTTACCCCTGTTCTTTCCTCCCCCGTTTCCTTACCCCTGTTCTTCCGTCCCCCTTTCCTTACCCCTGTTCTCCGCTCTCTTTCTCTTCTACGTTTCCCCTATCTCTTCCCTTCCTCCCCCCCCCCCCCCCCCCGCCCCCTCGTCTCCTAACTCCTCCGTGAACATGGAATATGTGCTCAGGAAAACACAACGTAACCACAGCGTTATTTTAACTATTTAATTGTTACCTCGACGCATCATTGTAAGAACGTTGGTGTTGCGTCGTTTGTCGTGAAATGCTGAAAAGTGTTGAAAAATCAACCCGTCTTCAGATCACTCGAACCCATTGTTGATGTGACGACTTATATTAAAGTTTGCAACTAGTTCATCAAGATTGTAACTTGCTTAGCTAAATGAATTGTGGGGTTCAGTCCCTGAGCCCATTATGTGCCTCTAACCCTTTCCACTACCGCCCACAAAATGAGTATGGGGTGCATAATAAATAAACTAAACTAACTAAATTCAGATCAAGTTCATTCCATCCAGCGGCCGACCCCCAAAGACGCATTCGATCATCATTTTTTAACATGCTGTTCATTCAAAATAGGAATTTGTTCATATATAAATTAATATTGTTATATAATAATATAATATATAATAATAATACTGTGTCTATTTAGGCATTGGTTAGGTTAGGTGTTTAGGTTCTGTTGGCGATTTGTAGTATTTGTACACGTTTTTGTAGTACGTAGGTGAAGCATTTACAGCGTTGTGGTTCGAATAATAGTCGTCAGCGAAGCACTTGTTCCGGAAGTGTTCGAACGTCATCAGTTGTGAGTCGTGTGTAAACCGTTTTTCATTCATAAACAGAGGGTTTGGCGGGTGGATGGAATGAACTTTGGCCGTTGTTTATGAGGAAAGGGCTTTGAAAAACTCTCGGGAACCAAACCCACAATTCAAACTTAATTGGAGTCGATGGCATTCGGAATAGGAGTCGATCCTTCTCGAAGATAGGTTGTTCTTCTCGAACATAATGGGGGGGGTCGACCCCAACCCCCCCTTATGACACTCATCAAACAACCACAAACCGCCATGCAAAATTCTGTGAGGTTAGCCCAACCGTCTGACCGCCAACCTTAAACAAACAGACATTCTTTTTTTATATATTTAAATGACGTCGAAAATTGGAAGCAAAGAACAAAATGAAATACCTTCAGGTTTTCTGTCTTAGCTAAAATGATACACAGACACACATTCCCTGCACACAAATGGTATTATAACCAAGCATAACAGTGTATTTCAGACCGTAAAGGTACCTGTATTAATTTACACAGGGTCTTCCAAACTCCAGAGTTCAGGGGAGTCTAGCTAATACGGGGTATGTCCATAATTCGAATATATATCAATCTGTATCAATAAGACAGACTGCGTGTTGGTCGATTTGTTCATGACTGGAGGACAGATGCTTGGGGCTAATCTCACTCAATTTTGCAAAGGGGGAAATGATCTGGAGTACTGGATAGCCATAATGTAGGCATTTATTATGCACCCTTTACCCATCCAGTGGGCGGTGGTGAAAAGGGTTACAAAGGCTCATAATAGATTCTGGAACTGAACCCCATAGTTGAAGAAAATTGAACTATGGTGTTCAATTAGTTGGAGCCATGGGGAGGATTCGAACCTGCACCCTGGGTATACACCCAAGCACACACCGTTAACCACTGGACCATGATACACCGTAAGTAATGTAACGTGGGCTTCAACTGAATCCTCTGAGGGTCATTAGGCATCGAAATGATACAGAATCACACATGACCCGCCTATACACTCTTGTCAAGGTTGTCGAGAGGCGGGACCAAAGAGCCAAAGCTCAACCCCCTCAAGTACAACTAGGTGAGTACTCTGGTGTAATCAGGAGCTCTGCAGCAATCCCCCCCCCCCCCACCTCCCTCAACACTCACCTCAATTGCACAATGAAATCCCATTAACGCCATGTATCAATGAGATCCCATTAACGCCATGTATCAATGAGATCCCATTAACGCCATGTATCAATGAGATCCCATTAACGCCATGTATCAATGAGATCCCATTAACGCCATGTATCAATGAGATCCCATTAACGCCATGTATCAATGAGATCTCATTAACGCCATGTATCAATGAGATCCCATTAACGCCATGTATCAATGAGATCCCATTAACGCCATGTATCAATGAGATCCCATTAACGCCATGTATCAATGAGATCCCATTAACGCCATGTATCAATGAGATCCCATTAACGCCATGTATCAATGAGATCCCATTAACGCCATGTATCAATGAGATCCCATTAACGCCATGTATCAATGAGATCCCATTAACGCCATGTATCAATGAGATCCCATTAACGCCATGTATCAATGAGATCCCATTAACGCCATGTATCAATGAGATCTCATTAACGCCATGTATCAATGAGATCCCATTAACGCCATGTATCAATGAGATCTCATTAACGCCATGTATCAATGAGATCCCATTAACGCCATGTATCAATGAGATCTCATTAACGCCATGTATCAATGAGATCCCATTAACGCCATGTATCAATGAGATCTCATTAACGCCATGTATCAATGAGATCCCATTAACGCCATGTATCAATGAGATCCCATTAACGCCATGTATCAATGAGATCCCATTAACGCCATGTATCAATGAGATCCCATTAACGCCATGTATCAATGAGATCCCATTAACGCCATGTATCAATGAGATCCCATTAACGCCATGTATCAATGAGATCCCATTAACGCCATGTATCAATGAGATCCCATTAACGCCATGTATCAATGAGATCTCATTAACGCCATGTATCAATGAGATCCCATTAACGCCATGTATCAATGAGATCTCATTAACGCCATGTATCAATGAGATCCCATTAACGCCATGTATCAATGAGATCCCATTAACGCCATGTATCAATGAGATCCCATTAACGCCATGTATCAATGAGATCCCATTAACGCCATGTATCAATGAGATCCCATTAACGCCATGTATCAATGAGATCCCATTAACGCCATGTATCAATGAGATCCCATTAACGCCATGTATCAATGAGATCCCATTAACGCCATGTATCAATGAGATCTCATTAACGCCATGTATCAATGAGATCCCATTAACGCCATGTATCAATGAGATCTCATTAACGCCATGTATCAATGAGATCCCATTAACGCCATGTATCAATGAGATCTCATTAACGCCATGTATCAATGAGATCCCATTAACGCCATGTATCAATGAGATCCCATTAACGCCATGTATCAATGAGATCCCATTAACGCCATGTATCAATGAGATCCCATTAACGCCATGTATCAATGAGATCCCATTAACGCCATGTATCAATGAGATCCCATTAACGCCATGTATCAATGAGATCCCATTAACGCCATGTATCAATGAGATCCCATTAACGCCATGTATCAATGAGATCCCATTAACGCCATGTATCAATGAGATCCCATTAACGCCATGTATCAATGAGATCCCATTAACGCCATGTATCAATGAGATCCCATTAACGCCATGTATCAATGAGATCCCATTAACGCCATGTATCAATGAGATCCCATTAACGCCATGTATCAATGAGATACCATTAACGCCATGTATCAATGAGATCCCATTAACGCCATGTATCAATGAGATCCCATTAACGCCATGTATCAATGAGATCCCATTAACGCCATGTATCAATGAGATCCCATTAACGCCATGTATCAATGAGATCCCATTAACGCCATGTATCAATGAGATCCCATTAACGCCATGTATCAATGAGATCCCATTAACGCCATGTATCAATGAGATCCCATTAACGCCATGTATCAATGAGATCCCATTAACGCCATGTATCAATGAGATCTCATTAACGCCATGTATCAATGAGATCTCATTAACGCCATGTATCAATGAGATCCCATTAACGCCATGTATCAATGAGATCCCATTAACGCCATGTATCAATGAGATCCCATTAACGCCATGTATCAATGAGATCCCATTAACGCCATGTATCAATGAGATCCCATTAACGCCATGTATCAATGAGATCCCATTAACGCCATGTATCAATGAGATCCCATTAACGCCATGTATCAATGAGATCCCATTAACGCCATGTATCAATGAGATCCCATTAACGCCATGTATCAATGAGATCCCATTAACGCCATGTATCAATGAGATCCCATTAACGCCATGTATCAATGAGATCTCATTAACGCCATGTATCAATGAGATCTCATTAACGCCATGTATCAATGAGATCCCATTAACGCCATGTATCAATGAGATCCCATTAACGCCATGTATCAATGAGATCCCATTAACGCCATGTATCAATGAGATCCCATTAACGCCATGTATCAATGAGATCCCATTAACGCCATGTATCAATGAGATCCCATTAACGCCATGTATCAATGAGATCCCATTAACGCCATGTATCAATGAGATCCCATTAACGCCATGTATCAATGAGATCTCATTAACGCCATGTATCAATGAGATCTCATTAACGCCATGTATCAATGAGATCCCATTAACGCCATGTATCAATGAGATCCCATTAACGCCATGTATCAATGAGATCCCATTAACGCCATGTATCAATGAGATCCCATTAACGCCATGTATCAATGAGATCCCATTAACGCCATGTATCAATGAGATCTCATTAACGCCATGTATCAATGAGATCTCATTAACGCCATGTATCAATGAGATCCCATTAACGCCATGTATCAATGAGATCCCATTAACGCCATGTATCAATGAGATCCCATTAACGCCATGTATCAATGAGATCCCATTAACGCCATGTATCAATGAGATCCCATTAACGCCATGTATCAATGAGATCCCATTAACGCCATGTATCAATGAGATCCCATTAACGCCATGTATCAATGAGATCCCATTAACGCCATGTATCAATGACAACATCAGTACATCACGTTAAAGTGATTTCTTCGCACATTATTATTATTATGATAATTGCTCTATGACAAAAGGTAATAATGATTAATATAAAAAAATATAAAAAAAACAATTAATTAATACATTGCACAGGTATCTTGGATCTAGCCGAGGTAGACATATCAGCACTACCTCGCTTGACAACGACAACAGACAACTACGTAATGTTCAACATGTCAACAGGAGCAAACAGAAGCAACGCCTTGACTGTTGAACACTGAACAGCTCCCCCGGGGGGTGGGTGAAGGGGGGGGGGGCTGGAGGATGTCCTGAAGGCTGGTCTCTGGACAGAAACGGGTCTTTCAACGACTTCGGCTGTCATTTAGTCGACCTTGGCTATGTTGAGAGCACCATGGGGTTTACAACCAGTCCAACTGCCAGTGGAACACTGGAGAGGGAGACGGGGTGATCAAGCAGCTGGTGATCAAGCAGCTGGTAATCAAGCAGCTGGTGGTCAAGCAGCTGGTGATCAAGCAGCTGGTAATCAAGCAGCTGGTAATCAAGCAGCTGGTGGTCAAGCAGCTGGTATAAGAGCTAAAACAATATATCTAACACAAAGGGGTATAAGTCAGCCTCCACATTAGCAAGTCAGCCTTGAACATTTCTACTAGAAGCTATAATAAGCCTTTTAAAACCCTAGACGAGGGTTATGAGTGGTCACTATTTGTTGGTCGTCTATAGCCTATTGTGGAGGACCTGTCTAGTACGACTCCCTCAAGAGACCTGAGGCAGAAGGACTCCCTCAAGAGACCTGAGGCAGAAGGACTCCCTCAAGAGACCTGAGGCAGAAGGACTCCCTCAAGAGACCTGAGGCAGAAGGACTCCCTCAAGAGACCTGAGGCAGAACGACTCCCTCGAGAGACCTGAGGCAGAAGGACTCCCTCAAGAGACCTGAGGCAGAACGACTCCCTCGAGAGACCTGAGGCAGAAGGACTCCCACCCTTCACCGTGTTTCAGTATAACTAATATATCAGTCTCTGTATGTCTGGTATACTGATGGTCACTACATTTATATATTCTGTTATTTTCTTTAGGATCATTTATCTTTTCATAAACCAACTGTGTCTCATTTATTATTTCAAGACAATTTTCACTCATAACTTTTTGCTTTCCGGTATTAAGATATTTGTGAGAATAATGTAAGTAAATTTATGAGAGCAATTTTGTATTGTGTAATATGATGGTTTTTCTCCGTGTCCTGAAAATGGTGCAGGTTATAATGGTGCCGTTCATCACTGCTGAAGCAGGACCTCAGCAGCAGGTTGCTGGGGGGGGGGGTGGAGGCCAGCAGCAGGTAGCTGGGGTTCAGCAGCAGGTAGCGGGGTGTCAGCAGCAGGTAGCTGGGGTTCAGTAGCAGATAGCGGGGGCTAAGCAGCAGGTAGCTGGGGTTCAGTAGCAGGTAGCGGGGGCTCAGCAACAGGAAACGAGGGCTCAGCAGCAGGTAGCGGGGGCCCAGCAGCAGATAGCGGGGGCTCAGCAGCAGGTAGCTGGGGTTCAGTAGCAGATAGCGGGGGCTCAGCAGCAGGTAGCTGGGGTTCAGTACCAGGTAGCGGGGGCTCAGCAACAGGAAACGAGGGCTCAGCAGCAGGTAGCGGGGGCCCAGCAGCAGGTAGCGGGGGCTCAGCAGCAGGTAGCAGGGGCTCAGCAACAGGAAACGGGGGCTCAGCAGCAGGTAGCGGGGGCCCAGCAGCAGGTAGCGGGGGCTCAGCAGCAGGTAGCGGGGGCTCAGCAGCAGGTAGCGGGGGCTCAGCAGCAGGTAGCGGGGGCTCAGCAGCAGGTAGCGGAAGCTCAGCAGCACGTAGCGGGGGCTCAGCAGAAAGTAGCAAGAACTCAGCAGCAGGTAGGGAGGGCTCAGCAGCAGGTAGCGGGGGCTCAGCAGCTGGTAGCGGGGGCTCAGCACCAGGTAGCGGAGGCTCAGTAGCAGGTATGCGGGGGCTCAGCAGTAAGTAGCGGGGGCTCAGCAGCAGGTAGAGGGGGCTCAGCAGCAGGTAGCGGGGGTTCAGCAGCAGGTAGTGGGGGCTCAGCAGCAGGTAGCGGGGGCTCAGCACCAGGTAGCGGGAGCTCAGCAGCAGGTAGCGGGGCCTCAGCAACAGGTAGCGGGGGTTCAGCAGCAGGTAGCGGAGGTTCAGCAGCAGGTAGCGGGGGTTCAGCAGCAGGTAGCGGGGCCTCAGCAACAGGTAGCGGGGGTTCAGCAGCAGGTAGCGGGGGCTCAGCAGCAGGTAGTGGGGGCTCAGCAGCAGGTAGCGGGGGCTCAGCACCAGGTAGCGGGAGCTCAGCAACAGGAAACGGGGGCTCAGCACCAGGTAGCGGGGGTTCAGCAGCAGGTAGCGGGGGTTCAGCAGCAGGTAGTGGGGGCTCAGCAGCAAGTAGCGGGGGCTCAGCAGCAGGTAGCGGGGCCTCAGCAGCAGGTAGCGAGGGCTCAGCAGCAGGTAGCGGGGGCTCAGCAGCAGGTAGCGGGGCCTCAGCAACAGGTAGCGGGAATTCAGCAGCAGGTAGCGGGGCCTCAGCAACAGGTAGCGGGGGTTCAGCAGCAGGTAGCGGGGGCTCAGCAGCAGGTAGCGGGGCCTCAGCAACAGGTAGCGGGAATTCAGCAGCAGGTAGCGGGGCCTCAGCAACAGGTAGCGGGGGCTCAGCAGCAGGTAGCGGGGGCTCAGCAGCAGGTAGCGGGGGCTCAGCAGCAGGTAGCGGGGGCTCAGCACCAGGTAGCGGTAGCTCAGCAGCAGGTAGCGGGGGCTCAGCAGCAGGTAGCGGGGACTCAGCAGCAGGTAGCGGGGGCTCAGCAGAAGGTAGCGGGGGTTCAGCAGCAGGTAGTGGGGGCTCAGCAGCAGGTAGCGGGGGCTCAGCAGCAGGTAGCGGGGGCTCAGCAGCAGGTAGCGGGGGCTCAGCAGCAGGTAGCGGGGCCTCAGCAACAGGTAGCGGGGGTTCAGCAGCTGGTAGCGGGGGCTCAGCAGCAGGTAGCGGGGGTTCAGCAGCAGGTAGCGGGGGTTCAGTAGCAGGTAGTGGGGGCCTCAGCAACAGGTAGCGGGGGTTCAGCAGCAGGTAGCGGGGGCTCAGCAGCAGGTAGCGAGGGTTCAGCAGCAGGTAATGGGGGCTCAGTAGCAGGAAGCAGAGCCTCAGCAACAGGTAGCGGGGCCTCAGCAGTAGGTAGCTGGGACTCAGCAGCAGGTAGTGGGGCCTCAGCAGCAGGTAGTGGGGGCTCAGCAGCAGGTAGCGGGAGCTCAGCAGCAGGTAGCGGGGGCTCAGCACCAGGTAGCGGGGGCTCAGCAGCAGGTAGCGGGGGCTCAGTAGCAGGTAGTGGGGGCTCAGCAGCAGGTAGCGGGGGCTCAGCAGCATGTAGCGGAGGCTCAGCAGCAGGTAGTGGGGCCTCAGCAACAGGAAGCGGGCGCTCAGCAGCAGGAAGCGGGGGCTCAGCAGCAGGTAGTGGGGCCTCAGCTACAGGAAGCGGGAGCTCAGCAGCAGGTAGCGGGGGCTCAGCAGCAGGTAGCGGGGCCTCAGCAACAGGTAGCGGGGGTTCAGCAGCAGGTAGCGGGGGCTCAGCAGCAGGTAGCGGGGGCTCAGCAGCAGGTAGCGGGGGCTCAACACCAGGTAGCGGCAGCTCAGCAGCAGGTAGCGGGGGCTCAGCAGCAGGTAGCGGGGGCTCAGCAGCAGGTAGCGGGGGCTCAGCAGCAGGTAGCGGGGGCTCAGCAGCAGGTAGTGGGGGCTCAGCAGCAAGTAGCGGGGGCTCAGCAGCAGGTAGCGGGGGCTCAGCATCACGTAGCGGGAGCTCAGCAGCAGGAAGCGGAGGCTCAGCAACAAGTAGCGGGGGCTCAGCAACAGGAAGCGGGAGCTCAGCAGCAGGTAGCGGAGGCTCAGCAGCAGGTAGCGAGGGTTCAGCAACAGGCAGCGAGGGTTCAGCAGCAGGTAGTGGGGCCTCAGCGACAGAAAGTGGGCGCTCTGCAGCAGGTAGTGAGGCCTCAGCAGCAGGTAGCGGGGGTTCAGCAGCAGGTAGCGGCGGGAGACTCAGCAGCAGATAGCGGGGGCTCAGCAACAGGAAGCGGAGGCTCTTCAGCAGGTAGCGGGGGCTCAGTAGCAGGTAGCGGGGGTTCAGCAGCAGGTAGTGGGGGCTCAGCACCAGGTAGCGGGGCTCAGCAGCAGGTAGCGGGGCCTCAGCAACAGGTAGGGAGGGCTCAGCAGTAGGTAGCGGGGGTTCAGCAGGAGGTAGTGGGGGCTCAGCAGCAGGTAGCGGGGGTTCAGCAGCAGGTAGCGGGGGCTCAGCAGCAGATAGCGGGGGCTCAGCAACAGGAAGCGGAGGCTCAGCAACAAGTAGCGGGGGCTCAGCAACAGGAAGTGGGAGCTCAGCAGCAGGTAGCGGAGGCTCAGCAGCAGGTAGCGAGGGTTCAGCAACAGGTAGCGAGGGTTCAGCAGCAGGTAGTGGGGCCTCAGCAACAGAAAGTGGGCGCTCAGTAGCAGGTAGTGAGGCCTCAGCAGCAGGTAGCGGGGGTTCAGCAGCAGGTAGCGGCGGGAGACTCAGCAGCAGATAGCGGGGGCTCAGCAACAGGAAGCGGAGGCTCTTCAGCAGGTAGCGGGGGCTCAGTAGCAGGTAGCGGGAGGCTCAGCAACAGGTAGCGGGGGCTCAGCAACAGGAGCGGAGACTCAGCAGCAGGTAGCGGGGGCTCAGCAACAGGAAGCGGGGGCTCAGCAACAGGTAGCGGGGGCTCAGGAACAGGAAGCGGAGGCTCAGCAACTGGTAGCGGGGGCTCAGCAACAGGAAGCGGGGGCTCAGCAGCAGGTAGCGGAGGCTCAGCAGCAGGTGGCGGGGACTCAGCAGCAGGTAGCGGGGGCTCAACAGCAGATAGCGGGGGTTCAGCAGAAAGTAGCAAGAGCTCAGCAGCAGGT
>NC_091188.1:6955735-7080735 GCF_040958095.1 Procambarus clarkii | reverse complement strand
AAAACAGATGTTCTCAATTATATAGGAAGGGAGTACCACCTCTGGCTGGAAGAAGGGGGACCCATAGCCTCGGAGGAAACCACACATAACGCATTGGAGGGAAGGTAGGTCCCCTCCAATACAGTTTCTGTGTGCTTTTCTCCTCCCACCCCCTTTCCCTTTGTGTGTTTTTTTGTGCTTTATTATGTTCTCTCTTATAATATAGATAAAAAGATATACATGATATATATAATATATATATATATATATATATATATATATATATATATATATATATATATATATATATATATATATATATATATATATATGTATATATATATATATATATATATATATATATATATATATATATATATATATATATATATATATATATATATATATATATATATATATATATCATCGCCTCGGCCCATAGGAGCATAAATATATAAATATAAGGATTTCAGAGGCACCAAACTGGTATCCAACTGAAACCTTAGGCCACCACAACGGTGCCACTTGTACATGCAGGTGTTAGTTGATCCACATCCTGGTCATGTAAATTGCTAACCATAATATCATGCATAATAACATTTCATTCTACTGGACCATCAGAGCCTCGAACTGCGGACCACAAAAGCAGCAGTCTTTTGTGGTCAGAGTCCTTCCTTATTGTGGGTGATCGTGGCTCAGTTGGTAGGATTGTGGGCTGCCGCTTTTGTGATCTGTGGTTCGATTCTCCAGTGGTCCAAGAGAATGAACTGTCAATATGAGTCTTGTTATCCTACAGGAACCTGGACACACATCCCAACCGAGCGCTGTATACATTCTTTGTGGAACGTATAAGTGACTGTATGCTGCTCCGACATGGAACCCCGGCCTAAGGAAACACGAAAGAAAAAAAAAGAAAAAGTTAAAAAATAAGCAGTAGTGCCTGTTCCTGAACTAAGTGGACTAAGCTTCGAAGAAAGATCGAGAGAAGTGGACCTTAATACACTGGGGAAAAGAAAGAATAGGGCAGACATGATAATGACGTACAAAATACTAAGGGGCTAAGGGGGGTTGACTAATTAGATAGTGAAGACATTTTCAAATTAATGAAGAGTAGAACTAGAGGACATAATTGAAAACTGGAACCATAGATAAGTCAGAGCTGTCAACATGAACCTTTTCAGTCTCAAGAGTCGTCAATAAGTGGAACGGACTAGATAAGGAAGTTGTCAAAGTCAATTCGATACAAAGTTTTATAAGTGAATATAATAAGAAAAACTAGGGGGAAAAGAATTACTGGATTACAATAATGATGGTCGAAAGGCAGGGCTTAAGAGCAGAGGCTCGACCCTGCAAGTACAATTATATACGCTCCGCATCGTGGAGCCCCCAACTAAAAAAGAAAATAAGGAAGCTCTAAATGGTGCAGACGTTTGCAACGAGACTCGTCCCAGAGCTGCGAGGGATGAAGTATGAAGAGAGACTGAAGGAACTAAACCTGACGACGTTAGAAAGGAGGGGTGAGAGAGGGGACATGATACAGATGTATAAAATATTTAGAGGGATTGACAGGGTGGAAACAGGAAATGTTACCAATTAATATCAACAGAACAAGGGGGGCACGAATGGAAGCTTGAGACTGAGATGTGTCATAGAGATGTTAGAGAGTTTTCCTTTAGCGTGAGGGTAGTGAGTAAATGGAATGGCCTAAAGGAGGGGGTATACAGGCAAACTCCAGTCATAACTTTGCATACAGGTATGATAGGGAGATAGGCCAGGAGTCGTTGCAATAAATAAACAACAGCTAGAAAAGAGTCCAAGAGCTAGAGCTCGATCCTGCAGGCATAAATAGGTGAGTATAAACACACACACACACACACACTGTGTGCTACGGTGTGCACCACACACAGTGTGTGCTACGGTGTGCACCACACACAGTGTGCTGCACTGTGTGTGGTGGAAATAGGCGGTGGAAACAGGAGGCCCGACACACAACACAGAATGGGAGATGAAGTCTTTCATGAAATGGAAAGAGTTACTAGGAAAGGCTGCGGGAAATGCAACTCAGGACACTGGAAGATAGAAGAGTAAGGGGAGACATGATTACTACCTACAAAATTCTCAGAGGAATTGACAGGGTAAATAAAGATAAACTGTTTATTAATACGGGTGGAACACGAACAAGGGGACACAGGTGGAAATTGAATACCCAAATGAGCCACAGGGACGTTAGAAAGAACTTTTTTTCGATGTCAGAGTAGTTAACAGATAGAATGCATTAGGCAGTGATGTGGTGGAGGCTGACTCCATACACAGTTTCAAATGTAGATATAATAGAGCCCAGTAGGCTCAGGAACCTGTACACCAGTTGATTGACAGTTGAGAGGCGGGACCAAAGAGCCAAAGAGCAACCCTCGCAAGCACATCTAGGAGAGCACACACACACACACACGGAGGTTGACAAATGGAATGCATTAGGAAGTGATGTGGTGGAGGCTGACTCCATACACAGTTTCAAGTGTAGATATGATAGAGCCCAGTAGGCTCAGGAATCTGTACACCTGTTGATTGACGGTTGAGAGGCGGGACCAAAGAGCCAGAGCTCAACCCCCGCAAACACAACTAGGTGAGTACATCTAGGAGAGCACACACACACACACACACACACACACACACACACACACACACACACACACACACACACACACACGGTGAGTGTGTCATTATTATCAAGGAGGGTCCCACAACCCCAGACGAGAGTGACCATCCCCCATCCTCAGGGGCCAGAAACCGGTGATGCGCCCCCGCCGCCCCGCCCTCACCTTCCCCAGCCCCCCGGCAGGAGGCTAACTGGACAGTGCCCTTTACCCTCAGCACGGAACGACTGGACACAGCGAGGTACAACGGCCGGTAAAAACCTCAGTGGACATTGCGTGGTACCTTGCTGACCAGAGCCGCTGGCCAGTGCTCGGTAACCCACTGGTTGAGAGTACCTGGGACTCCATGGCTAGAGGCTACTAGCCCCAGCTGCCACCGGTGGCAAGTGGCTAGCTACACTGTACACTGGGGTAGACACGCTGGATAGTTGGAGGCAGCGTAGTGCCTCTTGAGACGGTCAAGGTGTCCCCTTGCACGTCCCCTTCAGGAGATCAAGGGGTCGCCTCCACGTCCACTTGAGGTCAAGAGGTCCCCTCCACTTCCTTCTTGTTATTAAATTCCTCATGAGGTAGAGGATCCTGAGATCAAGAGGTCTTCTCTACTGCTTCATAAAGAGGTCAAGGAGTGGCATCTACTACCCCCATTAGGTCAAGGAATGGCCTCTACTACCCCCCATTAGGAGGCCAAGGAGCGGCCTCTACTACCCCCCATTAGGAGGCCAAGCAGCGGCCTCTACTACCCCCCATTAGGAGGTTAAGGAGCGGCCTCTACTACCCCCCATTAGGAGGTCAAGGAGCGGCCTTTACTACCCCCATTAGGAGGTCAAGGAGTGGCCTCTACTACCCCCATTAGGAGGTCAAGGAGCGGCCTTTACTACCCCCATTAGGAGGTCAAGGAGCGGCCTTTACTACCCCCCTTAGGAGGTCAAGGGGAGGCCTCTACTACCCCCCCATTAGGAGGTCAAGGGGGAGGCCTCCACTACCCCCATTAGAAGGTCAAGGGGAGGCCTCCACTACTCCTCCAGTATGTCTGGTGGGCTCCAGCGACCTGACCACCGCTGGAGGGAGTGAGGATCGTGGCTCTCTAACTCACGACAAGAAGTCAACTGGGAAATATTACTATACACATTACTCCAGCTTAACATTTCTTGTACTAACACTTGCTACAAGAGGCCAGAGTACTTAAAATATTATAATTTGTATCGGGTGATAAATAATAATTCAACAAATAAAAACAAAGTAATAAAGATATTAACAAGAACATAAACATAAACAAGCATCAACATAAATACACTGAGAAATCCCATTATCGTGATATATATCAATGGGAAATTCCACAGGAGCCGTATTGAGGAATCGAACCTAGAGCGTGCGTCTGGGAATACCCATAACGCATAGGTTCGAATCCCTCACCACGACGCCTGTGGATTTTCTCATAAATACTTATATTACTAACGTTATTATCAACAATACTTACCTCTCCAGGAAGCAGTTGGTGTGCGTGTGATAGTGGCTGCAGAGCTGGCCTCTCACCGTAGTGCACTATAGCCACGGTGAGAGGCCTCTCACCGTAGAGCACTATAGCCATGGTGAGAGGCCTCTCACCGTAGTGCACAATAGCCACGGTGAGAGGCCTCTCACCGTAGTGCACTATAGCCACGGTGAGAGGCCTCTCACCGTAGAGCACTATAGCCACGGTGAGAGGCCTCTCACCGTAGTGCACAATAGCCACGGTGAGAGGCCTCTCACCGTAGAGCACTATCGCCACACTACTGTGGGGAACGGTGCTCGCAGCACAGTACTGGTGTTGGTCTGACGGACGTCAAACTGAAAAGGAAAGATAGCAAGAACTGCATATTCCTAGGATGCCACAATGACGTTGATATCGTCCCACTTGTATATATTATATAAGCTGGAGGATTATGCTGTAGTTTAATTATATATTATAGTTGATGTCGTCCTCGCTAATACTTGGACTCTACGATGAAGTAAAACACCGAGTACAGAGTCGATTTTATTGAAGATAACCTTTTGCGTGTACCATTAGAGACCATCATCAGTAAAGTGTACTGTGAACTTGCTGTTTGTTGACACCTCACGAACCCTCCTAGAGCAGTCCTCCGTGGCGAAGTGGTAACACACACTCGCCTGGCGTTTCCCGAGCCCTTTGGCCTGGGTTCGCATCCTGGCTGGGGAGGATTTACTTGGCGCCAATCCTTGGGCCAGATTCATGAAGCAGTTACGCAAGCACTTACGAACCTGTACATCTTTTCTCAATCTTTGGGGGCTTTGTTTACAATTATTAAACAGTTAATGAGCTCCGAAGCACCAGGAGGCTGTTTATAACAATACAAACAGTTGATTGGCAAGTTTTAATGCTTGTAAACTGTTTAATAAATGTAACCAAAGCCGTCAAAGATTGATAAAAGATGTACACGTTCGTAAGTACTTGCGAAACTTCTTCGTGAATCTGGCCCCTTAACTGTAACCTCTATTCCTCCAGCAGTGAAAGGGTACCTGGTTGTTAAACGATTTGGTGGATCGTATTCCCGGCAAAAATTAGAATTAAGGACCTGCCCGTAACGCTATGCGTGCTAGTGGCTGTACAAGAATGTAAAAACTCTTGTATATAAAAAAAACTGATGGTAGAGGTTGATGGTTGATCAACCAGGCTGTGACTCATACGTCAGGCTGCGAGCAGCCGCGTCCAACAGCCTGGTTGATCAGTCCAGCAACCAGGAGGCCTGGTCGACGACCGGGCCGCGGGGACGCTAAGTCCCGGAAGCACCTCAAGGTAACCTCAAGGTAGGAGGAGATTATTAAGAGTGAGGCAAGTGTTGTCCTTAGTGCTAGTACTCCACAGAGAAGAGTTCGAACTGGCAATGACTACAGGATTCTACAGGAAGACTGATTGCGAACCTTTGCTTTGGCCAGCGACTGATTGACTTCAACCATACATTGACGGCCAAGAGGATCGGAACTGACACAGAGAGGTCGAAGAAATGCATATTTAGAAAGGAACCTTTCAGTGACAGTGAGAGACATGGTCCTGGGGGTAGACATGACACCGAGCCTGTCACCGGGGGGTAGACATGACACCGAGCCTGTCACCGGGGGGTAGACATGACACCGAGCCTGTCACCGGGGGGTAGACATGACACCGAGCCTGTCACCGGGGGTAGACATGACACTGAGCCTGTCACTGGGGGGTAGACATGACACTGAGCCTGTCACCGGGGGGTAGACATGACACTGAGCCTGTCACTGGGGGGTAGACATTACACTGAGCCTGTCACCGGGGGTAGACATGACACTGAGCCTGTCACCGGGGGGTAGACATGACACGGAGCCTGTCACCGGGGGGGTAGACATGACACTGAGCCTGTCACTGGGGGGTAGACATGACACGGAGCCTGTCACCGGGGGTAGACATGACACCGAGCCTGTCACTGGGGGGTAGACATGACACGGAGCCTGTCACCGGGGGTAGACATGACACCGAGCCTGTCACGGGGGGTAGACATGACACTGAGCCTGTCACCGGGGGTAGACATGACACCGAGCCTGTCACGGGGGGTAGACATGACACCGAGCCTGTCACCGGGGGGTAGACATGACACCGAGCCTGTCACCGGGGGTAGACATGACACCGAGCCTGTCACCGGGGGTAGACATGACACTGAGCCTGTCACCGGGGGTAGACATGACACTGAGCCTGTCACCGGGGGTAGACATGACACCGAGCCTGTCACCGGGGGGTAGACATGACACTGAGCCTGTCACCGGGGGGTAGACATGACACGGAGCCTGTCACCGGGGGTAGACATGACACCGAGCCTGTCACCGGGTTGGGTAGACATGACACTGAGCCTGTCACCGGGGGTAGACATGACACTGAGCCTGTCACCGGGGGTAGACATGACACTGAGCCTGTCACCGGGGGTAGAAATGACACCGAGCCTGTCACCGGGGGGTAGACATGACACTGAGCCTGTCACCGGGGGTAGACATGACACTGAGCCTGTCACCGGGGGTAGACATGACACTGAGCCTGTCACCGGGGGTAGACATGACACCGAGCCTGTCACCGGGGGGTAGACATGACACTGAGCCTGTCACCGGGGGGTAGACATGACACGGAGCCTGTCACCGGGGGTAGACATGACACCGAGCCTGTCACCGGGTTGGGTAGACATGACACTGAGCCTGTCACCGGGGGTAGACATGACACTGAGCCTGTCACCGGGGGTAGACATGACACTGAGCCTGTCACCGGGGGTAGAAATGACACCGAGCCTGTCACCGGGGGGTAGACATGACACTGAGCCTGTCACCGGGGGTAGACATGACACCGAGCCTGTCACCGGGGGGTAGACATGACACGGAGCCTGTCACCGGGGGTAGACATGACACCGAGCCTGTCACCGGGGGGTAGACATGACACTGAGCCTGTCACCGGGGGGTAGATATGACACTGAGCCTGTCACCGGGGGGTAGACATGACACCGAGCCTGTCACGGGGGGTAGACATGACACTGAGCCTGTCACCGGGGGGTAGACATGACACTGAGCCTGTCACCGGGGGGTAGACATGACACTGAGCCTGTCACCGGGGGGTAGACATGACACTGAGCCTGTCACCGGGGGGTAGACATGACACTGAGCCTGTCACCGGGGGGTAGACATGACACCGAGCCTGTCACCGGGGGGGGGGGGGGGGGTAGACATGACACTGAGCCTGTCACTGGGGGGTAGACATGACACTTAGCCTGTCACCGGGGGTAGATATGACACCGAGCCTGTCACTGGGGGGTAGACATGACACTGAGCCTGTCACCGGGGGGTAGACATGACACTGAGTCTGTCACTGGGGGGTAGACATGACACTAAGCCTGTCACCGGGGGGTAGACATGACACTGAGCCTGTCACTGGGGGTTAGACATGACACTGAGCCTGTCACCGGGGGGTAGACGTGACACTGAGCCTGTCACCGGGGGGTAGACATGACACTGAGCCTGTCACTGGGGGGTAGACATGACACTGAGCCTGTCACCGGGGGGTAGACATGACACTGAGCCTGTCACCGGGGGGTAGACATGACACTGAGCCTGTCACCGGGGGGTAGACATGACACTGAGCCTGTCACCGGGGGTAGACATGACACCGAGCCTGTCACCGGGGGGTAGACATGACACGGAGCCTGTCACCGGGGGTAGACATGACACCGAGCCTGTCACCGGGGGGTAGACATGACACTGAGCCTGTCACCGGGGGGTAGACATGACACTGAGCCTGTCACTGGGGGGTAGACATGACACTGAGCCTGTCACCGGGGGGTAGACATGACAATGAGCCTGTCACCGGGGGGTAGACATGACACTGAGCCTGTCACCGGGGGTAGACATGACACCGAGCCTGTCACCGGGGGGGTAGACATGACACTGAGCCTGTCACCGGGGGTAGACATGACACCGAGCCTGTCACCGGGGGGTAGACATGACACTGAGCCTGTCACCGGGGGTAGACATGACACTGAGCCTGTCACCGGGGGTAGACATGACACGGAGCCTGTCACCGGGGGGTAGACATGACACTGAGCCTGTCACTGGGGGTAGACATGACACGGAGCCTGTCACCGGGGGTAGACATGACACCGAGCCTGTCACTGGGGGGGTAGACATGACACTGAGCCTGTCACCGGGGGTAGACATGACACCGAGCCTGTCACCGGGGGTAGACATGACACCGAGGGGTAGACATGACACCGAGCCTGTCACCGGGAAGTAGACATGACACCGAGCCTGTCACCTGGGGTAGACATCAATACACTCATACCAGCAGCATATGCAACGTTAGTGAATGTCATGACTGCCTTTTGAAACCTAAACAAATATACTTTCAGAACTCTGTATATCACATGGGCGGTCAGTGATATAGTTGGCAGCTCCGGCATGGAGTCCCACCGGCGAAGGCCACCCGTCCTCACACTAGGCTGGTTAAAGCAGCGGTCCTGACGCATTCATCAATTTTAACATACTGTATTGAAAATTGGTGTGTTCTCATATGTAAATCAATATTATTATACATCAAAATTCTATATATAGTTAGACGTAGGTTAGGTTGACGTAGGTCTGTCACCTCTACTCTCCAGGTAACAGACTCCAGTATCAAAGGACCTTAACGTCACTTACTCTGTCTTAACGGGTCGTTAATTAACGGTAATGTTGTTCACCGTTGTTCCTTACTGTAACCTTAGTCCAGTGATGCCTTGCAACCCATGGTGATTGATCAACAAGGTGCCACAGGTACAAGGGTACTGGTCTTGTCAGCTGCAATCAATTATAACCTGTAATAATATCCCGGTCTTCACCAAAGATATTTTTAATCGCTGCGACCACCTCCTCTAATGACCTAAATGTAATTAAGCTAAATGATTGTGAGACGGAAGAACCAGTCAATTAGTCAGGAATTCCAAGAATGTGAATCCTTAATTGCCTTGAAATGGGGAATGAATTTACTTTACTGCGGCGTAAATCAAACGAGAGAGAATGTATTTAAAATAATGAGAGTGCTTGTGAGACCACATGAAATTACCAACAACAATTTAGGATCGTGAACTCTGAAATAATAATTGAGGAGGGAATTGGCTAAACACCATAAAATAATGGAATTCGTTTATTGACACAAAATTATGAAATGCAATCCTATCAAATGTTGCTAACTCTCGAGGCAATGATATGAGTTACTTAATAATGTACTGAGCTTCAAATAACAACTTTACCTTAGAATATCTTCACTCCCACTGCCAAGATGTTTCCTGGCTCTGGGAGAGGTCCTGCGGTCCTCAGTCGCTGCTAAAACCACACTCCTCCTCCTCCTCCTCCTCCTCGCTCCAAGCAAGCACACCCGAGCCTATTGCGCTAGCCTCTCACTGATTACCAACAACTTTTAACAAGACTAATTATCAAAGCTAACTCCTATGCACTTGTCCCACTTAACGGACTGAATCTTTATGCTCCAATCATGTTAAGTTACTTAAGAATTTACATAAATTACATAAATTACATTCTATCGCCCGCTGGATAGAGTGAATTTGGTCTGACAACGGGTTGCAAAATAGAAATCAAGAAATTAGAGCTCATTCGCTTCAAGACTTCAACTCCCTCCCCCTTTGCACTCGTCGGAACAACAACAGCTTCACTTATTGCACGTCGACGTTCAATCCCCAATGGTCTAAGTGGTTGAGCACCACTCCTTCCTACCGTCCTCATGCACCTTGTCTTCATATCCCCTTCCAAGTGCTATATCATTTTCTTATACGATATGGTACTGGCATATAATTTTCTCCTTATAATTACCTTACCTGGCTCTCAGCTTGGTGCCAGAGCTGAGAGGGTGCTGAGCCCAGCATCCCTTCAAGAAAGAAGCGCTAGTGAGCACTAGAATCAGACGAACAAGATGCGTGTTAATATAACAAATAATGTAGACAGAGGTCTTAATTCAGACTATCAACAGCGGGAGGGTTAGTAAGGTCTCCACAAGAGCTGAGCAACCAGCCAGCGTGTGTACTCTCGTGTGTATATATACGGAGGGATGGTGTATATGTGTCTCAGTATATATTATATAGCTGTCAATAAAGTTGACAAGGAATAAACATTAAAGCCGAGCAGCAACAGAGCGAGTGCGCATGCGTAGAAGCTAGAGGCAGACGAGTGCGCATGCGTGGAAGCTAGAGATACCAAGAACTAGTGCGCATGCGTGTTATCTAGACACACAGGCAAGCCACTGGGATAGCTAAGCACTTCGTCTTCAGTGTAAGTGACATAGCTAAGACTCGGCGATAGTCGAGGCTAACCTCACCTCAATATCTAAAAGCATAGATATGATAATTAAGGCAAGGGTTAGGGAACCACTGCATCAGATGACCAATAGTTAAAAAAAGAGGCACAGGAGCTAAATCTCGACCTAACAAACAATTCTGTGTAACTACACATACGTGGGTACAAAGCTACACACACACACACACACACACACACACACACACACACACACACACACACACACACACACACACACACACAGCTCAACTAGGTGAATACACACACACACAACTGGAAAAGGTTCAGACGTTTGAGGCGAGATTCGTCCCAAAGTTACGAGGGATGGGGTATGAAGAGCGCCTGAAAGAACTGAACCTGACGACACTAGAAAAAAGAAGGGAGAGGGGGGATATGATAGGAACATATCAAATACTCAGGAAGGAGATTGTCAGGGTGTAAATAGACGAAATCTTCACGTTGAATACTAACAGAACAAGGGGACATGGTTTGAAGCTGGAAACTCAGATGAGTCACAGAGATGTTAGGAAGTTTTCGTTTAGCGTGAGAGTAGTGGGAAAAATGGAATGAATTTAAGGAGCAGGTTGTGGAAGCATAATTTTAAAACTAGATATGATAGGGAAATACGACAGGATCGATTCAAGTCTTTGCTATAAACAATCGATGGCTAAAAAAGCCGGAATCCAAGAGTAATGCTCGATCTTGCAGGCAAAAATAGGTGAGTACACACATTTCCTATATTTCCTATTTCCATATACTGGAGGGACTTTGGAACACACCACCAACATGGGTTCAGAGATGGTAAATCTTGCCTCACAGGTTTAATAGAATTCTATGACCAAGCAACAAAAATTAGACAGGAAAGAGAAGGGTGGGCCGACTGCATTTTCTTGGATTGTCAGAAAGTCCTTGACACATTATCCCGTAAAAGGCTGTCACAAAAATTGGAGCAACAAACAGGAGTAAAAGGAAAGGTGCTTCTGTGGATAAGGGAGTATCTAAGCTACAGGAAACAGTGAGTAACTGTGAGGGGGAGACATCAGAGTGGCGTGATGTCACCAGCGGTGTTCCAAAGGGGTGTGTACTTGGACCCATCCTGTTTCTAATATATGTAAACGATCTTCCAGAGGGTATAGACTCATTCGTCTCAATGTTTGCTGATGATGCAAAAATTCTGAGAAGAATCAAGACTGATGAAGATAGACAGAGACTACAGGATGACCTGGACAAACTGGAGGAAGGGTCTAGAAAATGACTGTTAAAATTCAACTCAGGAAAGTGTAAAGTAATGAAATTAGGCGAAGGGAGCAGAAGGCTGAACACAAGGTACTATCTGGGAGGTGAAATCCTGCAAAAGTCAAATAGAGAGAAAGATTTGGGGATTGATATCACACCCTACCTGTCCCAAGACCCCAGAAACCCTCATCAAAAGGATATCATCAGCGGCATATGCTAGATTGGCCAACATAAGAACTGTCTTTAGAAACCTGTGAAAGGAATCGTTCAGGACATTGTATACCACTTATGTCAGACCAATCCTGGAATATGCGGCTCAAGCCTGGAGTCCATATCTAGTTAAATACAAAACAAAGTTAGAGAAGATTCAGAGGTATGCCACCAGACTAGTCCCGGAACTGAGAGGTATAAGCTACGAGGAAAGGCTACGGGAGCTAAACCTCACGTCCCTGGAAAACAGAATAGTAGGGGAAAACATTGAAGTTGAAATTGAAATTGAAATAACTTTATTGAGGTAAAATACACACAAAGGGATGAGGTAGCTCAAGCTATTCTCACCCCGTTCAGTACATCGTGTTAATACATACATATACACACATCACAAACAATAAGCATATTACCAAACATTCAGAGAGATAAACATCTACATTTCTTAACATGATAACCACCTACAAAATTCTCAGGGGAATTGACAAGGTGGACAAAGACAAACTCTTCAGCACGGGTGGGACACGAACAAGGGGACACAGGTGGAAACTTAGTACCCAGATGAGCCACAGAAACGTTAGAAAGAATTTTTTCAGTGTCAAAATAGTTAATAAATGGAATGCACTAGGAAGTGATGTGGTGGAGGCTGACTCCATACACAGTTTCAGATGTAGATATGATAGAGCCCAGTAGGCTCAGGGATCTGTACACCAGTTGATTGACAGTTGAGAGGCGGGACCAAAGAGCCAAAGCTCAACCCCCGCAAGCACAATTAGATGAAATTAGGTGAGTACACACACACACACATACTGGTTGATTGACAGTTGAGAGGCGGGACCAAAGAGCCCGAGCTCAACCCCCGCAAGCACAACTAGGTGAGAACACAGACACAGTAGAGGCACACAGCAAGTGAGCCGAGATTACTCCAGCCAGATGGTCAGTACTCTCAGAGATACACTTACTGTGACACTCAGAGATACACTTACTGTGACACTCAGAGATACACTTACTGTGACACTGAAGGACAGCAACAGTGTGCGGATCTCTGCTCTTTGGATTTATTACAGTATTTACAATACTGAAACTAATTGTATAGAAACATGACTTCTTAACTATAGTATAAGATAAGGCACAATATATGTGTGACAGTTTAACTATACAGTACTATAAGGGCTGGTATAATGTGTGTGTCAGTTTAACTATACTATTAGGGCTGGTACAATATATGTGACAGTTTAACCATAGTCTAGTATGTGCCTCTGTGTGTGTTCATGTACGAGATTGTGTAACAAATTCCCTGGGTATTGGGCACTGTTGACCACACTTTGTCTATCAGTCCATCCATTCTTACTGGAGATATATGAGTGTGAATCAATTGGAGGTATGCCTATATTTTAGCGTAGACGGCTTATACGCACAGACAGACAGATAGACAGACTGACAGTCCTTTCATCGCTTGGATCGCCCTCTTTGTATATTGCTTCAGTATACTCAGAAAATGATTGTGTTTTACCTTTAATCATGTCGTTAGTAGCAGAGACGGACACACACAACATTAAATCCATCATCTCTTATCCGCCACAATTCCCTAGAAGAACTGAAAGCAGTTTTGTGTGTCATACGAATTTGACAGATAGAGAGAGAGAGAGAGAGAGATAGACAGGTAGCAGTGACGCTGGCCGTCACAGTGGCACCCCCCCCCCCCCCCCATGCCTGTCTGGCGTCACAGCCCTCGTGTTACTGATGGTCACAGGTTCTACACAGACCAACACACCGAGGCAACACTTCATCGTGCAGAGAATAACAAAAGGAAAAAAACACGAGCTGGTCAGACCGCCAAAAAATGGGGCGGGTCGGTGGTCAAGAGGACACCAGTGCCCCTTTCATCTATCTCGGCTAATGCTCCAGTGGGCCTTTTTGCAAGTGCGGACAATCAGATAATCATCCTCCACATGCTGTGAATAGCATGCAATACCATCCATCCCCTGCCCCCAGGTGAGGACCGGACCGGGGACCCTCGGACCGCCCTACACACACACACACACACACACATATCGTCAGACCTGGTCCTTGGCCCTTCTCCCAGCAGCTGGGACTCCTGCCGCAGGAGCTGGCGGAGGTATCTTCTGTCCCGAGGGCCGCCTCCGCTCCGCCAGACCCACCATTACCCGCCCTAATTTCCATAAAGGGGCTCCGGCTACCTCACATGAGAGACCCCGATTCATTCACATTAATTATTTAATTTCTCTGTAATTTGAAGGTTACCTTAAACTGACGCGTGATAATTTCGTTTTTATGGCCCAGGTGTAAATTATGTTATGGGAACGTTGAGGGGAGGTTGTGAGTGTGGTGGTGGAGGTGGAGTGGGGGTGGTAGTAGTGGTAGTGGTGGTGGTGGTGAAGGTGGCGGTGGTGGTGATAGTGGTGGTAATAATAGTGGTGGTGATGGTGGTGATGGTAGTATTGATGGTGGTGATGGTAGTGGTGATGGTGGTGATGGTAGTGGTGGTAGTAGTGGTGGTAGCGCTGTACTGACCTATCAGTGTCTACGGGGAGGTGAGGTCTAGCTCTCAATCCCCCGCCTACCAGCCTTGTTGTACCCGTTGTGTTTCAGTTTAACTATTCAGATTTTCAAATTCTTTGTCCAATCTGGTGTTAAAGTTGTGGCTGGAGGTGGCTTCCACAACGTCTTCTTTAAGAACATTCCACCTGTCAACTACCGGTACCGGATACGAGTACTTCCTTATGTCCCTTCGGCTCATTTTTCGTTTCCAGCTTCCACCTGTGTCCTCTTTTCCTGCCTTCTCTGAATCTGAAGAGGCAATGCTTCTCCAACTTATCTATTTCCCATACTATCTTGTAAGTTGTGATCATATCCCCACTGTTCCTTCTATCCTCTAGGGTTGCGAAATTTAGTTCCATTAACTATCTTCATAGCTTAAACCTCTTAACTCTGACACCAATCGTGTTGCAAACCCCTTCGTACTTTTTCAGTTTTAGCTTTATGCTAAACCTGGTGAATTTATTTTGGTTTCTAAACGATGTTCTTATATTTGCCAGCGTCCCATATGCCGCCGATGTTATTCAGTTTATGTATGTCTCCGGTGTGAGTGTTGGAACTACTCCACTATATTACACACTCCTTTTGGGATCCCAAAAGATCTTTGGCATCTTTTTCTTTTTCCTTTTCCTGTAGTTGCCTTCCCACCACAGGAGAGGAGAGGAGAGGAGAGGAACAGGAGAGGAACCACTCCTGGAGTTTGTCTCCGTCTCTACACACAGAAATCACACTAACGTGATGTATCACATGAACAAATCGTTCATTTCATACATCACAAGAAGGTTCGAATCCTCGTCACGGCCCTTGTGGATTTGTTCATTGTCTCCGTCCTCCTTTAGTCCTCGTCTGTTTTAAACATAACTCAAGCTTTGCTTCTTGTTAGTGATAATGGTGGTAGTGATGGTAGTGATGGTGGTGGTGGCGATGGTAGTGGTAGTGGTAGTGGGGAGTGGTAGTGGAGGTGGTGGCAGTGGTGGTGGTGACGGTAGTGGTAGTGGTAGTGGAGGTGGTGGTAGTGGTGAGGGAGGTGGGTAGAGGGTGTGCAAGAGGTGTGACAGGGTGGTGCTGGGTGCACCTGTGCTGGGTGCACCTGTGCTGGGTGCACCTGTGCTGGGTGCACCTGTGCTGGGCGAGGTGATAATGCAGTGATTTGTCATCGTATTTCAGTAGTGTGGATGACCACAAGTCCTAAAAGACCACAAGTCCTACAGGACCACAAGTCCTACAGGACCACAAGTCCTACAGGACCACAAGTCCTACAGGACCACAAGTCCTGAAGGACCACAAGTCCTAGAGGACCACAAGTCTTATAGAACCACAAGTCCTAGAACCCCAAGTCCTTGAGGACCACAAGTCCCTAGAGGACCACAAGTTCTAGAGAACCACAAGTCCTAGAGGACCCCATGTCCTAGATGACCCCAAGTCCTAGATGACCCCAAGTCCCAGAGGACCACAAGTCCTAGAGAACCACAAGTCCTAGAGAACCACAAGTCCTAGAGGACCACAAGTACCAGAGGACCACAAGTCCCAGAGGACCACAAGTCCCAGAGGACCACAAGTCCCAGAGGACCACAAGTCCCAGAGGACCACAAGTCCTATAGTACCACAAGTCCTAAAGGACCACAAGTCCTAGAGGACCACAAGTCCTAGAGAACCACAAGTCCTAAAGGACCACAAGTCCTAGAGGACCACAAGTCCTAGAGAAGCACAAGTCCTGTAGGACCACAAGTCCTAGAAAACTACAAGACCTACCATGTCATGGCTGTGTCCTGTGACCCACACGGGTCTCCCTATAACCCATGTGGGTCATGGGAAGAGTTCAGACAAGTACACTTAGATTATAGAGAGCTTAGCACAAGAAGTAATTATATAGTGGCAGTTATAGGGGGCCTATAACCTGCTGGTAGTATGTTATACTTGCTGGTGGCTCTGGAGGTCACGTGCAGACGGAGGTCTGACCTCACAACACCCCCTGGAGGTCCAGGGACATATAGTCACCTCATTCCTCTAGATTATTACTACTATTGTTTATAATAATAGTAATTATTTTAATTATTATTATTATTATTGTATTAAATTTTATTATTATTTTATTTTTTGCTTGTTTGCACCCCCCCCCCCCCCAATGGATTATGTCTCCATTCACCCATTCCTCCATTTCCACCACCACGACTACCACCACCACCACGACTACCACCACCACCACCACCACCACCACTACCACTACCAGCACCACCATTTCACCACCAGTCCCATTAGGGTACCAGCATGACTTCTAAGGATGTCAGTAGTTTGGTCTTAGGTTATATGGAGATAATTAATTAAGAAGAGAGCAGCTGAAAGAAGGGGCAGGGGGCATTATCAGGAGAAAGCGCCAAGTCATTACGACTATATAGCACTTGCAAGGGGTCAGGATAAGGATTTGAGATGGGACGGGGAGAAGGAATTGTTCCCAATCACTGGGACGGTCGGGGATTGAACGCCGACCTGTGTGAAGTAAGAGGACATTGCTCTACCGTCCAGTCTACCGTCTGGCGTAGTTGAGAGGATGAGAGGGGTGGTGGGAGAGTGTGTACTCACCTAGTTGTGCTTGAGAGGGTTGAGCTCTGACTCTTTGGTCCCGCCTCTCAGGTCTTTTTTGGTCTTTGGTTTTGATTTTTCCGCCTCTTTGGTCAGGCTGTGGGGGAGAGGTTGAGTGATTGGTGAGGGAGAGACTGTGTTGGGGGAGAGATTGTGTTGGGGAAGAGATTGTGTTGGGGAGAGACTGTGTTGGGGGAGAGACTGTGTTGGGGGAGAGACTGTGTTGGGGGAGAGACTGTGTTGTGGGAGAGACTGTGTTGTGGGAGAGACTGTGTTGGGGGAGAGACTGTGTTGGGGGAGAGACTGTGTTGTGGGAGAGACTGTGTTGTGGGAGAGACTGTGTTGGGGGAGAGACTGTGTTGGGGGAGAGACTGTGTTGGGGGAGAGACTGTGTTGGGGGAGAGACTGTGTTGGGGGAGAGACTGTGTTGTGGGAGAGACTGTGTTGTGGGAGAGACTGTGTTGGGGGAGAGACTGTGTTGGGGGAGAGACTGTGTTGGGGGAGAGACTGTGTTGTGGGAGAGACTGTGTTGGGGAAGAGATTGTGTTGGGGAGAGACTGTGTTGTGGGAGAGACTGTGTTGTGGGAGAGACTGTGTTGGGGGAGAGACTGTGTTGGGGGAGAGACTGTGTTGTGGGAGAGACTGTGTTGTGGGAGAGACTGTGTTGGGGAAGAGATTGTGTTGGGGAGAGACTGTGTTGGGGGAGAGACTGTGTTGGGGGAGAGACTGTGTTGTGGGAGAGACTGTGTTGTGGGAGAGACTGTGTTGGGGGAGAGACTGTGTTGGGGGAGAGACTGTGTTGTGGGAGAGACTGTGTTGTGGGAGAGACTGTGTTGGGGAAGAGATTGTGTTGGGGAGAGACTGTGTTGGGGGAGAGACTGTGTTGGGGGAGAGACTGTGTTGGGGGAGAGACTGTGTTGTGGGAGAGACTGTGTTGTGGGAGAGACTGTGTTGGGGGAGAGACTGTGTTGGGGGAGAGACTGTGTTGGGGGAGAGACTGTGTTGGGGGAGAGACTGTGTTGGGGGAGAGACTGTGTTGGGGGAGAGACTGTGTTGTGGGAGAGACTGTGTTGGGGGAGAGACTGTGTTGGGGGAGAGACTGTGTTGGGGGAGAGACTGTGTTGGGGGAGAGACTGTGTTGGGGGAGAGACTGTGTTGGGGGAGAGACTGTGTTGGGGGAGAGACTGTGTTGGGGGAGAGACTGTGTTGGGGGAGAGACTGTGTTGGGGGAGAGACTGTGTTGGGGGAGAGACTGTGTTGGGGGAGAGACTGTGTTGGGGGAGAGACTGTGTTGGGGAGAGACTGTGTTGGGGGAGAGACTGTGTTGGGGGAGAGACTGTGTTGGGGGAGAGACTGTGTTGGGGGAGAGACTGTGTTGGGGGAGAGACTGTGTTGGGGGAGAAGGTGTGTGTGTGGTGGAGGGCAAGAAAAGAATAATCCCGTCTACTTATGGTCAAAATGGACTAATTATATACCATTTTTATAACTATCTTATTAATAACTATGATGATTTAATCACGGAATCATTCGCCTCGCCTTCCAATCTAAAATATGGAAATTACAACAATGAGTAAAATGTAATATTAAATCATAAACATAAATATTATACCAAAGTTCATAATGCAGTAAGAATTATGATAATATTACCCCTTTTTATAAGAAAACTGTACACATACGTCAGTTCCCCGTTCCACGATGCTAACAAGCCAGCACCTAGTGGAACGTAAAGGTAAAATATATATAACTGATACGCTAATGGTAATACTGTCTTCAATATAACCAAATGAAGGTTTAACCCAGTTCAATCAATTTAAACCAACACGGCGCAATTCCCTTATGGCTGTCAATAAAAGAAATTACCTAACGTTAAAACTTAAATTTAAAAACTTATTCAAATACGAAATAATTACAAATTAATAAAGATTGGAAGAACTTTAATGTATCAGTATCCGAAGGCTTGATTACTACTGTCTGGTGAAACTCTAATAGCCAAGGCCCCAGTTTACAAGTGGGACTTCAAGTTTAAGTTGATTGAGGTAATAAAATTACAGTACATCATAAAAGGCTAGAGTAATATTATAAAGCATTATATAGATATACCTTATTTCTACCTTCGTTTTCGGCTCTTACCTTCACATATTATAGCGTAAATGATGCGTTAGCTTCTGGAGTGTGAATGACGTGGTCTCTTTCCCAGCTCCTGATGCAGGTGGCGTGCTCTCAGGTGAGTTTGGCTGGTGTCTTGTGATGGGGGAGGGGGGGGGGTAGCATTCTGAGAATACTGCTAGGGGGGGGGGGAGTCTCGTGTGGAAGTATGCTGACAATATTGCTAGAGGGGGAGTCTCAGGTGGACGTATGCTGACAATACTGTGGTGATAATATACACCTGGAAGATACTGGAGGGCCAAGTACCAAATCTACACAGTAAAATAACAACGTACTGGAGTGAACGATATGGAAGAAAATGTAGAATAGAACCAGTGAAGAGCAGAGGTGCCATAGGCACAATCAGAGAACACTGTATAAACATCAGAGGTCCGCGGTTGTTCAACGTCCTCCCAGCAAGCATAAGAAATATTGCCGGAACAACCGTGGACATTTTCAAGAGGAAACTAGATTTATTCCTCCAAGGAGTGCCGGACCAACCGGGCTGTGGTGGGTATGTGGGCCTGCGGGCCGCTCCAAGCAACAGCCTGGTGGACCAAACTCTCACAAGTCAAGCCTAGCCTCGGGCCGGGCTTGGGGAGTAGAAGAACTGCCAGAACCCCATCAACCAGGTATCAACCAGGTATTAATACTGCTAGGGGGGCAGTCTCAGGTGACAGCATGCTGACAATACTGCTAGGGGGCAGTCTCAGGTGACAGCATGCTGACAATACTGCTAGGGGGGAGTCTCAGGTGACAGCATGCTGACAATACTGCTAGGGGGCAGTCTCAGGTGACAGCATGCTGACAATACTGCTAGGGGGCAGTCTCAGGTGACAGCATGCTGACAATACTGCTAGGGGGGAGTCTCAGGTGACAGCATGCTGACAATACTGCTAGGGGGCAGTCTCAGGTGACAGCATGCTGACAATACTGCTAGGGGGCAGTCTCAGGTGACAGCATGCTGACAATACTGCTAGGGGGGAGTCTCAGGTGACAGCATGCTGACAATACTGCTAGGGGGCAGTCTCAGGTGACAGCATGCTGACAATACTGCTAGGGGGGAGTCTCAGGTGACAGCATGCTGACAATACTGCTAGGGGGCAGTCTCAGGTGACAGCATGCTGACAATACTGCTAGGGGGCAGTCTCAGGTGACAGCATGCTGACAATACTGCTAGGGGGGAGTCTCAGGTGACAGCATGCTGACAATACTGCTAGGGGGGAGTCTCAGTGGAAGTATGCTGACAATACTGCTAGGGGGGGGCCAGTCTCAGGAGGCAGCATGCTAACAATGCTGCTAGGGGGCCAGTCTCAGGAGGCAGCATGCTGACAATACTGCTAGGGGGGGGCCAGTCTCAGGTGGCAGCATGCTGACAATACTGCTAGGGGGGCAGTCTCAGGTGACAGCATGCTGACAATACTGCTAGGGGGGCAGTCTCAGGTGACAGCATGCTGACAATACTGCTAGGGAGGGGTCTCAGGTGGCAGTATGCTGACAATACTGCTAGGGGGGGGTCTCAGGTGGCAGTATGCTGACAATACTGCTAGGGAGGGGTCTCAGGTGGCAGTATGCTGACAATACTGCTAGGGGGGGTCTCAGGTGGCAGTATGCTGACAATACTGCTAGGGAGGGGTCTCAGGTGGCAGTATGCTGACAATACTGCTAGGGAGGGGTCTCAGGTGGCAGTATGCTGACAATACTGCTAGGGAGGGGTCTCAGGTGGCAGTATGCTGACAATACTGCTAGGGAGGGGTCTCAGGTGGCAGTATGCTGACAATACTGCTAGGGAGGGGTCTCAGGTGGCAGTATGCTGACAATACTGCTAAGATTGGACGGTCGAATTTGATAGTAAGGCTATCAAACTGGCCGACCAAACTGTGGTGGAGGCTGTTGGACGCGGCTGCTCGCACCTGACGTGTGAATCACAGCCTGGTTGATCATGTATCTTTTGGAGGTGTTTATCGAGTTCTCTTTTGAACATTGTTAGAGATCGGCCAGTTATGGCCGAGTAATTTATCATACTAATTTAATGAACCTACATATACTATTTCGAATCCGTCCAACCTTTATTTTTAATAATGGCAAGATATAGATTTTCTAAGGGTGTGTTGGGGGTGGGGACACACACGCACACTTTGTGTGTGTGTGTGTGGTGGAGGAAGAGGGTATGATGGAGGGGGGGAGAGGGTGCGTGGTGGAGGGTGTGTGGTGGAGGGTGAGGGGGCGAGGGTGAGGGGGGAGAAGGGGGAGAAGGGGTAGAAGGGGTAGGGGTGTTCAAGGACGGGTCAGACCGTTGTAAGGAGCAGGTTATCTGCGATTACATCCATCACCTCCTTTCCTGATCTCACTACCTGGTGGCAACCGCGGGTACCCGGGTCGCCGCCTCTGTACCCGCTACCATAACTACCGCGGGTATGCGGATCACCGCCCCTGTACCCACTACCACCGCGGGTACCAGCTGGGTACCTTATACACAGAAGCGGTACAGTATACGTATAATGGTACATTTTTTCTGTACCACGAAGAAATTAACCGTCTCCTCTCTTCGTTAAGAAGAAAATTATTAAAATGATGAATAAAAAATGATTTAGAGTTTGATGTGTAGGTGACATAAAGATAAGATGCAGAGCTCGTATCTAAATACATCAGAAGTCTCAAAAGGAAAGATATGATTACCCAATATTAGTCCTTGGCTGCTCCTGTATCACAAGCCGCTGTGGAGTCACTTTAAGACAATTTTGTCCTTAGACTATAATGACAACAAGACAATATACTTCCCCCCACCCCCAAGAAAAAATAGAAAATGGGAGGATCGGACAGTATTTGGAACCTTTTTTTTTTTTTGTTCTTTTGTTGTTAATTCATAACATTAACTTAAAAACAAAAACCAGAAAAGTTTCACAGTTAAAAGGTAAACAATTTAAAGTAAGGAAATAGTTGCTTATAAATGCTTTGATCAACGAGTTAACTGCAGTTAACATGTCATCACTGGCCTCTCCTTCCACTCTCCCAACCCATCATTCTTCACCCATTTTTCCAACCCATCATTCTTCACCCATTTTTCCAACCCATCATTCTTCACCCATTTTTCCAACCCATCATTCAGTATCATTCTTCCAACCCATCATTCAGTATCATTCTTCCAACCCGTCATCCAGTATCATTCTTCCAACCCGTCATTCAGTATCATTCTTCCAACCCGTCATCCAGTATCATTCTTCCAACCCGTCATCCAGTATCATTCTTCCAACCCGTCATCCAGTATCATTCTTCCAACCCGTCATCCAGTATCATTCTTCCAACCCGTCATCCAGTATCATTCTTCCAACCCATCATTCAGTATCATTCTTCCAACCCATCATCCAGTATCATTCTTCCAACCCATCATTCAGTATCATTCTTCCAACCCATCATCCAGTATCATTCTTCCAACCCATCATCCAGTATCATTCTTCCAACCCATCATCCAGTATCATTCTTCCAACCCATCATCCAATATCATTCTTCCAACCCGTCATCCAGTATCATTCTTCCAACCCATCATCCAGTATCATTCTTTCAACCCGTCATCCAGTATCATTCTTCCAACCCATCATCCAGTATCATTCTTCCAACCCATCATCCAGTATCATTCTTCCAACCCGTCATCCAGTATCATTCTTCCAACCCATCATTCAGTATCATTCTTCCAACCCATCATCCAGTATCATTCTTCCAACCCATCATCCAATATCATTCTTCCAACCCGTCATCCAGTATCATTCTTCCAACCCATCATCCAGTATCATTCTTCCAACCCGTCATCCAGTATCATTCTTCCAACCCATCATCCAGTATCATTCTTCCAACCCATCATCCAGTATCATTCTTCCAACCCGTCATCCAGTATCATTCTTCCAACCCGTCATCCAGTATCATTCTTCCAACCCGTCATCCAGTATCATTCTTCCAACCCGTCATCCAGTATCATTCTTCCAACCCATCATCCAATATCATTCTTCCAACCCATCATTCAGTATCATTCTTCCATCCCATCATCCAGTATCATTCTTCCAACCCATCATCCAATATCATTCTTCCAACCCATCATTCAGTATCATTCTTCCAACCCATCATCCAGTATCATTCTTCCAACTCGTCATCCAGTATCATTCTTCCAACCCGTCATCCAGTATCATTCTTCCAACCCGTCATCCAGTATCATTCTTCCAACCCGTCATCCAGTATCATTCTTCCAACCCGTCATCCAGTATCATTCTTCCAACCTATCATCCAGTATCATTCTTCCAACCCGTCATCCAGTATCATTCTTCCAACCCGTCATCCAGTATCATTCTTCCAACCTATCATCAAGTATCATTCTTCCAACCCGTCATCTAGTATCATTCTTCCAACCCATCATCCAGTATCATTCTTCCAACCCATCATCCAGTATCATTCTTCCAACCCATCATTCAGTATCATTCTTCCAACCCATCATTCAGTATCATTCTTCCAACCCATCATCCAATATCATTCTTCCAACCCATCATCCAATATCATTCTTCCAACCCATCATTCAGTATCATTCTTCCAACCCATCATTCAGTATCATTCTTCCAACCCATCATCCAGTATCATTCTTCCAACCCGTCATCCAGTATCATTCTTCCAACCCATCATTCAGTATCATTCTTCCAACCCGTCATCCAGTATCATTCTTCCAACCCGTCATCCAGTATCATTCTTCCAACCCATCATCCAGTATCATTCTTCCAACCAATCATTCAGTATCAATCTTCCAACCCATCATTCAGTATCATTCTTCCAACCCATCATCCAATATCATTCTTCCAACCCATCATCCAATATCATTCTTCCAACCCATCATTCAGTATCATTCTTCCAACCCATCATTCAGTATCATTCTTCCAACCCATCATCCAGTATCATTCTTCCAACCCGTCATCCAGTATCATTCTTCCAACCCATCATCCAGTATCATTCTTCCAACCCGTCATCCAGTATCATTCTTCCAGCCCGTCATCCAGTATCATTCTTCCAACCCATCATCAAGTATCATTCTTCCAACCCGTCATCTAGTATCATTCTTCCAACCCATCATCTAGTATCATTCTTCCAACCCATCATCCAGTATCATTCTTCCAACCCGTCATCCAGTATCATTCTTCCAACCGGTATCCAGTATCATTCTTCAAACCCGTCATCCAGTATCATTCTTCCAACCCATCATCCAGTATCATTCTTCCAACCCGTCATCCAGTATCATTCTTCTAACCCGTCATCCAGTATCATTCTTCCAACCCATCATTCTTCACCCATTCTTCCAACCCATCATCCAGTATCATTCTTCCAACCCGTCATCCAGTATCATTCTTCCAACCATTATCCAGTATCATTCTTCCAACCGGTATCCAGTATCATTCTTCTAACCCGTCATCCAGTATCATTCTTCCAACCCGTCATCCAGTATCATTCCTCCAACCCGTCATCCAGTATCATTCTTCCAACCCATCATCCAGTATCATTCTTCCAACCCGTCATCCAGTATCATTCTTCCAACCCGTCATCCAGTATCATTCTTCCAACCCATCATCAAGTATCATTCTTCCAACCCGTCATCTAGTATCATTCTTCCAACCCATCACCCAGTATCATTCTTCCAACCCATCATCCAGTATCATTCTTCCAACCCGTCATCCAGTATCATTCTTCCAACCGGTATCCAGTATCATTCTTCAAACCCGTCATCCAGTATCATTCTTCCAACCCATCATCCAGTATCATTCTTCCAACCCGTCATCCAGTATCATTCTTCCAACCCGTCATCCAGTATCATTCTTCCAACCCATCATTCTTCACCCATTCTTCCAACCCATCATCCAGTATCATTCTTCCAACCCGTCATCCAGTATCATTCTTCCAACCGGTATCCAGTATCATTCTTCCAACCGGTATCCAGTATCATTCTTCTAAACCGTCATCCAGTATCATTCTTCCAACCCATCATTCAGTATCATTCTTCCAACCCATCATCCAGTATCATTCTTCCAACCCATCATCCAATATCATTCTTCCAACCCATCATTCAGTATCATTCTTCCAACCCATCATTCAGTATCATTCTTCCAACCCGTCATCCAGTATCATTCTTCCAACCCATCATCCAGTATCATTCTTCCAACCCGTCATCCAGTATCATTCTTCCAACCCATCATCCAGTATCATTCTTCCAACCCGTCATCCAGTATCATTCTTCCAACCCGTCATCCAGTATCATTCTTCCAACCCGTCATCCAGTATCATTCTTCCAACCTATCATCCAGTATCATTCTTCCAACCCATCATTCAGTATCATTCTTCCAACCCATCATCCAGTATCATTCTTCCAACCCGTCATCCAGTATCATTCTTCCAACCCATCATTCTTCACCCATTCTTCCAACCCATCATTCAGTATCATTCTTCCAACCCATCATCCAGTATCATTCTTCCAACCCATCATCCAGTATCATTCTTCCAACCCGTCATCTAGTATCATTCTTCCAACCCATCATTCAGTATCATTCTTCCAACCCATCATCCAGTATCATTCTTCCAACCCGTCATCCAGTATCATTCTTCCAACCCATCATCCAGTATTATTCTTCCAACCCATCATTCAGTATCATTCTTCCAACCCATCATTCAGTATCATTCTTCCAACCCGTCATCCAGTATCATTCTTCCAACCCATCATTCTTCACCCATTCTTCCAACACATCATTTTTCACCCATTCTTCCAACCCATCATTCAGTATCATTCTTCCAACCCATCATCCAGTATCATTCTTCCAACCCATCATCCAGTATCATTCTTCCAACACGTCATCCAGTATCATTCTTCCAACCCATCATTCTTCACCCATTCTTCCAACCCATCATTCTTCACCCATTCTTCCAACCCATCATCCAGAATCATTCTTCACTTCCAGCCTACAGCTTATTCAGCATTTTCATCATATAATGGAAAATGATACATATAATTAATTCCGGCTACAGTGATGAAGATAGTGACTGTAGGGAAGCTGGTTATCAGAATGAAGATAGTGACTATAGGGAAGCTTGTTATCAGGATGTAGATAGTGACTATAGGGAAGCTTGTTATCAGGATGAAGATAGTGGTTATAGGGAAGCTTGTTATCAGGAAGAAGATAGTGACTATGGGGAAGCTTGTTACCGGGATGAAGAAAGTATATCTAGGGAAGAGGAAATGTCTTGAAGATGCCGCATGAGGGGAGATGGGAGGGGGGGGGGGGGAAGGGGAAGGAAACATTGAAAAAAATACACACCCCACCACACAAAACCACACTACACTACACTACACCACACTACACCACACCACACCATACCACATCACACTACACCACACCACACAACACCACACAACACTACACTACACCACACTACACCACACCATACCACATCACACTACACCACACCACACAACACCACACAACACCACACAACACCACACAACACCACACAACACCACACTACACCACACAACACAACACCACACAACACCACACAACACCACACAACACCACACAACACAACACCACACAACACCACACAACACCACACAACACCACACAACACCACACTACACCACACAACACAACACCACACAACACCACACAACACCACACAACACCACACAACACCACACAACACAACACCACACAACACAACACCACACAACACCACACAACACCACACAACACCACACTACACCACACAACACCACACAACACTACACCACACTACACCACACCACACCATACCACATCACACTACACCACACCACACAACACAACACAACACAACACTACACCACACAATACAACACAACACCACACAACACCACACAACACCACACAACACCACACAACACCACACAACACCACACAACACAACACAACACCACACCACACAACACCACACAACACCACACAACACCACACAACACCACACAACACCACACAACACAACACAACACCACACCACACAACACCACACAACACCACACAACACCACACAACACAACACCACACAACACAACACATCACCACACAACACCACACAACACCACACAACACCACACAACACCACACAACACAACACAACACCACACCACACAACACCACACAACACAACACAACACAACACTACACCACACAACACAACACATCACCACACAACACCACACAACACTACACCACACTACACCACACCACACCATACCACATCACACTACACCACACCACACAACACCACACAACACCACACAACACCACACAACACCACACAACACTACACCACACCACACCATACCACATCACACTACACCACACCACACAACACCACACAACACCACACAACACAACACCACACAACACCACACAACACAACACAACACAACACTACACCACACAATACAACACAACACCACACAACACCACACAACACAACACAACACCACACAACACAACACCACACAACACAACACAACACAACACCACACAATACAACACAACACCACACAACACCACACAACACAACACAACACAACACCACACAACACAACACCACACAACACAACACCACACAATACAACACAACACCACACAACACCACACAACACAACACAACACAACACCACACAACACAACATCACACAACACAACACAACACCACACAACACAACACAACACAACACCACACAATACAACACAACACCACACAACACCACACAACACAACACAACACAACACCACACAACACAACACCACACAACACAACACCACACAACACAACACAACACAACACCACACAATACAACACAACACCACACAACACCACACAACACAACACCACACAACACAACACAACACAACACCACACAATACAACACAACACCACACAACACCACACAACACAACACAACACAACACCACACAACACAACATCACACAACACAACACAACATCACACAACACAACACAACACAACACAACACCACACAATACAACACAACACCACACAACACCACACAACACAACACCACACAACACAACACAACACAACACAACACCACACAATACAACACAACACCACACAACACCACACAACACAACACAACACAACACCACACAACACAACACAACACAACACAACACCACACAATACAACACAACACCACACAACACCACACAACACAACACAACACAACACCACACAATACAACACAACACCACACAACACCACACAACACAACACAACACAACACCACACAACACAACATCACACAACACAACACAACATCACACAACACAACACAACACAACACAACACCACACAACACAACACAACACCACACAACACCACACAACACAACATCACACAACACAACACAACACAACACAACACCACACAACACAACACAACACCACACAACACAACACAACACAACATCACACAACACAACACAACACAACACAACACCACACAACACAACACCACACAACACAACACCACACAACACAACATCACACAACACAACACAACACAACACAACACCACACAACACAACACAACACCACACAACACAACATCACACAACACAACACAACACAACACAACACCACACAACACAACACAACACCACACAACACAACACAACACCACACAACACAACACAACACCACACAACACAACATCACACAACACAACACAACATCACACAACACAACACAACACAACACAACACCACACAACACAACACAACACCACACAACACAACATCACACAACACAACACAACACAACACAACACCACACAACACAACACAACACCACACAACACAACACAACACTACACCACACAACACCACACAACACTACACAACACAACACAACACAACACAACACAACACAACACAACACAACACAACACAACACAACACAACACAACACAACACAACACAACACCACACAACACAACACCACACAACACAACACAACACAACACAACACAACACAACACAACACCACACAACACAACACCACACAACACAACACAACACAACACAACACAACACAACACCACACAACACAACACAACACAACACAACACAACACAACACAACACAACACCACACAACACAACATCACACAACACAACACAATACAACACAACACTACACCACACAACACAACACCACACAACACAACACAACACCACACAACACAACACAACACAACACAACACCACACAACACAACACAACACCACACAACACAACACAACACCACACCACACAACACCACACAACACAACACAACACAACACTACACCACACAACACAACACAACACAACACCACACAACACTACACCACACAACACAACACAACACCACACAACACCACACAACACCACACAACACAACACTACACAACACCACACAACACAACACCACACAACACTACACCACACAACACAACACATCACCACACAACACAACACAACACAACACCACACAACACTACACCACACAACACAACACAACACAACACAACACCACACAACATCACACAACACCACACAACACAACACAACACAACACAACACAACACTACACCACACAACACAACACAACACCACACAACACCACACAACACCACACAACACAACACTACACAACACCACACAACACAACACCACACAACACAACACAACACAACACAACACAACACAACACAACACAACACAACACTACACCACACAACACAACACATCACCACACAACACAACACAACACAACACCACACAACACAACACAACACAACACAACACCACACAACATCACACAACACAACACCACACAACACAACACATCACCACACAACACAACACAACACAACACTACACAACACCACACAACACCACACAACACAACACTACACAACACCACACAACACAACACCACACAACATCACACAACACAACACAACACCACACAACACAACACTACACCACACAACACAACACAACACAACACCACACCACACAACACTACACAACACCACACAACACCACACAACACAACACAACACAACACAACACCACACAACACAACACCACACAACACCACACAACACAACACTACACCACACAACACAACACAACACAACACCACACAACACAACACAACACAACACCACACAACACTACACAACACCACACAACACCACACAACACAACACAACACAACACAACACCACACAACACAACACCACACAACACCACACAACACAACACTACACCACACAACACAACACAACACAACACCACACAACACAACACAACACAACACCACACAACACAACACAACACTACACCACACAACACAACACTACACCACACAACACAACACCACACAACACCACACAACACAACACTACACCACACAACACAACACAACACAACACCACACAACACAACACTACACAACACCACACAACACCACACAACACAACACAACACAACACAACACCACACAACACCACACAACACAACACAACACCACACAACACAACACAACACAACACAACACCACACAACACAACACAACACAACACCACACAACACAACACCACACAACACCACACCACACAACACTACACCACACAACACAACACAACACAACACAACATGACACAACACAGCACAATACAACACAACACAACACAACACTACATGACACAACACAGCACAACACAACACAACACAACACAACACAACACAACACAACACAACACAACACAACATGACACAACACAGCACAACACAACACAACACAACACAACACAACATGACACAACACAGCACAATACAACACAACACCACACAACACCACACAACACAGCACAATACAACACAACACAACACAACACAACATGACACAACACAGCACAACACAACACCACACAACACAACACAACATGACACAACACAGCACAATACAACACAACACAGCACAATACAACACAACACCACACAACACGACAAAACACAGCACAATACAACACAACACAAAACAACACCACACCACACTACACCACACCACACCACACCACACCACACCACACCACACCACACCACACCACACCACACCACACCACACTACATTACACAACACAAAACAACACTACACTACACTACACCACACCACACCACACCACACCACACCACACCACACCACACCACACTACACCACACCACACCACACCACACCACACCACACTACACCACACCACACCACACTACACCACACCACACCACACCACACCACACCACACTACACCACACCACACCACACCACACCACACCACACCACACTACATTACACAACACAAAACAACACTACACTACACTACACCACACCACACCACACCACACCACACCACACTACATTACACAACACAAAACAACACTACACTACACTACACCACACCACACCACACCACACCACACCACACCACACCACACCACACCACACTACATTACACAACACTACACTACATCACACTACACCACACTACACTACACCATGCTTCTTAACCCCCCCCCCCCTTTCTTCTCGGGTCATAAAGGAGACTCACAAAATCATTCTATCCTGTCCAGTCCATTCTTCTTGGTCCGAGCTTAACAAGCAATCAATCATTCCACTCAAGGCTGCTCAGTAATTGAAATTAAAACGGCTGGAGTGTGCAATTAAAAACACAAAAACGTTTTGAAAGGCTGTTCAGTGCCGGAGCTTTTCACTGACTAGTCACCTTTTGTTCCTTGACTGATGTTTATATGCAATGAATTACACCCGAGACAGTCGTCAGGAACATTAAATTACGATAATCAATATGTACGGCCTTAACAGCTAAATAATAATTGGTAATAAATAATATTGAAATAATATATATCAGCCCATCCTCCTAAAAGGAAAGTACTAATATCAACTGTTTGGTTGGAAAGTACCAATATGTAGTGACGCACCACCATAATGTTGGCCTTTGGTGTTATTGAATTTGGGCAAAGTGGTAATGATTTTTTTACATTTATGTTGCTAATAAGAACTAAACTAACAATGCTAGGCTTCGTATAGTACATATATGTGCTATACTGGGCCTAGGAGTATTTAAGTTTGGTTTTCTAGCTCTATTTTTTCCGAATTCTATATATAACAAATAGCACAGGAAGTGGGTTACTGGCGCTCCACTACTACGTGTTGATATTTTCGACGCTGTAGTTACGAAAAGTTCTCTCTAAATCTCCTCCCTCTTTCAGCTCTCTTTCCCTATCCCCCCCCCCCCGTACTCTTCTCAATCTTTCTCCCCAATATTACTCCCTCTTTCCTTCTCACCCATCTCCTCTTCTCCACTCTCTACCCTCTCTCCAAATCTTTCCCTCTCCCACATTCTCCACCTTTCTTCCCCCTCTCTCAATATTTTCCCCTCCTTTGACATAATTCTTTTCACCTCTCACCCATCTCCCCCTTCTGCCCTACCCTCTTCCCCTTCTGATCTCTCCACCCTCTTTCCCTATTCTTCCACCTCTCTCTCTCTCTCTCTCTGAAAATTTTTATGATAAACTAAATAAAAAAAACACATTTAGGTACATCTGCATTTGAGCAGCTGCCCTTGACTATATGAAGCGGAGTACAGTGTGTTACGAAACTAGCTATTTGATGCTAAAAATCCCCATCACACAGGATGATTAGTCATACAAAGGCATGTGATTAATAGCCTGCACTGGCAAACTCTGGGTGCAGTATGAGGATGTTTTCAAGAATACGAGAGTGAATAAAGTAATTACAAAGCTCCAGGTACCTCATGCCAACGGGTCTGAATGGTCTAATAACTGAATGGTCTACACCGACTGATGTCGGTGTAGACACAGTGCTCGTGAGATCTTAAATTTTCGATGGAGGAGACAATTGTTTCAAGTGTGACAGCTTTGAGAAGAGCAAGATTCTCATTATCTTTCTTGGTGACAGGTGTGTATGATACTTGAATGGTGGAGCATAGATAAAGAGGAATATCGAAGCCATGTATATTGCACTTAAAATGAATGTTGAGTTTGATGAGATTGTAGGCATTTTTGATCAGCCATTTGTCATAAAAAAGCGAGTTGGTATGTTGGCACCAGTCAGTATGGTGTTAACAGCACTAAATAATTTGTCTCTGAGCAATGCAGATGTAGGGTCTCTCACTAGAAGGTCCTTTGCAGCATCTCCAAGCACCGGGTTCAGCATTTTTTTGACATGCTGGGGTCTAAGGCCTGTAAAGCCCCCTGCTGAACCTGTTGGGAAAGACATGGCTGCTTTGTACACCTCAGATTCTCTAACAGTCTAGGGTTCTATTCCAGTATTGTTTTCCTGGGAATCCCTGCTGCTGTCTGGGGCTCTGCATTTGCATACTCTCACTCTCTCTCTCTCTCTTTCTCTCTCTCTCTCACTCTCACTCACTTGCTTACGTTCTTTATATGAGAATGAGTAGTAAAGGCTGAGTTAGAAGAAAGTAATAAGGAGAGGAAGTGGTTAAGGTGGCGTTGGAGTAGCTAAACAATAATACAAGGGATAATCATGATAAAGCCAGGAAACAAATACAGATACAGCCAGAGGTGAGGGTAAATAGTATTCAGGCTTCTATTGTGGGATCGAAAGTAGGAAAATTACTTATCATTAGAAATGTAAGGAAAAAGCCTCAGTAAATGAAGTTGGAAGCGAAACTTTTCCAAGAGGGAACCCGAATACTCCCTTGTATTATACTCCATTATGTCCTTGTATAGTAATACTCCACTATACAGGACCCCTGTATAGTGAGCGGGTCCTGTAAAGTGTGAAGGGGGCCATGCCGGCCACCAGAGCCTACTCAGCCATGGCTGCATAAGCATTAAAATTAAAATGTTTATTCAGGTAAATAAAACGGCATGATCAACCTCGGCTCAGGACCCCCAACTAAACCAATCATGATCAATGCTCTGTGTGTATTATTTACCTTATTTGTTACTTGAAGTAATTTGTAATAAATAAAATGTTTGTTATTTTTGATGCTATTATGTTTTATATTCAAAATAATGTGAATTCTGTCCCAACACTCCCACAGCACACACACACACAAAAACACACACACACACAAAAACACACACACACAGCTGTTACGCCAACACAAACCAAAATAATCTAATTTGCTTTCATTTAAAAGTTTCATCTACACTACACATGATTATATCATCAGCATAGCTAATGATGTGGACGTTGGGTTTGCCCGGTGCAGAGTATAAACACTCTGTTAAACTCTGTACCCAGCGAACCCAACGTCCACATTATTAGCTATGCTGATGATATAATGATACACACCACTGAGTATGCTAACACGCAGAACACTCTTAACTCCGTATTACACTCATGTCAAGCCCTAGGTTTAGTAATCTCAGCTGAGAAAACAAAGATACTAAATCGGCGCCCACCCAGGCAGGGAGGAGCTGTTCGCAAGATGCAACTGTCTGATGGCTCCCAGCTTGACTATGTAAACAGATTCAAATACCTTGGCCTTGAGGTGCCACTGTATGGTCCTGTTGTATTCAGACTCTGTCGTCAGTATGAAGAGAGGCTCCGAGCTCTCAAGGCTGTTGCAGGTTATCACTCAGGCTATGGTGCCAATGTCAGAATTGTCAAAATGATGTACCTTGCATACATCAGATCTTTAGTGGATTATGCTGCACCTCTGCTTGTTTTGATGCCTGAAAGGAAGCTTGGAGGGCTTGAAAAATTGCAGAACAAAGCCTTGAGGATAATTCTTGGGTGCCCTCGTACCACAAAGATACTTAATATGAGAAAGGAACTTAATATTCCGAGCGCTGTTGATCGTGTTACTGAAATTAATGCTTAGGCTAACTCATGCTAACCTTTGCTCAGAAGCATTCCAGAATTTCTTTATTGAAGGTCAACATTGTTCCAAATGGATAACTAAAACTGGAATTCAACTCAGAATGTATCAGGTTCATAATTTGTACCAAGAGAAACAACAACGGCACTTTCCTGCACCGTGGGAGATTACACCCTTTCCAGTTTTAATCCCTCCCTTTCCACCCAAGAAGCAAATTAGAGATCAGCCCAAGCTTCGTCTTGAGGCAAAGCTCAACGCCTCAAGCCATATTGATGCTCTCTCCACAGAGCATTCTCTCTCTCAAATCATATACACTGATGGTTCCCTACATCGCACCACGGGTGCAGCTGGAAGTGCAGTTGTCCTGACCATGGGCGATAGCTTGTACTTTGAGTGAGGAGTCCGTATAAACAACTGGGCCTCTACCCTTCAGACCAAACTATTTGCCTTGCTCCTTGCACTGAAATGTGTACAAATCTCAAAACTTGACACATTAATTGTAAGTGACTCCTTATCATCCTTAATTGCTTTCAACTCTTTAAGACATAACTGTAACATGCTCGTGTCCGAAGCTAGACACAAATACAACAAAATTATTAAGGATGGTAACAGAGTCCATTTCATGTGGTCGCCATCTCATGTTGGCCTCTGAATGCATGATAGAGCTGATAAGTTAGCCAAACAATCTGCCTTTAAAGGAGCCGTTGAGTGTAACCTTGGATTGTCATTGAGCAATCTGAGAGCAGAAGTACACCGAGAACTTCAACAAGATCTTGTAGATCTGAGGCAAAGTGAAATCGACACCAGTAATTCCATCTATCATCATAATATTATGCAAGAGGAGCCACACATCTATGGTTCATCCAATAAAATCAGCAGACTTCTAGATGTTACTACTGCTCGGCTTAGACTCGGTTACAAGTATCTCTGGGAATTCTCATTATCTGCTGATGTAGACCTGACCAAATGTAAACTGTCAACAAAATTATTCGCACACCCTTCGTCACTATGTGATGGAGTGCGTAAAGATACGTGAATTCAGAGACAATTCTATAACCAATGTTCCAACGATGTGTAAATATTTCATTCAAAATTACCTGCTACCAGAAATTTTAGTTAAATATCCCCAGTTTGCTAACTGTAGGTAGTAATTAAGTGATTGTAACCTATCCACCGCTGCCCACTGGATTGGGGGGGGGGGCGGTGTACAGGACAAACATATCAATTGTGACACTAGCTCTCCACATATGTCAGTTGCTTAATTTAGAAACTGTACTTGTGGCCGATCTCGAGCCCATTGTTGATGTGACGACTTATAATGAATTTTGTAACTAGCTCACTAAGATTGTAACTTGCTTAGCTAAATGAATTGTGGGGTTCAGTCCCTGAGCCCATTATGTGCCTCTGTAACCTTTTCCAACTACCGCCCACAGGATGGGTATGGGGTGCATAATAAATGAACTAAACTACACACACCCTTTATCGCTGGAAATATCTTTCATATCTTCATTACACGCGATACTCATCACAAACTATCTACACTTTACACGGCAATCATCGTAACAATCTTCCGTGCTTACGACCTTCGTCATTGTACCGCTCCCGTTGTTAACAACAGCCCATCGACATAAGCAACATAAACAGTGAAGTCCATTCCGAACAGAACACACAGGCCATCGACTTGAGCAACATTAACAATGATGAAGTTAGACCTAAAAAGTCACTCAAAAAGAGAATGGTAAAGTTGTTGACCAGAGTGATGTGAGGATCTTGTAAACACCTCCACAGACCTGTGTCGCGTCTCTGAAACATTCCTTAATATGCCCCAAGATCCTCTTTTTCTTTTGGCCTTCCCAGCATGGCGCCGCCTTTGATAATTATTTACTTGTGTTTCTGTATAATAAAATGTATTTTCTGTATTTTTCTGAAAGAATATTATTCTGTAAAACGAAAAATTTATGTATCATAAATTATAATATTGTAATTATAACAATATAATAAAGAGCTATATAGTCATCCTGGCTTTGTGCTTTCTCCCTTATAACTCGTGTTCCTATATAACTTGTATATTATAAAATTATAATAAAGGATTGACCAAAAGTTGACATACAACTTCGGGATTGTTGACAACAGGAGTGGTAGTGACGCTACTTGTCCTGTTGTTGACAACAGGAGTGGTAGTGACGCTACTTGTCCTGTTGTTGACAACGGGAGTGGTAGTGACGCTACTTGTCCTGTTGTTGACAACGGGAGTGGTAGTGACGCTACTTGTTCTGTTGTTGACAACAGGAGTGGTAGTGACGCTACTTGTCCTGTTGTTGACAACAGGAGTGGTAGTGACGCTACTTGTCCTGTTGTTGACAACAGGAGTGGTAGTGACGCTACTTGTCCTGTTGTTGACAACGGGAGTGGTAGTGACGCTACTTGTCCTGTTGTTGACAACGGGAGTGGTAGTGACGCTACGTGTCCTGTTGTTGACAACGGGAGTGGTAGTGACGCTACTTGTCCTGTTGTTGACAACGGGAGTGGTAGTGACGCTACTTGTCCTGTTGTTGACAACAGGAGTGGTAGTGACGCTACTTGTCCTGTTGTTGACAACAGGAGTGGTAGTGACGCTACTTGTCCTGTTGTTGACAACGGGAGTGGTAGTGACGCTACTTGTCCTGTTGTTGACAACGGGAGTGGTAGTGACGCTACTTGTCCTGTTGTTGACAACTGGAGTGGTAGTGACGCTACTTGTCCTGTTGTTGACAACGGGAGTGGTAGTGACGCTACTTGTCCTGTTGTTGACAACGGGAGTGGTAGTGACGCTGCGTGTCCTGTTGTTGACAACGGGAGTGGTAGTGACGCTACTTGTCCTGTTGTTGACAACGGGAGTGGTAGTGACGCTACGTGTCCTGTTGTTGACAACGGGAGTGGTAGTGACGCTACGTGTTCTGTTGTTGACAACGGGAGTGGTAGTGACGCTATGTGTTCTGTTGTTGACAACGGGAGTGGTAGTGACGCTACTTGTCCTGTTGTTGACAACGGGAGTGGTAGTGACGCTACGTGTCCTGTTGTTGACAACGGGAGTGGTAGTGACGCTACTTGTCCTGTTGTTGACAACGGGAGTGGTAGTGACGCTACGTGTCCTGTTGTTGACAACGGGAGTGGTAGTGACGCTACGTGTTCTGTTGTTGACAACGGGAGTGGTAGTGACGCTATGTGTTCTGTTGTTGACAACGGGAGTGGTAGTGACGCTACGTGTTCTGTTGTTGACAACGCGAGTGGTAGTGACGCTACGTGTCCTGTTGTTGACAATGGGAGTGGTAGTAACGCTACGTGTCCTGTTGTTGACAACGGGAATGGTAGTGACACTATATGTCCTGTTGTTGACAACGGGAGTGGTAGTGACGCTACGTGTCCTGTTGTTGACAACGGGAGTGGTAGTGACGCTACGTGTTCTGTTGTTGACAACGGAAGCGGTAGTGACGCTACGTGTCCTGTTGTTGACAACGGGAATGGTAGTGACGCTACTTGTCCTGTTGTTGACAACGGGAGTGGTAGTGACGCTACGTGTCCTGTTGTTGACAACGGGAGTGGTAGTGACGCTACGTGTCCTGTTGTTGACAACGGGAGTGATAGTGACAGATACTTCACAGATGGATCAGTAGACCAGTAGGACAAGAAACTGGAGCTGCTGGTAAAGCAGGAAACTCTGTAAATAGTTGGAGACTATCAAATGGGTGTTCATTCGTTCAAATGTTCGACTTTACAAACAGAGATGCTAGCCATTCAAAAGACTTTGGAACCAACCCGTCCTCTTAAAAATAACGTTGCTTCTCGCTCGTATGCGCGCTATTGTCAAATTTGGACGTAATTTGAAATGAAATCGACTCACAAAAGTGACGTACTGTCCGTCTGTATCAACACGACCTCTCTCAAAAGGTCGTGTTAACTTGCATGATTCTCTCTAGTATGATTGGAAGCTTTAGTTCTTCCCTCATGTTGATGATTCTTGTGCATCTTGGGGCACCAAGAATTATCTTCATGGCTTTCTTCTGTACTACTTCAAGTTTGTCCAACACAGACGCGGGGAAGTTAATTAAGTGCGAAGCATTATAATCAATGAGAGATCTAACAAACAACATATAGAATAGTCTAGCATATTTAATATTGATACCAATATTCTTACCAGTAAGTGTTCTCAATGGTTTGAGTCTTTCTTTTAACCTACGGTGTAGATCGTTTACAATGTCACTGTTAATACCAACTCCAAGGTATTTGTGCTGCCCACACGTTTCAATGTTCTGGTTGTTGACCTTGAAAGTTATAGGGACATGAGTTTTCTCTTGGGGATGGAGAACTCTGGATTTAGTTATAGAGATAACAAGACCATATTCAATGCTTTTAGCAGCGAGTGAATCAAGTAGAGCTTGTAGTCTAGTTTGGGTATTTGCAACAATGCATATGTCAACGGCATAACAGATGACGGCTTCGTCAGGTAGTGTGGGAATATCAATTGTTAATTTGTGCATCAGAACATTGAACAGTGTAGGACTTAGCACTCCACTCTGGGGTGTACCCAACTCAAAGGGTACACAATGTTTACTATTGACCCCCTTGAAAAGGACTGAGGCGGTTCTGTTACTCAGGTAACCCCTGAGCCATGTCAACAGTCTTCCCTTAACTCTAAAAGAAACTATTTGTTCTAAGATTATTTCTCTGTTTGCTGTATCAAAAGCAGTTTGGAGATCAATAAATGCCGCCTGAGAGTTTGGTCCCTCTCTGATAAAATATTAAGCAAAGCAAGTTTGTGTGCTTCTTCCAGGAAGGAAACCATACAGGTTAGGGGCATGATGGGGCTTGATTTGAAACATTAGTTTGTCGAGGATAATCCTCTCAAGAACTTTACACATGCACGACGTCAGAGAAATGTGTCTGAATTTTTGTGACTTAGGCTTGGGTATGGGTATTATGAGTCCCTGTGTCCAGCGGTCAGGTAAAACACCCTGCCTTAGACTTTGATTAAACAATTCTAGCAAAGGGTTAGTTGGCAGCTCAGCAAGTACTCTCATGGTGTTGTATGTGATGCCATCCTCTCCAGGAGAGGTAGCCTTACCTTTCTTGGGTGTATTTTTAATTTCAAAGAGGGTTATGAAATAGTTATCATCTGACCCTATTTCACTACAGGCAATTTCAATGTTGAAGTTACGTTTTATTTTAGTACTAGCCAGATAGTTTTGCACATCTAGGGGCAGGCTGCTTATACTAGCAGTGCTTGCATATTGCTGAAGCAGCATGTCGCCAGAGTCTACAGGTGAATGGTGATGAAGTTGACGACTGCTAGGACGAGAAATCTTTTTTAATTTTATTCCACATTTGGGACGAGGATGTTGCATGATTGATGCCTTGCAAAGACTGTTCCCAGTGCTGGTTATACACCTGTTCCTTTAGCTCTCTAAACTCTCGGCTGGCCTTAAGAAATATTTTGAGGGTGTCAGCGGTTTTATGTGTTTTATACTGCTCAGCTAGGAATAGAACTCTGTCATGCAGGGGCTTAAGGCGTGAGTCAGTGAACCACTCTGTCCCTTCCTCACTGGTTTGGGTCTTGTGGATTTTACAATATTGTCATATCCTATTTGTCGGGAGCTGAAGAACTTGGAAATCTTCAAGACGCTCCATTTTCCCTACTCCAGTTGACTCCGCCATCAAACTAGGCGGAGATCACTCCAGTCACAATATTGTCATAAAAAAGCGGTTACTTCAGTGACAAGGTCCACATATAATGCACTGACAGTAGTAAAGCAGTGTTATATCATTCAGAAATGCGGAATTTGAAGTGCATGTGTAAATTTTCAGGGATATTCATTATTTTTCAAAACTTAAGGATTTGACATTATTGATGGTGTATGAGCTGAATGTGGCAAAGTGATCACTAACTAATTAGTGAACAATTCATCCTCCTACAGCATTATCGATGAGACCGTGACCAATGACTTAATCAAGCCTGCCACCCATGAGGTGTGTGATGTTAGAGGAGTCAAAGTTGAATACGGACATATTATTGTCTCTTAGATATTTAACAAAAACCTTACGATTTCTACTTGTTTCGGTGTCACCCAGGCTAGTGTGTCTAGCATTAAAATCACCCATGACAATGGTTTGAGAGCTGCTGGTGACTTTTGGAAGAGAAGCTTCCACCATTTGATCGCACCTTACATATACATTAACTAAGTTAATAAAGCCGGTCGCTGTAGCAATCTGAAACTGCTGTTAATATGAGTCGTCACTTTTGTGGTTTTTAACATGTTTACACACTAGGTTACTTTTAACATACGTCAAGATACCGACATCATGTGAACCAACATTTGAAAATGCTACATAACCTGAGAGTTTGCGTGGCGTTTTATTTTTTGTGTTTGCAGTGTATGGTTCCTGCAGGGACAGTACATCACTGTTGTTGGCACCAGCGTACATCATTAGATCAAGCAGCCTCCTTCACATGCTTCTCACATTCCACGTGAGAAATTTAAAAGTGAGTTGGTCGGGGATAATAATGCTCATAAACTTGAAGAAGAGAAGTGTTTACAAGTTGCAAACTATTGCTTACGAGCGTGTTTCGCGACACAGGTCTGTGGAGGTGTTTACAAGATCCTCTCATCACACTGGTGAAAACTTTACCATTCTCTTTTTGAGAAACTTTTTTGGGCCTAACTTCATCACTGTTCATGTTGCTCATGTTGCTAGGCTGTTTTCTGCTCATCAGAATTGTCATCACTTCCCCCCCCCCCTCCCCATCCCATCCCTACATCCCTAAACCTTATCCTGATCCCTTCCAAGTGCTATATAGTCGTGGTAGCTTGGCGCTTTCGCTTGATAATTCCCTTCCCCTCCACAGAGTGGACGCTGGTGGGGGCTAGTGGCTGAGTGGAGTGCACGCTACTCACGTAATCGCAGGATGGTTAGTCATACAGAGCCATATGTTTAGTAGCCTGCACTGGCAAATTTTGGGTGCAATATGAGGATATCTTCAAGAACACGAGAGTGAATAAAGTATTCCCCCCATGCACTCGAGCTCTGTCAATAGGCCGTTCTACCTCTTCGCCCTTACTTCGATTTCTACTTACTTACTTTCGATTACTACTTATCAGTCGATTAAGGCAGCGTCTGGAATCCTCTCGGACGTAGGTTCGAACCCTCGCCACGGTCCTTGTGGATTTGTTCATTTGATGCATCACGCTATTGTGATCTCTGTGTGTAATGAAGTAAGGGCGAAGAGGGAGAACGGCCTATTGACAGACCTCGGGTGCATGGGAGGAATTGTGTAAAATCCTGGTTGTGTCTCTGAGAGACACAAACTCTTTGTGTCTTTATTAACAATTATTAAACAGTTAATGAGCTCTGAAGCTCCAGGAGGCTGTTTATAACAATAACAACAGTTTATTAGGGAGTTTTCATGCTTGTAAACTGTTCAATAAATGTAACCAAAGCCGCCAAAGATTTAGGAATAATGTACACGTTCGTAAGTACTTGCGTAACTGCTTCGTGAATCTGGTTCCCAGATGCTAAGGGCTAGCATCACACAACTTTGCATGGGGATTTATTATTATATGGAGTGTCACAGGATGGTCGGGGTCAGACCCCCATACAACTCTTATAGGGAAATTAGCCTCCGCACCCCCACTTCTCGAGGTCAGTGATGTGAAATGTCTGTAGAGTTTACCATTCCATAAATACAAGTGTATTCCAATATTGACATTCAGATCCAGTGTTCAGAATGCGTTCCGGGCACAACCTTTGATTACCGTGTGACAGTGCGTAGTGAAAATGGTTACAGTGATGGTGCATGAGTGAGGTGTGTAGTGCAAGATCGGTGAGTGGAGATGGGGAGGGGTGTGGGGTTGGGGGTTGGGGAGGATGTAGGTAGGGGAGGGTGTGTTTATGGGAGAGACAGGGAGGGTGTGTAGGGAGGAGAAGGGGTGTACAGTGGGGGAGAGGGTGTGGGGATGAGACAGGGTGAGTGTGTGTTGGAGGAGATAGAGAGGGTGCTTGTGGAGCGAGATTGGGTCGAGGGCTGTGTGAGGGGGACATGTGAGGGTGTGTTTGAGAGAACTGGTTAGTGGGTCAACCTGAACGTCCTGGAGGACGGAGCGCCAACCATCCCCTTCAATCTCCTAAGGGCAACTGAGGGCCGGCCGCCAGTTGCCTCCAGCGCCGCCTGGCCAGGCAGAGGATGGACCGACTCATACGGGGGAGTCCACACTCACGACATTCGGGAAGTAGGGAGATGTCAAGTGAAACATTTATTGTGTGTGATTCATTTCAGTTATGTGTTTGTAGAGCAACATTTTTATTGGCATATGGATAGGTTGCAGGTTTGTCTGGGGAAGGAGTTGCTGAGAACTTCGAAGCCAGCAGAGGTGGAGTAGTTGATGAGACTCCAAGGTTGTGGAAGGTACTGAGCTCTGTGGAAGAGCAGCCATACAGTGAGGAGCAGGACCTCAAGCTGTGAGAAGAGGAGCAGTGAAGTGAAGTTTCACATGCTTCTGTGATACCAGTGGTGAAGCACCAATGTTGCTCAAGGAAGACTTCACGGTATAGGAGCTTGGGAGAGCTGTGGAGGACCCTGGTAGACGGTTCTAGGAAAACCTGATGATGTCAGGGGTAGGGAACTTCCAGATGTGGAAAGAAAGTTCTTATTGACCACCTGTAGGGAGTTGGTAGAGTGTTTGGTTGTGGTTAGCGTTCAAGACGCAGTGGAAGGTGGGTGATTGATTACCATTTTTGTGCCAAGGAATACTTATACTGAGGTATAGAGTTACAACTGTAGGCTGGATTATCTGCAGAGACATACGTATGTCCTCTAGGACTGATAGGGTGATTGATTGATCATTATTGTGTATCAAGGAATATTTATACTGATATTTATGTTACTGCAGTCATAGGCTGGTTTTCCCTGTATATATATATATATATATATATATATATATATATATATATATATATATATATATATATATATATATATATATATATATATATATATATATATATATATATATATATATATGTCGTACCTAGTAGCCAGAACGCACTTCTCAGCCTACTATGCAAGACCCGATTTGCCTAATAAGCCAAGTTTTCCTGAATTAATATATTTTCTCAAATATTTTTCTTATGAAATGATAAAGCTACCCATTTCATTTTGTTTGAGGTCAATTTTTTTTTTATTGGAGTTAAAATTAACGTAGATATATGACCGAACCTAACCAACCCTACCTAACCTAACCTATCTTTATAGGTAAGGTTAGGTTAGGGACCCGAAAAAGTTAGGTTAGGTAGTCGAAAAACAATTAATTCATAAAAACTTGGCTTATTAGGCAAATCGGCCCTTGCATAGTAGGCAGAGAAGTGCGTTCTTGCGTTCTGGCTACTAGGTACGACATATATATATATATATATATATATATATATATATATATATATATATATATATATATATATATATATATATATATATATATATATATGTGTGTCTGTATATCACGAAAATAAACACGTGATTAAGAATGTGACAATGTCAGACCACGGAGGAAAATGAAACAGGAATTTCCTTAAGCACTTTCGTATATTAAATACATCTTCAGAAGGAAAGATGTAAATACATTCCTTCTGAAGATGAATTTAATATACGAAAGTACTTAAGGAAATTCCTGTTTCATTTTCCTCCATGGTCTGACATTGTCATATATATATATATATATATATATATATATATATATATATATATATATATATATATATATATATATATATATATATATATATATATATATATATATAAATATATATTTATATATATATATATATATATATATATATATATATATATATATATATATATATATATATATATATATATATATATATATATATATATATATATATTGTTGGGGTTTACCGGTGAGCAACCGTAATCAGCACTAATCCTGGCAAGGTCGCCAATGTTGGGGTTTACCCTTTTACTCTCGGGTGATCAACAGTATACTTTCAATGTCACTCACCGTAGCCCTGCAGGTCTTCACTCTATCCTCACGGCGCCACTGCACGCCAGGAGAGTATCCCAGTCAATCCCAACCGGCCTCTGATTGAGAAGGAGTGGGAACACAACTCGTTCACTTAACTGTTATGTGCCCGCCCCAACAATAGGGCTTTACTATTAACCACAAGGTCGCCAACTGGTGTTTTCGGTGTCCAGTAACACGTCAGTGGACTGGTTGAATTGTGGTATCCTTGGCAAGGTCACACTCAATAGATCAGGAATCAGGCAGGTACTTACTTTTATCACTCTTTGCTTTCAAGTATAATATAGCCACAAGATAAATGGAGGGGATGATAGAAACACAAAAGTATTTTGTATTTTACTTAAAAATTCATTCAAAGATGTCACAAGGTCATATCAATTAATAATCAGCTGATCCAGGCGGGAGTCGGTCGTTCCCACGTATATTATGCACTCACTACGGTGGCAACACTCCCCCTCTCGTGAATGTCATGATCAGCTGAGCGCCCCCCTTTCCGCGCGAAAGTTTATTGCTTGTTTTTCTAGCGGCACGCGCGCTGTTTCTTTAAGTTCTCAACGATCACTAGAAGTTCGCACTCTCGATATTTGCAACAATAGCACGTATTATTTCGCTACACTTTACTTGGGCTCAAACAATCGTTTCTATAATAAATGCGACAATAATTCACTGTAATGGTTTTATACACTGCCCTTCATTTCAATGATATCTTATGAAGTATTTAACACTGGAGTTCTCAGTACTTCCTTTCGTGGGCGATAACACAATAAATCACTGCACTCGCAAATGGTTATTCAATGCACGAACATAGACATATATAATATAGATAAATCAGACATCAATAAATGGTAAATAAATAGTTACTGGGCACATAGCCTAACTTCCAAATACTGGCATGATATTATATATAATTTCTCACTATATGTTCACATCAAAGTCTCATGAAAGACATTCTCAACACATTAAATTCCTCACTTATTCCGGGTGCCTGTACACACCAATAATCAACATAAATATTATAAGTACTCTTGATAGTACTATGCTGCACACTGGTGCCTTACTGTGACATTGATGAGCCTTGCTCACGACATACAAAATCCTCAGGCTAAATAATATAGCCGAATAATATAGCTGACTAAAGGGGAATTGGGAGGGAAACTAGAAACACCTACTTCCACCAATCCTCCGATGAGAGTTGAGTTGTAGCTAATGGTCCTCGTGTCGGGAACGCCCCCACACACACGTAGTCGTGTCCTCCAGGAACCCAATCGCTGTCCCACCGTTTAGCGCGTCGTCTCCGTGCCTTCTTCCCAGCAGGTCCGTGCTCCTCCTCGACTTCTTGTAGGGTTGGAGTCGGTCTCCTGGCCGTCGACTTCTCCCAGCTACGGCTGTCCGCCTACTTCTCGGCTGCAGTCGTCCGGATTCCCAACTAGTCCTCTTCTTCCTCTGCTACCCAGTGGCTCTGGTCAGCCACTACGCCGTCACGAATGGGTGAACTGCCTCAGACGTCGCCTACGTCACTGCACAGACTTCACTTCTTCTTGCACAGTACCTGTCCTGGAGCACTTGTTGCTCAATAACCGTCGATTTCCTCTCTGGTTGAACACATGAACTAAGGAAGACCTCACAGAGTACTGGCAGACTTCAGGTGACGCGTAAATCCACGGGAGCGGGAAACAACTGTCAAACTGACAGGACCAATCGTCGCACGTCCAACCTCCTTGACGTGTCGTGTCTGACTGATGGCGCCAACGCGGCGCGCTGCCCGGACCCCTTTCCTTCGTGACGTCACTTTCGCCACGGGAGGTTTTCATTGGCTCCCGGTGTCACATTGCTGTCGGTGACCAATCCGGTGTCACTGACGTCACACCGTTTTGGCGGGGAAACAGGAGAGCCAGCGCCATCTTGGCTTCCTAAAGGGCCTAAACCACAGGCCAAAATAATATTGTTTCACAAATTTCTCGGCTCTCCGAGAACACTCCACTCTCCCACATATATCAAATTGATGCCTGCGACGTAGAGAACGCTTGGGTAAAGTGGACATGACTCTTACTGCAGGCGTGGGAGAAATATAAGGGGGGGAACACCGTCACAGACCCCCTCCCCTTAAAATAAGAGTCATGTCTGGTTAGTGTATACGGGATAGGGCATCTGCTACCACGTTGTCCTTCCCCTTGATGTGCTTGATTTCCAGCCGGTACTCTTGCAGTAACAACGCCCACCTCGTCAGGCGTTGGTTGGAGTTCTTCATCTTGTATAAAAAGGTGAGAGGGTTGTGATCTGTGTACACCAGAACAGGTCTCGCCCCTCCTCCCACGTACACATCAAAGTGCTTGTGGGCCATAACTAGCGCCAATGCCTCCTTCTCAACGGTGCTATAGGCCCGCTGGTATTTTACAAACTTCTTCGAGTAGAACGCTACTGGCCTATGTACTTCACTCCTTTCTTGAGCCAACATGGCCCCTATTCCAACGTCGCTGGCGTCTACGTACAGGATGAATCCGGCTGAAAAATCTGGAGATATTAATACCGGGGCCCCCGTCAACAATTTCTTGGTCTTTTCAAAAGACTCTTGGCAGGCCTCTCCCCATCTCCATCGTACATTCTTGGAGAGTAGCTCGGTTAGGGGATGCGCTACCGTGGAGAAATTCCTGCAGAACCCACGATAGTACCCTATCATCCCGAGGTACCTTAGCAACTCTTTACGCGTTCTGGGCACAGGGTATTCCTTAATGGCTGTTACTTTGTGATCAACAGGGGTGACTTCACCTTGGCCAATGACAAAACCAAGGTACTCTAAGTGAGCTTTCCCAATCTCGCTCTTGGCCAAATTTACAGTCAAGTTAGCCTCCTCTAGCCGCCTGAACAATTCCCTGAGTCTCTCCAGATGCGTCTTCCAATCGTCAGCGTACACGACGATGTCATCGATGTAAACTGTGCAGCCTGCGGCACCCCTTAGCAATTCATTCATCATACGCTGGAAGCAGCTGCCGCTGTTTTTCATTCCGAAGGGCAACACCTTGTACTGGTACAGCCCGTCAGGAGTTGCGAAAGCTGATATCTTCCTGGCCTCAGGAGTCAAAGAGATCTGGTAGTACCCCTTGAGTAGATCGACCTTGGATACGTACCTTGCACTGCCCACCTGGTCAATGCAATCGCTCACTCCTGGCATGGGGTGAGAATCAGCCACTGTGATGGAGTTCACCCTCCTGTAATCTGTACAAAAGCGGTAGGTTCCGTCGCTTTTCCTCACCAACAAGCATGGGGAACTCCACTCACTTTTACTGGGCTCCGCAAGGTCGCCAATGTTTGGGTTTACCAGTGAGCAACCGTAATCAGCACTAATCCTGGCAAGGTCGCCAATGTTGGGGTTTACCGGTGAGCAACCGTAATCAGCACTAATCCTGGCAAGGTCGCCAATGTTGGGGTTTACCCTTTTACTCTCGGGTGATCAACAGTATACTTTCAATGTCACTCACCGTAGCCCTGCGGGTCTTCACTCTATCCTCACGGCGCCACTGCACCTCAGGAGAGTATCCCAGTCAATCCCAACCGGCCTCTGATTGAGAAGGAGTGGGAACACAACTCGTTCACTTAACTGTTATGTGCCCGCCCCAACAATAGGGCTTTACTATTAACCACAAGGTCGCCAACTGGTGTTTTCGGTGTCCAGTAACACGTCAGTGGACTGGTTGAATTGTGATATCCTTGGCAAGGTCACACTCAATAGATCAGGAATCAGGCAGGTACTTACTTTTATCACTCTTTGCTTTCAAGTATAATATAGCCACAAGATAAATGGAGGGGATGATAGAAACACAAAAGTATTTTGTATTTTACTTAAAAATTCATTCAAAGATGTCACAAGGTCATATCAATAAATAATCAGCTGATCCAGGCGGGAGTCGGTCGTTCCCACGTATATTATGCACTCACTACGGTGGCAACACTCCCCCTCTCGTCAATGTCACGATCAGCTGAGCGCCCCCCTTTCCGTGCAAAAGTTTATTGCTTGTTTTTCTAGCGGCACGCGCGCTGTTTCTTTAAGTTCTCAAAGATCACTAGAAGTTCGCACACTCGATATTTGCAACAATAGCACGTATTATTTCGCTACACTTTACTTGGGCTCAAACAATCGTTTCTATAATAAATGCGACAATAATTCACTGTAATGGTTTTATACACTGCCCTTCATTTCAATGATATCTTATGAAGTATTTAACACTGGAGTTCTCAGTACTTCCTTTCGTGGGCGATAACACAATAAATCACTGCACTCGCAAATGGTTATTCAATGCACGAACATAGACATATATAATATAGATAAATCAGACATCAATAAATGGTAAATAAATAGTTACTGGGCACATAGCCTAACTTCCAAATACTGGCATGATATTATATATAATTTCTCACTATATGTACACATCAAAGTCTCATGAAAGACATTCTCAACACATTAAATTTCTCACTTATTCCGGGTGCCTGTACACACCAATAATCAACATAAATATTATAAGTACTCTTGATAGTACTATGCTGCACGCCTTACTGTGACATTGGTGAGCCTTGCTCACGACATACAAAATCCTCAGGCTAAATAATATAGCCGAATAATATAGCTGACTAAAGGGGAATTGGGAGGGAAACTAGAAACACCTACTTCCACCTATCCTCCGATGAGAGTTGAGTTGTAGCTCCTGGTCCTCGTGTCGGGAACGCCCCCACACACACGTAGTCGTGTCCTCCAGGAACCCAATCGCTGTCCCACCGTTTAGTGCGTCATCTCCGTGCCTTCTTCCCAGCAGGTCCGTGCTCCTCCTCGACTTCTTGTAGGGTTGGAGTCGGTCTCCTGGCCGTCGACTTCTCCCAGCTACGGCTGTCCGCCTACTTCTCGGCTGCAGTCGTCCGGATTCCCAACTAGTCCTCTTCTTCCTCTGCTACCCAGTGGTTCTGGTCAGCCACTACGCCGTCACGAATGGGTGTACTGCCTCAGACGTCGCCTACGTCACTGCACAGACTTCACTTCTTCTTGCACAGTACCTGTCCTGGAGCACTTGTTGCTCAATAACCGTCGATTCCCTCTCTGGTTCAACACATGAACTAAGGAAGACCTCACAGAGTACTGGCAGACTTCAGGTGACGCGTAAATCCACGGGAGCGGGAAACAACTGTGAAACTGACAGGACCAATCGTCGCACGTCCAACCTCCTTGACGTGTCGTGTCTGACTGATGGCGCCAACGCGGCGCGCTGCCCGGACCCCCTTCCTTCGTGACGTCACTTTCGCCACGGGAGGTTTTCATTGGCTCCCGGTGCCACATTGCTGTCGGTGACCAATCCGGTGTCACTGACGTCACACCGTTTTGGCGGGGAAACAGGAGAGCCAGCGCCATCTTGGCTTCCTAAAGGGCCTAAACCACAGGCCAAAATATTATTGTTTCACAAATTTCTCGGCTCTCCGAGAACACTCCACTCTCCCACATATATCAAATTGATGCCTGCGACGTAGAGAACGCTTGGGTAAAGTGGACATGACTCTTACTTCAGGCGTGGGAGAAATATAAGGGGGGGAACACCGTCACAATATATATATATATATATATATATATATATATATATATATATATATATATATATATATATATATATATATATATATATATATATATATATATATATATATATATATGTATATTCTCTTGCTGATAATGCAATATTGTCTTATGAGACTTGATTTACTTGGTGAGGTAGGTGGTATAAGTTATGAGACAGCAGTTAGGCTACCACTTGATAAGCAGATGATAGAGTCCTGATGGTATTGTAGTGCAACCTGACTACAATACTATAGAGTGTTGGAGTCATATTATTATTCGTGCATATGTATTGTGCATGTGCTTTGTCCAGTAAATGTATTCAAATTTGCCGGTGTTTGCCCTTGTCCTAGTGAGGCTTCCCAGAAAGTAGAAGAGAGGGAGAGATAGAGATAGAGAGAGAGAGAACCAAGAACCATAGCTGTGGACAGTGTAGTACAGAGTTATATTTCAGAAAAGGGGTGTTTCGGCCCTACTAGGACGCAACCGGGTTCTTTTCTGATGGTATTAGTTTTTTGGGTATCCGGCCTCAAGTTAGTAGAGGCTTTTATGGGGTGAGCTCCGTAATGCAAGTAAAATCAACGGGGGAGGTACATTATATACACAAGTATACTAATTTATATATATATTCCTTTCCCACCACCATATTTAAATTAAAGTCACAAAAGGGAATTATTACTACACAGTATTTACATCTTCGTCTTCCTCTGAAGACACTGGATACTTGGCGATGCTCACTCTGGGTAGCCTTTCCTGGTTTCCTCTTCCGTGGCCCAGAACCCACGATGAATCTACCCAGGCCACAGACCAGCCAAATTACAATCCCACTGGGTGCCTCGTCGTGATGGCCTACAACCACAGTCCAGCCTGTAGCTGGCAGGTACTAGTCAGCCTCGCTGTTAGGCCACTCCACGACTAATACTAGGGTTGCGAGCCCTAGGCAGGAGCCTCGTGTGACTCGCTGGTCACTCTCCTCGGTCGGCACCGCAGTGGGTGGTCTCTTCCACCAGCCAGCCCCGGATAAGGCAAATCCCATCTCTGCCACTCCTCAGGCAGGTAATCACACACTCAGCTGAGTTCGTCCGGGGGCGGTTCACAGCCTCTACAAAGCAGACTGGTGAAGAGACCTTGGCTGCCTTGGGTAGACTGATTCACCGTTCATCACAGCCATCCTAGGTTGACTCTGTGAGAGCAGACACGTCATCAGTACTGGGACACTACATGGGACCACTAGGAAACATCACTTACTAGCTTAGACACAAACGTCCACCTCTTCGCTCCATACATGGCATTCACTGGCGTTCACTGTTGTTTTTTGGAAAATCAAATTTATACGTTTATATTTACCAGATGAAAGCACGGTAGTTGAAACAGCAAATAGAGATTTTAAAAATATATGAAGCATAATTCCTTATCTACGACTAATGAACAAATCCACAAGGGCCGTGACCAGGATTCGAACCTATGTCCGAGAGCATCCCAGACGCTGCCTTAATCAACCGAGCTACGACATGGAAAAGGAGTTGAAACCGATGTTCTACTGAACTTACTGGATCCTGCAGCCTCACCCACACACACACACCCTAGGAAGCAGCACGTGACAGCTGACTAACTCCCAGGTACCTATTTACTGCTAGGTAACAGGGGCATAGAGTTAAAGAAACTATGCCCATCGCTTCTCGCAGGCGCCCGAGATCGAACCCAGAACCACAGGATCACATGTCCAGCGTGCTGTCCGCTCGGCCAACGGCTCCCTGTGTGTGTGTGTGTGTGTGTATGTGCGTGTACTCATCTAGTTGAGATTGTGGGGGTTGAGCTCTGGTTCTTTGGTCTCACCTCTCAACTGTCACTCAACTGGAGAATAGGTTCTTGAGCCTATTGGGATATATCACATCTACATTTGAAACCTATCCTCTTGATATGGGTTCTGGAGTACAGGTTTCGCATAATATCAACCCCCCAAGTCTTTCTCTCTCTCTCTCTCTTTCTCTATCTCTCTCTCTCTTCGACTGTTGAAGAATTTCATTGCCCAAATGATACCTTGTATCTGGCCTCCTGCTCTTGACATATATATAGTGGCTTTACAAGACTGTAATTACCATATTTGTATCCTCACATTCCTTATGTACATTCTTGTATATGCATAAATAAATAAATAAATAATATCTTCATTACATTACATTTGCTTGGGATAAAATCTAACAACCAATTGTTTGACAATTCCTTCAGTTTGTCCAGGTCTTCATGAAGCCTCAAGCAGCCCTCCTCTGTCTTAATCCTTCTCATAATTTTGGCATCGTCAGCAAACATTGAGAGGAATGAGTCTATACCCTCTGGGAGATCATTTACATATATCAGAAACAGGATAGGTCCGATGTGTGTGTGTGTGTGTGTGTGTGTGTGTGTGTGTGTGTGTGTGTGTCTGTGTGTGTATGTCTGTAATCACCTATTTGTTCTCACATATTTGTGCTTGCGGGGGTTGAGCTTTGGCTCTCTGGTCCCGTCTCTTAACCGTCAATCAGCTGGTGTACAGGTTCCTGAGCCTACTGGGCTCAATCATATCTACATTTGAAACTGTATGGAGTCAGCCTCCACCACGTCACTGCCTAATGTAGTCTACCTGTTAACTACTCTGACACTGAAAAAGTTCTTTCTAACGTCCCTGTGGCTCATGTGGGCACTCATTTAGGCAATTTCCACCTGTGTCCCCTTTTTCGCGTACCACCAGTGTTGAATAGTTTATTCTTGTTTACCTGGTCGATTCCACTGAAGATTTTGTAGGTCTTCCAGTGTCGTAAGGTGCATTTCCCGCAGCCTTTTCTTGTAACTCATGCCTCTTAGTTCTGGGACTAGTCTAGTGGCATACCTTTGGACTTTTTCCAGCTTCGTCTTGTGCGTGACAAGGTACGGGCTCCATGCTGGGGCCGCATACTCGAGGATTGGTCGTACATATTTGGTGAAAAAGATTCTGAATGATTCCTTACACAGGTTCCTGAACGCTGTTCTGATGTTAGCCAGCCTCACATATCCCGCAGACGTTATTCATTTTATGTGGGCTTCAGGAGACAGGTTTGGTGTGATATCAACTCATAGATCTTTCTCTCTGTCCGTTTCATTAGGTACTTCATCTCCTATTCTGTATCCTGTGTCTGGCCTCCTGTTACCACTGCCTAGTTTCATTACTTTGCATTTACTCGGGTTGAACTTCAACAGCCATTTTTTGGACCATTCACTCAGTCTGTCTAGGTAATCTTGTAGCCTCCTACTATCATCCTCTGTTTCAATCCTCCCCATAATTTTTGCATCATCGGCAAACATTGAGAGAAACGAATCTATGCCCTCAGGGAGATCATTTACATATACCAGAAACAGTATAGGTCCAAGGACTGACCCCTGCGGGACTCCACTTGTAACGTCTCGCCAATCTGAGACCTCACCCCTCACACAGACTCGTTGTCTCCTGTTTCTTATGTACTGCTTTATCCAATGTAGTACCTTCCCTTTGTGTGTGTGTGTGTACTCACCTATATGTACTCACCTATATGTGCTTGCAGGATCGAGCATTGACTCTTGGATCCCGCCTTTCTAGCTATCGGTTGTTTACAGCAATGACTCCTGTCCCATTTCCCTATCATACCTAGTTTTAAAAGTATGAATAGTATTTGCTTCCACAACCTGTTCCCCAAGTGCATTCCATTTTTCTACTACTCTCACGCTAAAAGAAAACTTCCTAACATCTCTGTGACTCATCTGAGTTTCCAGTTTCCACCCATGTCCCCTCGTTCTGTTATTATTACGTGTGAACATTTGATCTATTTCCACTTTGTCAATTCCCCTGAGTATTTTATATGTCCCTATCATATCTCCTCTCTCCCTTCTTTTCTCTAGTGTCGTAAGGTTCAGTTCCTTCAGCCGCTCTTCATATCCCATCCCTCGTAGCTCTGGGACAAGCCTCGTCGCAAACCTCTGAACCTTCTCCAGTTTCTTTATGTGTTTCTTCAGGTGGGGGCTCCATGATGGCGCGGCATACTCTAAGACGGGTCTCACGTAGGCAGTGTAAAGCGCCCTAAAAGCTTCCTCATTTAGGTTTCTGAATGAAGTTCTAATTTTCGCCAGTGTAGAGTACGCTGCTGTCGTTATCCTATTTATATGTGCCTCAGGAGTTAGATTAGGTGTCACATCCACTCCCAGGTCTCTTTCTCGAATCGTTACAGGTAGGCTGTTCCCCTTCATTGTGTACTGTCCCTTTGGTCTCCTGTCACCTGATCCCATTTCCATAACTTTACATTTACTGGTGTTAAACTCCAGTAGCCATTTCTCTGACCATCTCTGCAGCCTGTTTAAGTCCTCTTGGAGGATCCTACAATCCTCGTCTGTCACAACTCTTCTCATTAATTTTGCGTCATCTGCAAACATCGACATGTATGATTCCACTCCTGTAAACATATCATTTACGTAAATTAGAAAGAGGATTGGTCCCAGCACCGATCCTTGAGGTACTCCACTTGTTACTGTTCGCCAGTCCGACTTTTCGCCCCTTACCATTACCCTCTGGCTCCTTCCTGTTAGGTAGTTCTTCACCCATACTAGGGCCTTTCCGCTTACTCCTGCCTGCCTCTCAAGTTTGTATAGCAGTCTCATGTGCGGTACCGTATCAAAGGCCTTTTGGCAGTCAAGAAATATGCAGTCTGCCCAGCCTTCTCTGTCCTGCCTTATCCTTGTTACTTTATCATAGAATTCTAAAAGGTTTGTTAGGCATGATTTCCCTGTCCAGAACCCATGTTGGTGCTTGTTTACAAACCCAATGCTCTCCAGGTGCTCAACAAGTCTTAGCCTAATTATTCTTTCAAGTATTTTGCAGGGGATGCTTGTCAGTGATACGGGTCTGTAGTTAAGTGCCTCCTCCCTATCCCCCTTTTTGAAAATCGGTACGACATTTGCCTCCTTCCAGCAACTGGGCAATTCTCCCGACATAAGTGACTCATTGAAGATCATTGCCAGAGGCACGCTGAGAGCCTGCGCTGCCTCTTTAAGTATCCACGGTGATACTTTGTCTGGTCCAACAGCTTTATTTGCATCCAGTGTTGTCAACTGTTTCATTACATCCTCTGCTGTCACCTCTATATCTGATAGTCTTTCATCTTGGGTAATCTCTTCTAACAATGGGAGCTGCTCAGGCTCGGTAGTGAACACTCCATGGAATTTTGCATTCAGTACCTCGCAGATTTCCTTGTCGCTTTCTGTATATGCCCCTTCTGTTTTCCTCAGTCTTGTCACTTGGTCATTTACCGACATCTTCCTTCTTATATGGCTATGTAGTAATTTTGGTTGCTTTTTCGCTTTGACTGCAATATCGTTCTCATAATTTCTTTCCGACACTCGTCTTATGTTAATGTAATCATTCCTAGCTCTGTTACATCTAATCCTGTTGTCCTCTGTCCTTTGCCTTCTGTACTTCCTCCACTCCCTCCTGCTTCTCACCTTTGCTTCCTGACACTGTCTATTAAACCATGGGTTATTATATTCCCTCCTGCTTTTTTCCTTTATTGTTGGAATAAATCTATCTTCAGCCTCCTTGCATTTCAATATGACTTGGTTCATCATACCTTGCACTGTTTTTCCTCTAAGTTCTTCCTCCCACTGCACTTCTCCCAGGTAGTCCCTTATCCTTCTGTAGTCCCCTTTTCTGTAATCAAGTCTCCTTTCCCGGACCTCTTGTCCTTTGGTCACAATTTTAAGCTCCATCATGTAGTCAAAGGCTAGGACACAATGGTCACTAGCTCCTAGTGGTATTTCATGTTCCAACTGCTCGATGTCTTCTACATTCTGAGTGATAATGAGATCTAATAGGCTGGGCGTATCCCCTCCTCTTTCCCTAGTATCTTCTTTCACATGCTGTGTTAGGAAATTCCTGTCAATAACGTCTACCAGCTTCGCTCCCCAGGTCTCCTCCCCGCCATGGGGATTCCTCGTTTCCCAATCTATCTCTCCGTGATTTAGGTCCCCCATGACCAGCAGCTTCGCTCTCATTCTATGCGCTAAAGTTGCTGCCCTCTGCAGTTCATCCATACATGTCTTGTTGCTGTCCTCGTACTCCTGCCTGGGCCTTCTACTGTTTGGTGGGGGATTGTAGAGTATCAAGATTACAATCTTCTTCCCATCCACTGTCAGAGTTCCATGTATGAAGCTTGTGCTTTCATTGGTACCCGGATTTTCCAGCTCATCAAACTTCCATTTCCGCTTTATTAGTAGTGCCACTCCTCCTCCCTGTCTCTGTGTCCTTTCTTTTCTTATCACCTGGTACCCCTCTGGAAAGATTGCATCCGAGATCATGCCATTTATTTTAGTTTCCACTATTGCCACTATGTCTGGGTCTGCCTCACTAACTCTTTCTTTTATCTCTTCTGCTTTATTGGCTACCCCATCAGCATTGGTGTACCAAACCTTGAGACTCTTCTTGGAAACTGTGTGTGTGTGTGTGTGTGTGTGTGTGTGTGTGTGTGTGTGTGTGTGTGTGTGTGTGTGTGTGTGTGTGTGTATGAGTGTGTGCGTTTGCATTCACCTAGTTGTGTTTTGGGGGGGTTGAGCTTTGTTCTTTTGGCCCGCCTCTCAACTGTCAATATACTGTTTACTAACTACTTTTTTTTCACACCACACACACACACACACACACACACACACACACACACACACACACACACACACACACACACACACACACACACACACACACACACGCACACACACACACACACACACCGAGGAAGCAGCCCGTGACCGCTAACTAACTCCCAGGTACCTATTTACTGCTAGGTAAAATGGGCATTCAGGGTGAAAGAAACCCGGCCCATTTGTTTCTGCCTGGTGCGGGAATCGAATCCGCGCCACAGAATTACGAGTCCTGCGCGCAATCCACCAGTCTACAAAGCCCCCCCTGGTAACCTGGAGTTCTCACCTAATTGTACTCACCTAATTGTGCTTGCGGGGGTTGAGCTCTGGCTCTTTGGTCCCGCCTCTCAACCGTCAATCAACAGTTGTACAGATTCCTGAGCCTACTGGGCTCTATCATATCTACACTTAAACTGTGTATGGAGTCAGCCTCCACCACATCACTTCCTAATGCATTCCATTTGTCAACCACTCTGACACTAAAAACGTTCTTTCTAATATCTCTGCGGCTCATTTGGGCACTCAGTTTCCGCCTGTGTCCCCTAGTGCGTGTACCTCTAGTGGTAAATAGATTGTCTTTATCTACCCTATCAATTCCCTTGAGAATCTTGAATGTGGTGATCATGTCCCCCCCTAACTCTTCTGTCTTCCAGCGAAGTGAGGTTTAATTCCCGTAGTCTCTCCTCGTAGCTCATACCTCTCAGCTCGGGTACTAATCTGGTGGCAAACCTTTGAACCTTTTCCAGTTAAGTCTTATCCTTAACTAAATATGGACTCCATGCTGGGGCTGTATACTCCAGGATTGGCCTGACATATGTGGTATACAAATTTCTGAATGATTCCTTACACAAGTTTCTGAATGCCGTTCTTATATTGGCTCGCCTGGCATATGCCGCTGATGTTATCCTCTTGATATGGGCTGCAGGGGACAGGTCTGGCGTGATGTGAACCCCCAAGTCTTTTTCTCTCTCTGACTCATGAAGAATATCATCTCCCAGATGATACCTGGTATCTGGCCTCCTGCTCCCTACGCCTATCTTCATTACATTACATTTGCTTGGGTTAAACTCTAACTACCATTTGTTCGACCATTCCTTCAGCTTGTCTAGGTCTTCTTGAAGCCTTAAGCAGTCCTCATCTGTCTTCATCCTTTTCATAATTTTGGCATCGTCAGCAAACATTGAGAGAAATGAATCGATACCCTCTGGGAGATCATTTACATATATCAGAAACAAGAGAGGACCGAGTACAGAGCCCTGTGGGACTCCACTGGTGACTTCACGCCAATCTGAGGTCTCACCCCTCACCGTAACTCTGTTTCTTATTGCTTAGGTACTCCCTTACCCACTGGAACACCTTACCAGCTACACCTGCCTGTTTCTCCAGCTTATGTACCTGCCTCTTATGTGGTACTGTGTCAAAGGCTTTCTGACAATCCAAGAAAATGCAGTCCGCCCAGCCTTCTCTTTCTTGCTTAATCTTTGTCACCTGGTCGTAGAATTCTATTAAGCCAGTCAGGCAAGATTTTCCCTCACTGAATCCATGTTGGCGATTTGTCACAAAGTCCCTTCTCTCCAGATGTGTTACTAGGTTTTTTCTCACGATTTTCTCCATCACCTTTCATGTTATACAATTCAAGGACACTGGCCTGTAGTTCAGGGCTTCTTGCCTGTCGTCCTTTTTGTATATTTGGACCACATTCGCCGTCTTCCATATAGGTAGGTATCCCGTCTCCAGTGACCTACTATACCCTATGGAGAGTGGCAAGCACAGTGCCTCTGCACACTCTTTCAGCACCCATGGTGAGATTCCATCTGGACCAAGAGCCTTTCTAACATCCAGATCAAGCAGGTGTCTCTTGACCTCCTCACTCATAATTTTGAACCGTTCCAAGGCCGCCTGGTTTACTTCCCTTTCTCCTAGCACAGTGACCTCACATTGTTCTATTGTAAAAACCTCCTGGAACCTCTTGTTGAGTTCTTCACACACCTCTTTGTCATTCTCTGTATACCTATCCTCGCCTGTTCTAAGTTTCATTACCTGTTCTTTCACTGTTGTTTTCCTCCTGATGTGTCTATGGAGTAGCTTTGGTTCTGCCTTGGCTTTGTTTGCTATATCATTTTCATAATTTTTCTCTGCTTCTCTTCTCACCCTAACATACGTATTCCTGGTTTTCTGGTATCTCTCTCTGCTTTCTGGTGTTCTGTTATTCCGGAAGTTCCTCCACGCCCCTTTGCTCAGTCCCTTTGCTTCCATACTTGCTCTATTATACCATGGATTCTTCTTTTGCTTCTCGGATTTTTCACTTTGGGACGGGATGAACCTGTTTACTGCTTCCTGACACTTTTGGGTGACATAGTCCAAGATATCTTGTACAGGCTTATCTCTGGGTCTGTGTCACAAGGTATTTCTCTTAGGAAACGTCTCATCTCGACATAGTTCCCCTTTCGTATGGCAGCCTTTTGTTTCCTAGTTCTTTTTGGGGGGAGATAATTCTTAGCTCTACTAGGTACTCAAAGTTTAATTCACTGTGGTCACTCATTCCCAAGGGTGCTTCCATCTTAACTTCCCTTATATCCCATTCATTTAGGGTAAATATCAGATCGAGCATGGCTGGTTCATCTTCTCCTCTCATTCTTGTTGGTTCCTTGATGTGCTGGCTTAGAAAGTGTCTTGTTGCCACGTCCAGCAGCTTAGCTCTCCATGTTTCTGGTCCTCCATGCGGATTTCTGTTCTCCCAGTCAATTTTCCCGTGGTTGAAGTCTCTCATGATTAGTAGTCCAGATCCGTTCCTGCTAGCAACAGAAGCTGCTCTATCTATTATGTTAATGGTGGCCATGTTTTTTCTATCATATTCCTGTCTGGGTCTTCTGTTAATTGGTGGTGGATTATACATGACTACTACTAAATCTTTTTGTCCTTCAGTTGTTATGGTACCTGCTATGTAATCACTGAAACCCTCACAGCCCTGAATAACTATCTCCTCAAAGTCCCAGCCCTTTCTTGCCAGCAGAGCTACACAACCACTGCCTCTTCCTTCTCTCTCTTTCCTCATAACATAATATTCCTGTGGGAACACCGCATTTGTTATGGTTTTCGTTAGCTTTGTTTCTGTGAGTGCTGTTATGTCTCTAGTACCAATTCTCCAAGCTCATTTGCTTTATTTGTAATTCCATCTATGTTAGTGTACATTGCTCTGTGGCTCACTTTCTTCTGTCCCTTCTTAAATCGCCTCCTTGGTGAGTGTTCTGCTGGTGGGGAAAGCTGTTCCATGGGTGTGAGGATTTGTTAGGTGGATAACAGGGTCTCAGTGGATACTGGGGTGAGGGGGGGGGTCAAATGAAAGAGGGGGTGGCCAGGGAGTGTATGGGATGAAGGGGGAGGGAAGACCGGAAGGAAAAGGGGGGAAGGGGGACATGGCAGGAGGAGGGGAGGGGTAGCAGGGTGGGAATGGGGTGTGGGGGGAGGGAGATTTGGCTGAGCATTTGAGTGGGGGCAGGGAGGGTTTGGGGTATGGGGGATTTCTATGCAGTGGAGAGTGGTATGGTTGCCCCTCCCCTTTGGTGTTACTGGGTAGCTGGTTGTGGGTTCCCCCATCACTTCTGGGGATGTTGTGTTAGAAGCTGTGATTTCCTGGTTTTCCTTTCTTGCCCTGCGCTTCTTCCTTGCTTCTGCTGCCATGGCTCTCTCCTCCCTTGTCACGTCCCTCTGGAGGAATACTTTTTTTTAATTATCCGCCATATTGCAGGTAGCTCTTCCTTGTTATAATCATCTCCTTTGTGTTCTCATTCGCAAACACTATATTTAACACACGGTCTCGGTCTTCGTTGTACCAGCCTAGCCTGAAAACCTTCTCAATTCTATGCTCAACCCCTTCCATCTATAGTGCTTTCAGTATTTCAGTCACTGCTGCATTGTCCTTATCATTCCACTCGGTTCTATTGGAGCCTTACTTCTCTTTAATACCTACAGTTACCACTGATCTTTTTCTTTCCAGCGGCTGGCTAGTGGAGTGTGCCGCTTCCTGTGAGGTGGCTGCTTTCATGGCCACCTCCATCAATGTGGACATTTGTTCAGAGTTATTTTTTTTAGCATTTCTGCAAATGTTGCTTTTATAGTGGCATTCTCTTCCAGTATACTATTTCCACCTTCCCCCTGGATGATTATCTGAGTCTCAGCACCAAAACTGTTCTCTTTGAGGGTTCTAATCTCCTCCTTTGCTGCTGTCTGCTGTGTGTGTGTGTGTGTGTGTGTGTGTGTGTGTGTGTGTGTGTGTGTGTGTGTGTGTGTGTGTGTGTGTGTGTGTGTTTGTGTGTGTGTGTACTTACCTACTTGTGCTTGCAGGATCGAGCATTAGCTCTTGGATCTCGCCTTTCCAGCCATCGGTTGTTTACAGCAATGACTCCTGTCCCATTTCCCTATCATACCTAATTTTAAAAGTATGAATAGAGTTTGCTTCCACAAACTGTTCCTCAAGTGCATTCCATTTTTCCACTACTCTCACGCTAAAAGGAAACTTGCTAACATCTCTGTGACTCATTTGAGTTTCCAGTTTCCACCCATGTCCCCTCGTTCTGATATTATTATGTGTGAACATATCATCTACTTCCACTTTGTCAATTCCCCTGAGTATTTTATATGTTCCTATCATATCTCCTTTCTCCCTTCTTTTCTCTAGTGTCGTAAGGTTTAGTTCCATCAGACGTTCTTCATATCCCATCCCTCGAAACTCTGGGACAAGCCTCGTCGCAAACCACTGAACCTTCTCCAGTTTCCTTATGTGTTTCTTCAGGTTGGGGCTCTATGATGGCGCAGCATACTCTAAGACAGGTCTCACGTAGGCTGTGTAAAGCACCCTAAAAGCCTCCGCACCTAGATTTCTATATGAAGTTCTAATATTCGCCAGTGTAGAGTACGCTGCTGTCATTATCCTATTTATATGTGCCTCAGGAGTTAGATTAGATGTCACATCCACTCCTAGGTCGTTTTCTCGAATCGTTACAGGTAGGCAGTTCCCCTTCATTGTGTACTGTCCCTTTGGTCGTCTATCACCTGATCCCATTTCTATAACTTTACATTTACTGGTGTTGAACTCCAGTAGCCATTTCCCTGACCATCTCTGAAACATGTTTAAGTCCTCATGGAGGATCCTACAATCCTCATCTGTCACAACTCTTCTCATTAATTTTGCGTCATCCGCAAACATTGACATGTATGATTCCACTCCTGTAAACATATCATTTACGTAAATTAGAAAGAGGATTGGACCCAGAACCGATCCTTGAGGTACTCCACTCGTTACTGTTCGCCAGTCCGACTTCTCGCCCCTTAGCATTACCCTCTGGCTCCTTCCAGTTAGGTAGTCCCTCACTTATGCTAGGGCCTTTCCGCTTACTCCAGCCTGCCTCTCAAGTTTGTATAGCAGTCTCATGTGCGGTACTGTATCAAAGGTCTTTTGGCAGTCAAGAAATATGCAGTCTGCCCAGCTTTCTCTGTCCTGTCTAATCCTTGTTACTTTGTCATAGAATTCCGAAAGGTTTGTTAGGCATGATTTCCCTGTCCAGAACCCATGTTGGTGCTTGTTTACAAACCCAATGCTCTCCAGGTGCTCAACAAGTCATAGCCTAGTTATTCTTTCAAGTATTTTGCAGTGGATGCGTGTCAGTGATACGGGTCTGTAGTTAAGTGCCTCCTCCCTATCACCTTTCTCGAAAATCGGTACGACATTTGCCTCCTTCCAGCAACTGGGCAATTCTCCCGACATAAGTGACATATTAAAGATCATTGCCAGAGGCACGCTGAGAGCCTGCGCTGCCTCTTTAAGTATCCACGGTGATACTTTGTCTGGTCCAACCGCTCTAATTGTATCCAGTGTTGTCAACTGTTTCATTACCTCCTCTGCTGTCACCTCTACATCTGATAGTCTTTCATCTGGGGTAATCTCTTCTAACAATGGGAGCCACTCAGGCTCGGTTGTGAACACTCCATGGAAACTTGCATTCAGTACCTCGCAGATTTCCTTGTCGCTTTCTGTATATGACCCTTCTGTTTCCTCAGTCTTGTCACTTGGTCATTTACCGTCATCTTCCTTCGTATAAGGCTATAGAGTAATTTAGGTTGCTTTTTCGCTTTGATTGCAAAATCATTCTCATAATTTCTCTCTGACACTCGTCTTATGTTAATGTAATCGTTCCATAGCTCTTGATTGTTGCCGCCGAAGGCGGCTAGTTTATTGTGCACCCCATACTCATCCTGTGAGCGGTAGAGCAAAAGCATTACAGAGGGCACAAAAGGTCTTTATCAGACCTCATCTTAGATTATTACACAAACAATTTCTTCTATCCTTCACACCTTATAGTTAGAATGTCAGCTAGTTACAGAGAAAGTGCTATTACAAGAGCTACATATTTACAGTAAGTCATCATACATTAATGGTAGGTCTTATCGCTAATACAAAATAGTTTGGCCAATGGGGATATTACAGAGTCATAGGGGAGCTTCTGTTTATTATTAGTCCTCACAATACACTACTTGTTTCTGAATCTCATATGACGTTCATCTACTGGAAGCGAAATGTGGGTACAGTGCAAGGATTTCAGGTACTTTATCCATGGTAATAAGATAGGTTGCCATATCATACAGAGTGAGCTTAGATTTATCTCTAAATGGCTCAATTTTACTACAATCCAAGATATAGTGTTCGAGTGTGTGTCCCTGTCTATGTCCACACACTTTACACTTTACTTCATCTAGATCCCTATACAAGCCGAACTGCCAGAGATACTTGTAGCCAAGTCTAATATAAGCTGTGATAACATCTGTTAGTCTACTGACTTTGTTACTTGCCCCATACACATGTTTTACTTCACACATTTCATTGTGATGAACAATGGACCTGCTAGTTCCAGTTTGCACTGTTCTACTTTCTTCAAATTCATCCAGGAGTTCTCGTCTAATGACACTTTTAAGGGACCTATTTGATAACTCAAGATTCCGTTCAATACTGTCCTTAATTACTGCAGCCTTAGCATGGGCGTCAACTTTATCATGTTCCTGCATGCCAATGTGAGAAGGAATCCACAACATTTTTATATTTACCCTCTTGCTAAGTATTCATTTATATCTACGTCTAGCTTCCAAGACAAGCACGTTATTACTTGATTGCAAACTGTTTATTGCTCGTAGTGAGGAAAGGGAGTCAGAAATAATTAAGCTGTCTACTTCAGTGTTGTCAATAATTTCGAGTGCTACCAGTATCGCTACCAACTCGGCTTGCATTGTGGACGCCCAGTTACTAATTCGGATATTTCTTTGAATTGTGCTACCATCGGGCTGATGAGCAATAACAGCACTTCCTGCCCTCCCTGTAGCTGTATTGAGTGATCCGTCAGTGTATATGGTCTGTGCAATGTTGTTTTCAGCTTGCTCTGTTAAGTCTAATCCTGTTGTCCTCTGTCCTTTGTCTTCTGTACTTCCTCCACTCCCTCCTGCTTCTCACTTTTGCTTCCTGACACTGTTTATTAAACCATGGGTTATTATATTCCCTCCTGCTTTTTTCCTTTACTGTTGGAATAAATCTCTCTTCAGCCTCATTGCATTTCCATATGACTTGGTTCATCGTATCTTGCACTGTTTTTCCTTTAATTTCTTCCTCTCGCTGCACTTCTCCCAGGTAGTCCCTTATCCTCCTGTAGTCTCCTCTTCTGTAATCAAGTCTCCTTACTCGGACCTCTTGTCTTTTGGTCACAATTTTAAGCTCCATCATGTAGTCAAAGACTAGGACACAATGGTCACTGGCTCCTAGTGGTATTTCATGTTCTAAATGCTCGATGTCTTCTATATTCTGGGTGAAAACAAGGTCTAATAGGCTGGACGTATCCCCTCCTCTTTCCCCTAGTGTCTTCCTTTACATGCTGTGTTAGGAAATTCCTGTTAATAACGTCTACCAGCTTCGCTTCCCAGGTCTTCTCCCCGCTATGGGGATTCCTCGTTTCCCAATCTATCTCTCCATGATTTAGGTCCCCCATGACCAGCAGCTTCGCCTTCATTCTATGTGCTATAGTTGCTGCCCTCTGCAGTTCATCTATACATGCCTTGTTGCTGTCCTCATACTCCTGCCTGGGCCCTTTACTGTTTGGTGGGGGATTGTAGAGTATCAAGATTACAATCTACTTCCCATCCACTGTCAGAGTTCCATGTATGGAGTTCGTGCTTTCATTGGTACCCGGATTTTCCAGCTCATCAAACTTCCATTTCCGCTTTATTAGGAGTGCCACTCCCCCTCTCTGTCTCTGTGTCCTTTCTTTTCTTATCACCTGGTACCCCTCTGGAAAGATTGCATCGGAGATCATGCCATTTATTTTAGTTGTCACTATTGCCACTATCTCTGGTTCTGCCTCACTAACTCTTTCTTTTATCTCTTCTGCTTTATTGGATACCCCATCAGCATTGGTGTACCAAACCTTGAGATTCTTCTTGGAAACTTTGGTGCCAGAGTTCCCCCTTTTGCCGGGGGTCTGGGGGGTACTGGGGGGGGAGGGCGAGTGGGGGCTGTGGGTGTCTGGGGGGGGATGCTAGGGAGTGCCTGGAAGTACCTGGTAGGCGAATGGGGTCTGGACATCTAGGGGGGTAGGAAGGGCATAATGAGTCTGAAAGTTAGGGAGAGTCTGAATGGCATAGGGGGGTTGAGAAATTGAGTGAGACTGAGAGTCAGATAGAGGTTGAGAGGTTGGAGGGGGGGGAGAGGGATATTGAGGGCAGAGGGCTGAGAGGAGAATGGAGCATTGGTGCTGGGAGTGGAAGAGAGGGTGTATTTGTTAGGGAGGAACCGGGGGTTGGTGGGGGGTTTTGGGGTATAAGAGGGGAGAGGGGGGGTGTTTGGTGGTCACAAGGTGAGGGGGTTAAATGTGGGCTGGAGGTGCATAGGAAGGGTGAGGTTTGGGTGGGGTTTGGGGGTGAGTAGAAGACGGGTGCAGTGGAAGCTGGGATGGAGCAGATGGCAGTGAAGGCAATGGGGTAGAAGGGGCAGGGGAGTAGGTGGGGGTAGTAAGGGGAGGGGGGATGGGAAGGTGGGTTTGGGGAGGCCATGACTTGACCCACTGGGGTCGTTGACAGGTGTGATGTAGCAGGGGCAGGGGAGTTGTAGGGGAAGTGCAAATGTGGAAGGGGCAGGGTGGTTTTGGGGGGATGAGGCAGGGGGGGGGGAGGTATAGGAGGGCTGAGTGGGGGAGGATTTGACCTAGGAGGTGGCCTGGGAGGTGACCTGGAAGGTGAGGCTACCTGAGAGGCTAGGGGTACGGTGTCATGTTTGCCATCTCTTCTTGTGGGCTATTTGCTCATCTTTCGTCATAAACTTTTCAATAAACACATTGTAATGGATTTCACTTCCTCCTTCACTTCCACACACTGTGTGTGTGTGTGTGTGTGTGTGTGTGTGTGTGTGTGTGTGTGTGTGTGTGTGTGTGTGTGTGTGTGTGTGTGTGTGTGTGTGTGTGTGTGTGTTTGTGTATGTGTGTGTGTGTGTCTGTGTCTTTACCCAATAGCAAATGTATGTATGAAGAGAAGGCAGGAGGAGGAGCAGCAGACACAAGTCAACAACAGCAGCAGACGCAAACACAAGTCTACAAAAGCAGCAGACACAGACACATCAGAATCATTCAGAACTTTGTATACCACATATGTCAGGCCAATCCTGGAGTATGCAGCTCCAGCATGGAGTCCATATCTAGTCAAGCATAAGACTAAACTGGAAAAGGTTCAAAGGTTTGCCACCAGACTAGTACCCGAGCTGAGAAGTATGAGCTACGAGGAGAGGCTACGGAAATTAAACCTCACTTCGCTGGAAGACAGAAGAGTTAGGGAGAATATGATCACCACATTCAAGATTCTCAAGGGAATTGATGGGGTAGATAAAGGCAGGTTATTTAACACAAGGGGGCACACACACTAAGGGACACAGGTGGAAACTTAGTGCCCAAATGAGCCACAGATATATTAGAAAGAACTTTTTTAGTGTCAGAGTAGTTGACAAATGGAATGCATTAGGCAGTGATGTGGTGGAGGCTGACTCCATACACAGTTTCAAGTGTAGATATGATAGAGCCCGATAGGCTCAGGAACCTGTACACCTGTTGATTAACGATTGAGAGGCGGGACCAAAGAGTCACAGCTCAACCCCCGCTAGCACAATTAGGTGAGTACACAAGTCAACAAGAGCAGCAGAAACAAAAGTCACGAAGCTTTAACATCTCAGACAACAGAAGCACCAGCAGAAAGAAGACTGATAATGAAGCAGACTGTTGGCAGAAAACCTGCTGCCGCTCCCCGCCGTCACCGATGTCTTCCAGCCATGGCCTTCCTGGGCTGGAGAAATACTCCTCTTTCTTGTCTTTCCTTTCTTGGTGGTAAGGGGGGCGGGGGCACGTCACCCCTTCCCCTGAGCTCAGGGACGTCCTGCACAGCCCCCAGGTAACCTGTTTCTTTTTTTTCTTGTGGTTCAAAGCAAACTTTAAACCCAGTTTATTTTTCTTAAGCATAGTCCCCCATCCACCCGCCTTTCTCATTTGTTTATCTATCCCTCCGCCACCCATATTCCCGCCCGTACTTGCATCAGCCTCCCTCACAACCTATTTCCACCCCCACACCAACATCAACCCTCCAATCTACCTCCACCCCTATACCTACCCCGATCTCCTTATCTTCCTACCTACCCCCACTGCACCCCCAATGACTTTCCCCCCCCCCCTTTCTTTCACCCTACTACCTTGTAAACTCACCTCCTCACCCCACGCCAGCCGCTACCCCATCTCAGCCTCCATGTTCGATACTTGATATATGTCACTACAAAAAATATATGTTTTATATAAATCATTCGTCAGAAAAACTTTTTTCTTCTTTCGGAATGCTGTTTTTTTCTTCGGCAATTACGGCAACTGGCTAACATCTCCGTTAATGACAAGGCTTAGAGCAATTAGGCAGTCTGACTCTTGGGACGACTTCTGGCTCTTGGGACGACCCCCCCCCACACAAGACAGTCTGGCTCTTGGGACGACCCTCACACACAAGACAGTCTGGCCCTTGGGACGACTCTCACACACAAGACAGTCTGGCTCTTGGGACGACTCTCACACACAAGACAGTAAGGCTCTTGGGACGACCCTCACACACAAGACAGTCTGGCTCTTGGGACGACCCTCACACACAAGACAGTCTGGCTCTTGGGACGACCCTCACACACAAGACAGTAAGGCTCTTGGGACGACTCTCACACACAAGACAGTAAGGCTCTTGGGACGACCCTCACACACAAGACAGTCTGGCTCTTGGGACGACCCTCACACACAAGACAGTCTGGCTCTTGGGACGACTCTCACACACAAGACAGTCTGGCTCTTGGGACGACTCTCACACACAAGACAGTCTGGCTCTTGGGACGACCCTCACACACAACACAGTCTGGCTCTTGGGACGACCCTCACACACAAGACAGTCTGGCTCTTGGGACGACCCTCACACACAAGACAGTCTGGCTCTTGGGACGACCCTCACACACAAGACAGTAAGGCTCTTGGGACGACTCTCACACACAAGACAGTAAGGCTCTTGGGACGACCCTCACACACAAGACAGTCTGGCTCTTGGGACGATTCTCACACACAAGACAGTCTGGCTCTTGGGACGACCCTCACACACAAGACAGTAAGGCTCTTGGGACGACTCTCACACACAAGACAGTAAGGCTCTTGGGACGACCCTCACACACAAGACAGTAAGGCTCTTGGGACGACCCTCACACACAAGACGGTCTGGCTCTTGGGACGACTCTCACACACAAGACAGTAAGGCTCTTGGGACGACTCTCACACACAAGACAGTAAGGCTCTTGGGACGACCCTCACACACAAGACAGTAAGGCTCTTGGGTCGACCCTCACACACAAGACGGTCTGGCTCTTGGGACGACTCTCACACACAAGACAGTAAGGCTCTTGGGACGACTCTCACACACAAGACAGTAAGGCTCTTGGGACGACCCTCACACACAAGACGGTCTGGCTCTTGGGACGACTCTCACACACAAGACAGTCTGGCTCTTGGGACGACCCTCACACACAAGAGGGTCTGGCTCTTGGGACGACCCTCACACACAAGTCAGTAAGGCTCTTGGGACGACTCTCACACACAAGACCGTCTTCAGATTTTACGGTGGAATTTCATTGTGGTTTTAATTTCTTGAATATCTGACGTGTGTCAAGACGGATCTTGGCAAACGTCAGATCTCCTCCAGATCAGGAGATCAAGGATCTCTTCCTTGATGCTAAGTGATCCCACCTTCAGCTTAACAAAATCTGCTGACGTATTCTTTTATGCATTTTTTTTGTTCGTAATCAGCAATTTTTAACAATGTTTTATAATGGAATCTAGAAACGGATGAAACAATTGGATTGTATGCAATCATCCTCTAATATTATTAATATTTTTTTTCTCGTTATTTAATTCCATATATCAACCTTTTCCATTTTATCGTTGAGACTTTCACTGTCGGTTTCCTGCTGTTCACTCGTAACGTAACTTGCCTCTCTACTCTATTTTCCCGCTATCTGTCCCCACATTATCATAACACAACGGTGTATAGGACAAAATATAAAAATCAAATTTCGAAGCCAAAATACGAGACTCCTTCTCCAGGGAGCGGAGACCATGGGAGAGGGTTCCGGCCACCATCGGAGAGAGCCCCGGGTACCATGGGAGAGGGCCCCGGGTACCATGGGAGAGGGCCCCGGGTACCATGGGAGAGAGCCCCGGGTACCTTGGGAGAGGGCCCCGGGTACCATGGGAGAGGGCCCCGGGTACCTTGGGAGAGGGCCCCGGATACCCATGCCACAGAACATGGATCCAAAAAATTAAGTTTATCTCTCCATTTTTATAACTAAGGCAAACAAAAATCCTTCTCTGGCGCGGTTTTTGTTACACGATTTTTTTTAAGTGAATAGCTTGAACGAACTGATTTTGGACTCAGAGGAAAGTAGTTATATTTTAAAGCGTTCTGGTGTTTTCTGTCAAAATTGATGCATAAATAATCCGAAATTTCAATCCCTTTTGAAGGGTCTGAGTGGTATAGTCGATCAAGGCGTACCAGTTATTGCAGCAGCGCGAACAGCTGTACTTTCTGGTTAAAGTCAACTGCAGGGAGGGTGTCAATGGTTGTTTATATAAACATATATATATATATATATATATATATATATATATATATATATATATATATATATATATATATATATATATATATATATATATATATTGTCACGTGGAGGTGGTGGGCCGGGGCTCTGCTAGCACTCGGCTGCTAGGGGCTCAAAAGGCCGAATACTCAGCCCCTTCGACTTTCGGGATTCACCGCAGTCTCCTTGGTCTCACAAGAGAGGACCAACAATGCCCACCTCCGCAGGTCTTTGCTTCCACCACAAAAAGGGGTGCCAGTGATTCACCCTGGAAGCCCTTCAGTCAAACACGGGGGAACTACTGTTAACAGTTCCGGCCTAGACCCGTGGAGGAGTGAAGGAAGACTCAGGCTTACCTTATAACCATTACCTCCCTGAGTCTTGCCTGCCAGACAAAAAGGTTGCAGGAACTCCTTTCCCGCCTGTCTTCTCTATCTTCTTCTTAACAAGGTCGCCAGCTGGGTTATTATATCTGCACCCCAGCAATGCAGTTCAGTGGGTGTATTATATATTGTTTGTAGCCATAAGGTTGCTACTCCCATAGATCTGCTACTAGACTACTAGACTGTCGGCCCAGGGTACTCTCCCAGGAAGGTCTGTGTGGCTTTACCCCTCTCTAGCCTCTACGTTACTAATTGCCACCATTCAGGCACTGATACTGATCGGATGGCTAAGGGTACACTTTTATATAGGTCCGTGCTGTCTTTACCACTCTCCAGGCAATAAGAACTTTTATAGAGAACGTAGTGTTCCCTAGGTGGTACTATGATAACCTTCGTGTATGCTCATAGAGAAATATTATAAATGGAGGCACACTTAAACACAGTGATAAAATGTGTGAATTTACTGATGCAAATTACATGAACACACACACACAATCACAAGTAATACATGAATATGAAAATAAGGATAATAAGTCTGGAGATCGTCAGCCTCTTCTTCCACGACCTCCAACACTCCTTCAACTGGGCAGAAAGACAGGAGTCCCACACTCTCTCACAGGAGGGCCTCTTCACCACGTCGGCACCTCTTCTTCACTGTCCTGCCGTCCATACACACTGTCCCCTCTGACAGTCCTGGACACAAGCTGCCTTGCAGCCTATTCTACTACTAATGCATTAATGTCCTATTGCCACATACATAAGTAAATATTGTGGCCTAACTAGCCTACTCACACAAGGGGTAATGGGAGGGAAAATGATCTACCTTACAGTCCTGGCTCACGACGCCTGTCCCTCGATGGTGTGAGGTTCCCACGCTTCCTGAGTCGATCTTCGACGATCCAGGAACGTTCCACAGGTCCTCAGGTGTCGTGGGGCCTTCGCGTCGTCGCTGTTCCAATCCCTGAGATTCAGCTACCCCAATCCTGGTTCATCGATAGGCGCTGAGCTAATCACTATTTTCCCACACTCGCCCCTTCCACAAGGCGTTGCTCCTTGTCCTAGGAACGGTGTCGTCCTTCCAAAACCCTCAGTGGATGTGACCCGGTCACAGCTAGGCTTGCCCACCACACCTTTTCAGACCCTCAACGTCCAGCGTCGCCGCCCAGCGTCGTCGCCGAATATTTTCCAAGTTTGGCACTCTTTCGCTCAATAAACTTGGTTCCTTTTCGCTTCCCAGAAGCGCGGGGTCTCCAATATATCCGATGGGCTGCGATAGCCTGCACTAATCCAATACGAAAGGCTTGTAGAGCCTCTAATCCTTGAGAGCTGACCAAGGTGCGCCCTGTCGCTTCGAAGGTCAGGTCAACTCTGACGTTGGCGCCGCCCGGGGCACTCGGTGACGTCATGGCGGGCCCTGATTGGTCGCCCGCGACCTAAGTCGGCCAATCCGCGATCGGCTAGTGTCCCTTCCAAAAGGTCATATCTGCATTAGGGGATACTCTTTCATTATATATCAGGGCGCCAATTTCCCCTTATTTACAACTTATAATGTAACGTTCTCCCTTAACTGGCAGCCGGTCTGGTCGCCACATATATCATTAGACTCCCTGAACCTCAGAGAATCAGTAGGGAGAGCTGATATGACTCTTTAAGCCGGCAAACGAAAGAAATAGGAGAGGGCTCCGTAACATACCCCTCCCCTTAAAATAAGAGTCATATCGGAAGAGCAGCACTCAAGAGGGCAACCTATACTCTTGCTCCTTCCGTTCCTGAAGTGTCACTCCTCCAGTTGGTGACGTGGCTCGTACCACCTTGCCAGTCACTTGCCTCATTATATCTCCACCTCGCATAGGAACGGGTGTGATGGATGTTCCCTGAACACCTATTAGCAATCTTCTCTCCGTGGCCACGAGTGTACTCCCACGGCTCGTTACCACTGTAAGATTCTGTGCATGCAGCGCCTCCACCGCGTCGTGCACTTCCACTGCGTCCTACAGGTACTCCATGTTTCCTCTCAGGAGCTCCTCTTCGCCAATCTTCTCTCTTCTCGGTTCCTCTTCTCCCATAGGTGCATTGTCTCCTCACAGTGGCACTTGTCACCTGTACTCCATCCAACGGCTTCCCCTCTCCTACACTAGGCTTTTGCGATGGCCCAATGCCCCTCTGGTTAGGCTGGCGCCTACCCTGGGTGTACCTACTCCCTGCTTTCTTCGTATTGCTTTTCCTATACCATTCGCTCCTTCCTTCCCGACGAACATTTTCACTCCTCCATGAGATTCTCTTTCCTGCAGACGTCTTCTTCGGTTCGTGGTTGGGCTCATCCACCTCCCTGTGGCTCACCTCACCACGGTGGTTCATCTTGCACCTACCACTATTCATCTGGCCGGCATAGGGTGCCTTGCGTCGTGGCTCCTCCACTCTGCCCCTCACTGCCGTTCGCTCATCCACTGAGCTTACTTTATTCACGTTTCTGTGTGGAGGGAGTGCGGTCTGCAGCCTCTTCACCGCCCCAGGCGTTTGTACAGCTGCTCCTCGCCACTCCTCCACATGCATCATCAGGCTTAGTCGGAGGTCCCCGTCGGGGTTTTCCACGACCTCCGACGACCTCTCTGCACTCTCGCCCTCGTTGTCGTCGTCTCTGGCGACGTTTTCCCTGGCGAAGTCGGTCTCCTCACTATCATCTGGAACGACCGATACCTCACCTGGCAGGGTTGTACCGCTGCTTGCAACATAGGCACTCCTGGCCCAATCGGGTTGTATCCTGCCTCCTCCGAGGTCATTACCCAGCACCATCTGTACATGCTCTAGGGGTAACTTAGGGGCTACAGCTACTATAGCTTTCTCGACTCCTTAGTCGGCAATCAGCTGTACTTCGTGAAGTGGCAACCTATATTCCTCCCCCACACTACGTATCCTCACCACTCCCACAGGTGAATCATTAAATTCCTTGGGGAGAATACTCCTGGTTACCATACTTATGTCAGCACCCGTATCTCGAAGAACGGCAACCTCCACCGGGTCTGACTTTCCAAACTTCATGTTGGCCCCGAAAACGAAGGGATGTTCACCCAACTTCATTTCCCAACCATTCATGTTGGGTCCACTATAATATGGGGTGTGAACAAACACTCTCTCCTCTTCCAACATTAGTCCTATATTCCTTTGGTGCTCCTCACACTCGCGGACATAATGTCCTCTCACACCACTGTTGAAGCATCGACTGCCTCCCCTGGGCGGCCACTCGCCAGTCCCCCTGGCAGTACAACATGCAGACGTCCCCTGGGTCCTCCTTGGACTCCCTGTCGTCGTGTCCGGGACTGCAGCACTTGCTCCCGGGCTAGGTCCACTGCTCACAGCTTGGGGCTTCCTCCCCGCGTCCCTTGAGCTCTTGAACCGGGTTACTTCATCGGGAACACTACTCTTGGGAGAGTCCCCACCCGTCCTCGCTCCTCCTGAACTCCTAAGGTTCCCTCCCGACCTGGGGTAAGGCGAGTGTCTGGGTGGCCCCTCCCTCCTGAGATGTAGTGCCTCCTCCAGCATGTCGGCTCGGTCCGCTGCAGCCTTCAGGTCCTTAATACCTGCTTCTCTCACCCTAACTCGCAACTCAGGATGGAGCACTGACATAAACCTCTCCATCACTATAAGTCGTTTGATATCATCCGCCGACTCCGCTTCCTCCGCCTTGAACCATCGTAGGAATTTCCGTTCCATATCCCTGGCGGTCTCGGCGTAAGTCTTTCCCGACGCTCTTGTACACTCTCTGAACCGCTTCCGGTACATCTCCGGTGTCAGCCGGAATGAGTGGAGCACCGCATTCTTAATCGCGTCGTAACTAGTACACTCCTCTAGGTCCAGCATGTTGTAGGCTTCCCGGGCCTCACCAGTCAACCTGCCCTGGACCAGAGCAGCCCAATTATCTTCCGGCCACTCCTTCAGAGTTGCTATCCGTTCAAAGTGTTCGAAGAACGCCTCAGCTTCTTGTGGTTCGAACATAGGTAAGTCACGTTCCCTTACCTTGAGGTCATCCCGCCGTGCAGGTAGTGAGGGCAGAGAACGTTCAACGCGACACAATTCGACTTCTTTCTTCGCCTTTATCTCCTCCAGTCGTAGTTGTCTCTCTCTTTCTTCCCGCTGCAGCCGAGCTTCTCGCTCACGCTCCTCTCGCTGCATTTGCGCTTCTCTCTCCTCTCGTCGCAGCTGGGCTTCCAGTTGCATCTTCATTATTTCCAGTTGCAGGCTCCTCTTACTACAGCTGGACCTTTCACTGCTCCCATGTTCACTGTGAATTCTCTCCACACTGGTAGGCGCTTGGGGTGGCTCTAGTCGGGACGGTTCACCTTGCGACGGCTCTCCTCGGGACGGCTCCTCTTGAGATGGCTCCTCTCCCGTCGCCTCCTCTCGAGCTGTGAGCTGGGCCATGATCTCTATCCTTCGCTCCGCTACCTTAGTTGTCCTCAACCTGATCCCAAAGTGGTTTGCAACTTGTTGGAGCTGGGCCTTGGTACACTCTTACAAAATTCTCTAGTCCCTTGTGTCAATAAATTTCTTTACTTTGTCCTCCTCCATCTCTATATCATCGAGCATACACGACAGCACAGACAAGTTAGTAGGCACTAATTTCACCGTTTCAGCCCCTTAGCTGGTTGAGTAACAGTACCACTGAATTCACTGGCCACACTGTATTAGTACCCTGGCAACACTTGTCTTGAAATTTGGGCCACACTGTAGCTTGATCCATACTTCCTGGTGAAGTTCCCAGTTCTTGGCTACCGGGGTTCGAATCCTGGCAAGGTCGCCAGTTCTCTGTCACGTGGGGGGTGGTGGGCCGGGGCTCTGCTAGCACTCGGCTGCTAGGGGCTCAAAAGGCCGAATACTATGCCCCTCCGACTTCCGGGATTCACCGGAGTCTCCTTGGTCTCACAAGAGAGGACCAACAATGCCCACCTCCGCAGGTCTTTGCTTCCACCACAAAAAGGGGTGCCCCTGATTCACCCTAGAAGCCCTTCAGTCAAACACGGGGGAACTACTGTTAACAGTTCCGGCCTAGACCCGTGGAGGAGTGAAGGAAGACTCAGGCTTACCTTATAACCATAACCTCCCTGAGTCTTGCCTGCCAGACAAAAAGGTTGCAGGAACTCCTTTCCCGCCTGTCTTCTCTATCTTCTTCTTAACAAGGTCGCCAGCTGGGTTATTATATCTGCACCCCAGCAATGCAGTTCAGTGGGTGTATTATATATTGTTTGTAGCCATAAGGTTGCTACTCCCATAGATCTGCTACTAGACTACTAGACTGTCGGCCCAGGGTACTCTCCCAGGAAGGTCTGTGTGGCTTTACCCCTCTCTAGCCTCTACGTTACTAATTGCCACCATTCAGGCACTGATACTGATCGGATGGCTAAGGGTACACTTTTATATAGGTCCGTGCTGTCTTTACCACTCTCCAGGCAATAAGAACTTTTATAGAGAACGTAGTGTTCCCTAGGTGGTACTATGATAACCTTCGTGTATGCTCATAGAGAAATATAAATGGAGGCACACTTAAACACAGTGATAAAATGTGTGAATTTACTGATGCAAATTACATGAACACACACACAATCACAAGTAATACATGAATATGAAAATAAGGATAATAAGTCTGGAGATCGTCAGCCTCTTCTTCCACGACCTCCAACACTCCTTCAACTGGGCAGAAAGACAGGAGTCCCACACTCTCTCACAGGAGGGCCTCTTCACCACGTCGGCACCTCTTCTTCACTGTCCTGCCATCCATACACACTGTCCCCTCTGACAGTCCTGGACACAAGCTGCCTTGCAGCCTATTCTACTACTAAAGCATTAATGTCCTATTGCCACATACATAAGTAAATATTGTGGCCTAACTAGCCTACTCACACAAGGGGTAATGGGAGGGAAAATGATCTACCTTACAGTCCTGGCTCACGACGCCTGTCCCTCGATGGTGTGAGGTTCCCACGCTTCCTGAGTCGATCTTCGACGATCCAGGAACGTTCCACAGGTCCTCAGGTGTCGTGGGGCCTTCGCGTCGTCGCCGTTCCAATCCCTGAGATTCAGCTACCCCAATCCTGGTTCATCGATAGGCGCTGAGCTAATCACTATTTTCCCACACTCGCCCCTTCCACAAGGCGTTGCTCCTTGTCCTAGGAACGGTGTCGTCCTTCCAAATCCCTCAGTGGATGTGACCCTGTCACAGCTAGGCTTGCCCGCCACACCTTTTCAGACCTTCAACGTCCAGCGTCGCCGCCCAGCGTCGTCGCCGAATATTTTCCAAGATTGGCACTCTTTCGCTCAATAAACTTGGTTCCTTTTTGCTTCCCAGAAGCGCGGGGTCTCCAATATATCCGATGGGCTGCAATAGCCTGCACTAATCCAATACGAAAGGCTTGTAGAGCCTCTAATCCTTGAGAGCTGACCGAGGTGCGTACTGTCGCTTCCAAAGTCAGGTCAACTCTGACGTTGGCGCCGCCCGAGGCACTCGGTGACGTCATGGCGGGCCCTGATTGGTCGCCCGTGACCTAAGTCGGCCAATCCGCGATCGGCTAGTGTCCCTTCCAAAAGGTCATATCTGCATTAGGGGATACTCTTTCATTTTATATCAGGGCGCCAATTTCCCCTTATTTACAACTTATAATGTAACGTTCTCCCTTAACTGGCAGCCGGTCTGGTCGCCACATATATCATTAGACTCCCTGAACCTCAGAGAATCAGTAGGGAGAGCTGATATGACTCTTTAAGCCGGCAAACGAAAGAAATAGGAGAGTGCACCGTAACAATATATATATATATATATATATATATATATATATATATATGACGACTAAAAACTCACACCCCAGAAGTGACTCGAACCCATACTCCCAGGAGCAACGCAACTGGTAACTACAGGACGCCTTAATCCGCTTGACCATCACGACCGGACATAAGGAAGTGATAGCCGAAGCTATTTGAACCACTTCCCCGCCGGCACTCTTCCCCATTCGAGTCACTTCTGGGGTGTGAGTTTTCAGTCGCATATAGTCCTGGGGACCATTCAGGCTTGTTCGTATATATATATATATATATATATATATATATATATATATATATATATATATATATATATATATATATATATATATATATATATATATGTCTTACCTAGTAGCCAGAACGCACTTCTCGACCTACTATGCAAGGCCCGATGGGCCTAATAAGCCAAGTTTTCCTGAATTTATATATTTAAAAAAAAAATTCTTATGAAATGATAAAGCTATCCATTTCATTGCATATGAGTAATTTTTTTTTAATTTGAGCTAAAAATAACATAACAGGGCTCCATTAAGGAACATATAATCTCTTCCCACAACTAAACCATCGCCAGAGAAATCCTAGTAAACAACACAGAAATCATCGATAGATACAGCGATAGCAGGCGCCTTGACGTTTGCAAGGCACTACACATCAAGAAGTCAACACCAGCAATCAACAGCCAATTAATGCACAACTATATTCTACCCACCTCAAGACTCCGCTCCAATATAGAAGCATCAAGAAATATGGACCAATAGGCTTTCTACAAACACTTCTATTCAATACCCATTGTTTCGTGTTCTGTCTTGTGTTGATGAAATTAATACCCTATTAATGCCACCTATTGTTCTGTCTTGTGTTGATGAAATTAATACCCTATTAATGCCACCTCTTGTTCTGTCTTGTGTTGATGAAATTAATACCCTATTAATGCCACCTCACCCCATCCACCTCACTCAAATGTAGATATAAAATCGGAGATGCGTAAGTTCTATTCAGTTGTGTACTTGTAAACTAAAGTCTTTGAAAATGTAATAAGTTTTACGAAACGCGCTCGTGTCGCGTCAGACTAGAAATAAAAATGAATTTTGGAGAATTGATTTTTGATTTACCTCCAACAGTGAAAAGAAATGTACGAAAGATTGAGAAAATTCGCGTTAGAATTATTAATCTTACTTTTTCGGTCATATTTAATAATATATGTCTACAGGAAAGACTGCTACCAAAATATACTAATATATATATATATATATATATATATATATATATATATATATATATATATATATATATATATATATATATATATATATATATATATATATATATATATATATATATATATAAAAGTTTGTGAGGGTACCACCTCTCGTGCCAATGTCGGGACCCATAGCCTCGGAGAAGAAAATAAAAAGTATTCAGAGGAGATCTTGAGGTTTCTCACTGAACACTAATATTATCTTCTCCTACCACCCCCATTCTTTTGTATGTACACATATATATTTACTTTATTTGAACTTTGTTACAAAAAAGGAGTTACAAATGGGTTACAAAGATGGTTATCATAGGTTGTCGAGTTCCTCCAGCTCCTCAGATGGCGGGCAGGAACCCTGGATGCAGTGCGCATTTCCCCTCTGTATCGCCACACTGAGGCGCTGGAAAAGAAAGCTTGCAGCTCTTGGGTCCCTTGTTGTTTCAATGAGCCTAGAACCCAGTTCCTTCAAAAAATTGGTAGCACTTTTACCCCAGGCGCCGAGTGTCTCAGAAGCAATGGGGACAAAATTGTAGTGGTGATCCAGTTCACTATACTAACGGGATTTGGCTGCTTCCCTGTGGGTGGCAGTGCCACCTGGTTGTGCAACACCGAGGTTAATGTAGGTGTTAGCCAGGGTTGATACGCACGTGTAGTCCCATACCAACTGCCTGCCATTCTTCCAGGGGTTCACTGTGATACCATCCGGGCGACCAATAAGAGCATCAGAGTTACGGGGCGTTAGGTAACGGGGCTCTCTTTCAGCTGGGCATCCAGCTGTGGACAGGCTCCTCTTGATGATGTCGTTAACTTCATTGTACCTCGAGTGCCATCCCCCTGTGCTTTGGCAGAGTAGGCCATGGTGGCCGTACCTATCAGCCACCACCTCGCCTCAAATACACCTATATCTCGTGTGGATTGGGGCAGCAAGGCGGAGGGCCACAGCAATTCGGAGGGCGTGTGGTGTGAGACGCGTGCCAGTTGCCGACATTGGGGTTGCTAACAGGAAATCCCCTGCATGTGGTGCTGCTACTTCTGTGAGGCGAGCAATGTCGTGTTGTGTTGTTGCAGCACCCAGGCACTCTGCAGCAACTTGGTCTACAATGGGGCCATCCCAGCTGGATTGCTTGTGGGCTTTTGGGGATGGTGGTTGAGGTGATTGGCCTGCACGAGAGGCCCACTCTGTGGCACAGCGTGTAAAATTGGGATCATGTACACCTGCCAGCTGATGTAAGTGGGCAGGTAGAATTTCCTTCACAAGGTCGTCGGATGCTGATAAGGAGGACAGGAAGGCTGGAACAGCGATTTGCGTGTCAGTTCGAACTCCGAGGCCCCCCAAGTCTTACGGGAAGAGAGGCTTTGTTTCCACTGTAAGTCATCGAGAGAGAGGTTAAGGGCTTTTTCTAGCATTGATTTCAGTAACCGGTCATATTCACTTAGTTTTTGGCTACTGTAAGATGGTGAACACCTCAGGAAGTAGGTTAACCTGGGGAGGGACAGACATCTGGTGATGAGGTAGAGTGCATCATGAGCATCAATATCCTATTGGTATTGGTATATTGGTATATATATATATATATATATATATATATATATATATATATATATATATATATATATATATATATATATATTTATATATATATATATATATATATATATATATATATATATATATATATATATATATATATATATATATATATATTTATATATATATATATATATATATATATATATTTATATATATATATATATATATATATATATATATATATATATATATATGTCGTACCTAATAGCCAGAACGCACTTCTCGGCCTACTATCCAAGGCCCGATTTGCCTAATAAGCCAAGTTTTCATGAATTAATTGTTTTTCGTCTACCTAACCTACCTAACCTAACCTAACCTAACTTTTTCGGCTACCTAACCTAACCTAACCTATAAAGATAGGTTAGGTTAGGTTAGGTAGGGTTGGTTAGGTTCGGTCATATATCTATGTTAATTTTAACTCCAATGAAAAAAAATTGACCTCATACATAATGAAATGGGTAGCTTTATCATTTCATAAGAAAAAAATTAGAGAAAATATATTAATTTATGAAAACTTGGCTTATTAGGCAAATCGGGCCTTGCATAGTTGGCCAAAAAGTGCGTTCTGGCTACTAGGTACGACATATATATATATATATATATATATATATATATATATATATATATATATATATATATATATATATATATATAGAAGCATGGTGTTTTAAAAAGAAAGGTAAAACGCCATGCAACTTCTGAAGAGTCAACCAACACAACACTTGTACCCCCAATTAGACTATTTTACAGGAACTTCTTATCGACGGCTCATAAAACGGAGGAAAGGGTCCTGAAAGATATTGGTGATAGGAACGTCATCCCTACAGACAAAAATCAGAAAATACAATTGATAATTTATTATCAAAATAAAAAAACGGCCAATCTACTCATGAAAAACTCGCCATACACAACTCAGAACGCTTTGAAGGAGACCAAACCAAAATAACGGCCAATCTAGTCATGAAAAACTCGCTAGACACCAAGCAGAACGCTTTGAAGGAGACCAACGTCGTTTATGCCTTTAAATGCCCACTTGGGGACTGTAAGTCCCAAAGAACTCAGTATATAGGCAAGACAACAACGTCTCTTTCTAGGCAACTAACAATGCATAAGCAACAGGGAGCCATCAAGGAACAGACAATCTCTTCTCACAACCAGACCATCACCAGAGAAATCTTAACAAATAACACAGAAATCATCGATTGGTACGGCGATAGTAGGCGGCTAGACATCAGCGAGGCACTAAGCATAAAAAAGTCGACACCAGCAATCAACAGCCAATTAATGCACAACTATATTCTACCTTCTTGAAGAACCCGAACCAATATGGAAGCAGCAATAGGAAGTATGGGCCAATAGACCTTCTGCAGTTACTTCCATACATATGTTCACTTATCCAATTTAAACCCATTGTTTCGTGTTGCCTTGTGTTGTCACCTCACCCAAAACTTTTGTTCCATACAACCTCATCCAATAGAGTATAAGTACGAAGAATTTGTGTGTAAATTAAGTCTTTGAAAATGTAATACGAATTAAGAAACGCGTTCAGGCGTCAGACAATAAAAAAATGAATTTCGGAGAATTGGTATTTTTATTACCACCGACAGTGAAGAAAAACAGAAGAAATATTGAGAAGATTCGTGTTAGAATTATTAATCTTACGTTTTCGGTCATATTGAACAACAAATATATATATATATATATATATATATATATATATATATATATATATATATATATATATATATATATATATATATATATATATATATATATATATTAGGAGAAAAGCACACAGAAACTGTATTGGAGGGGATCTAAACATTCCCTCTAATGCGTTATGCGTGGTTTCCTCCGATTCTATGGGTCCCACTTCTTCCAGCTAGAGGTGGTACTCTATATATATATATATATATATATATATATATATATACATATTAGTATATTTTGGTAGCAGTCTTTCCTGTAGACATATATTATTAAATATGACCGAAAAAGTAAGATTAATAATTCTAACACGAATTTTCTCAATCTTTCGTACATTTCTTTTCACTGTTGGAGGTAAATCAAAAATCAATTCTCCAAAATTCATTTTTATTTCTAGTCTGACACGACACGAGCGCGTTTCGTAAAACTTATTACATTTTCAAAGACTTTTAGTTTACAAATACACAACTGAATAGAACTTACGCATCTCCGATTTTATATCTACATTTGAGTGAGGTGGATGGGGTGAGGTGGCATTAATAGGTATTAATTTCATCAACACAAGACAGAACAAGAGGTGGCATTAATAGGGTATTAATTTCATCAACACAAGACAGAACACGAAACAATGGGTATTGAATAGAAGTGTTTGTAGAAAGCCTATTGGTCCATATTTCTTGATGCTTCTATATTGGAGCGGAGTCTTGAGGTGCGTAGAATATAGGTGTGCATTAATTGGCTGTTGATTGCTGGTGTTGACTTCTTGATGTGTAGTGCCTCGCAAACGTCAAGCCGCCTGCTATCGCTGTATCTATCGATGATTTCTGTGTTGTTTTCTGTGTTATATAGCCGTCAAGCCGCCTGCTATCGCTGAATCTATCGATGATTTCTTTGTTGATTTCTGTGTTATATATATATATATATATATATATATATATATATATATATATGTCGTACCTAGTAGCCAGAACGCACTTCTCAGCCTACTATGCAAGGCCCGATTTGCCTAATAAGTCAAGTTGTCATGAATTAAAATATTTTCTCAAATTGTTTTCTAATGAAATAATAAAGCTACCCATTTCATTATGTAAGAGGTTAATTTTTTTTAATTGGAGTTCAAATTAACGTAGATATATGACCGAACCTAACCAACCCTACCTAACCTAACCTAACTTAATAGGTTAGGTTAGGTTAGGTAGCCGAAAAAGTTAGGTAAGGTTAGGTTGGGTAGGTTAGGTAGTCGAAAAACAATTAATTCATGAAAACTTGGCTTATTAGGCAAATCGGGCCTTGCACAGTAGGCAGAGAAGTGCGTTCTGGCTACTAGGTACGACATATATATATATATATATATATATATATATATATATATATATATATATATATATATATATATATATATATAAATATATATATATATATATATATATATATATATATATATATATATATATATATATATATATATATATATATATATATATATATATATATACGCACTTCTCAGCCTACTATGCAAGGCCCAATTTGCCTAGTAAGCCAAGTTTTCATGAATTAATTGCTTTTCGACTACCTAACCTACCTAACCTAACCTAACTTTTTCGGCTACCTAACCGAAGACACTATATTGAAGATACGTCCACCAGTATCGCCAAACGTTTTGCCCAGGAAGCAAAGCGTACCAGTGCACCACCAGACACACTGGCTTCCACCCGCCGTAAACCAGCAAAATACCCATTCTCCGCCTGCCTGTTGCTGATTGGCTGGAATCACAGGAATTGGCTGGAATTACAGGAACTTCTTTTCCACAGCTCATAAAACGGAGGAAAGGGTCCTGAAAGATATTTTTAATAGAAACGTTATCCCTACAGACAAAAATCAGAGGATACAACTGACGATTTACTATAAAACCAGAAAAACGGCCAGCCTACTCATGAGAAACTCTCCAGACACAAAGCAAAACGCTTTAAAAGAGACCAACGTCGTCTATGCCTTCAAATGCCCTCTTGGGGACTGTAAGCTCCAAAAAACCCAGTATATAGGCAAGACAACAACATCTCTTTCAAGGCGTTTAACGATGCATAAGCAACAGGGCTCCATTAAGGAACATATAATCTCTTCCCACAACCAAACCATCGCCAGAGAAATCCTAGTAAACAACACAGAAATCATCGATAGATACAGCGATAGCAGACGGCTTGACGTTTGCGAGGCACTACACATTAAGAAGTCAACACCAGCAATCAACAGCCAATTAATGCACAACTATATTCTACCCACCTCAAGACTCCGCTCCAATATAGAAGCATCAAGAAATATGGACCAATAGGCTTTCTACAATCACTTCCATTCAATACCCATTGTTTCGTGTTCTGTCTTGTGTTGATGAATTTAATACCCTATTAAATACCACCTCACCCGCATCCACCACACTCAAATGTAGATATAAACAAATCGGAGATGTGTAAGTTCTATTCAGTTGTGTATGTGTAAACTAAAGTCTTTGAAAATGTAATAAGTTTTACGAAACGCGCTCAAGTGTCGCATCAGACTAGAAATAAAAATGAATTTTGGAGAATTGATTTTTCAATTACCACCAACAGTGAAAAGAAATGTACGAAAGATTGAGAAAATTCGTGTTAGAATTATTAATCTTACTTTTTCGGTCATATTTAATAATATATATATATATATATATATATATATATATATATATATATATATATATATATATATATATATATATATATATGCGAACAAGCCTGAATGGTCCCCATGATTATATGCGACTGAAAACTCACACCCCAGAAGTCCAGAAGTGACTCGAACCCATACTGCCAGGAGCAACGCAACTGGTGTCTACAGGACGCCTTAATCGCCTTCTGGGGTGTGAGTTTTCAGTCGCATATAGTCCTGGTGACCATTCAGGCTTGTTCGCATTTGTGTTCCTCACGTGTGCCTCAAAGAATTAGGTGATTTGAGAAAATGCTATGCCCAAGATTACCATCCGAGTGCCGGCGGGGAAGTGATTCAAATAGCTTCGGCTATCACTTCCTTATGTCCGGTCGTGATGGTCAAGCGGATTAAGGCGTCCTGTAGATACCAGTTGCGTTGCTCCTGGCAGTATCGGTTCGAGTCACTTCTTGGGTGTGAGTTTTCAGTCGCATATATTCCTGGGGACCGTTCAGGCTTCTTCGCATTTGTGTTCCTCACATGAGCCCCAAAGAATGAGGTGATTTGATAAAATGCTATGCCCAAGATTACCATCCGAGTGCTGGCGGGGAAGTGGTTCAAATAGCTTCGGCTATCACTTCCTTGTGTCCGGTCGTGATGGTCAAGCGGATTAAGGCGTCCTGTAGATAACAGTTGCGTTGCTCCTGGCAGTATGGGTTAGAGTCACTTCTGGGGTGTGAGTTTTCAGTCATATACACACACACATTACGGGGTATTCGGTGTTGCCCGGGTCTCTCAATGTTTCCCATCTGTCCATCTATCTATCCATTTCTCCATCCATCCCTTCCTCTATCTACTCATACACTTGTCAGCCACCTATGTATCCATCATTCTTTAAACATAACCAGCTATCTTGCTGTCCATCCATCTATCAATTTGTCTATTCCTGTATTCCTGTGTCTGAGATATGCGATGATCACTGGCTGGTCTGGGTCGCCATTATTCAAAAAAGAACTGCGTATCAGGGTCACATTCAGACCCCCACCACATGATTTTGGGTTCTTCCAACAAATCTAAATATATCCAAAACAAAACCTTAGAAGCAATTTATTCTTATATAATTCGCATCATTGTTGAATGATATCAGGAAACCTAACATATATTTCCTTTTCTCCACATACTTTGCCAGTAGTCGCATAAAACAGACGATCCTGCCACAGCTTCAAAGGCTTCCCAATCCAGATTCCTTTCTCAGAGTTAAGGTTGAACAACCTTTTTTTTAAAGTGAAGGAATGAGTGAAATAGAAAATGTGAGACTGAGTGAGAGAGAGGAGGAGATAATGAGAGGGAGACATAGAGCTGAGAGACAGAGATTGAAACGAAGACAAAGAAAAGACAGAGCCAGAGACAGACAGTAAATAAATGGAAGGATAGATGTATATATAGATTGATGGATAGACAAAAGTATGGATGAATAGATAGATGACTGATTAGATTGATTGATAGATGGGTATTTTTATGAGATGATGGATGGATAGATGGACAGATAGATGGATTGCTTGGTGGATAGTTCGATGGATAAATGGATGGCTAGAATATATAGATGGATAAATAGAGGAATAGAAAGTTAGATAGATGGGCAGATAGATAGATAGTTAGATGGATAGATGGAAAGATTGATAGTTGGATGGATAGATGGGGAAATGGATGAATACATGGATGGATAGATACATACATGGATGAATAAGGCTACGCCTGGTACATCCGCCCTCATTATATTCAATGTCAAACCACTAGCACTAAATAATCGAATTTTTCTGCTGTTGGTTATCATTAATTCCAAAAAACATTCGATCCTTTATATCAGAAAGTATTCAACTACAGTTACAGTGAGTTTTGTCTAATCGGTGGAACGAAAACTCCCTTCCTAACCAGCCTGGCAAATATCCTCCTTCCTTCATCAGTATATAAAGTGCTTAATCCATTTTTCTATTTTGAAGTTTGGCTAAAAGTTGGTGCGAGGCGGGGGTGGGTGGGGGAGGCGGACCCATGTTGGCTTGTTTCAGCTGTTGTGTGTGGGAGAGCGCGAACACCGCACAACATTTCAGCGAACTGCATTTTACAATTCCTCAATTTTGACAGCCGGGGCGGCAGAGTATTTTGGCAGAGTACACGACACAAAAACACTGCTGGCGTCACAAACATTTGTGTGTCCTCGTTGTTCTACTTGTGTTACCTGTCCACACCACCAAGCCGCTTACCGCGGGAAGCTGCACAGGTATGGAATCATACTCTATCCAATATTTTTCTTTCATAAACCTCTACGGATATTGCATAGAAACCTTCCATATTTTTTTACGCGCTTCGGTTAAGCGCAAAACATCGCTTGGTACGACTGAAACGGTTGTATGAAGACAATACTGCACTGGACACGCTTGAACGGTGTTTAAGACACATGGTCGAACTGCAAGAGATGTGTTGCGCTTGTCGCAATGAGTTATTTCTGATTGTGAACTTTTTAACTGTACAATATTGTTTTGTTTTCTCTGGCCATGACACAGAGAGCAACACGAAGTTATGGAGAAAAGAACATCTTCATGAATCTCTGAACTGTGTGCAAAGTTAAAATATTATGTGTTGAGTGCTTACCAATATTTTATACACTCATGAAAATATCAAGCTTATTACACTAACATATTTTGATTATTCTGAGGTTTATTGAATAATTCTGAGTATATAAAGATTTAATTAAGGCGTCTGGGCGACTTTGATAATGTGAACAATGTGTAGAGAAATACTGAACATTCCAGCTGTGAGAACACTGTCCATCTTGAACATCTTGGCTTCAGAGTGATCTCAAGAACAATATGAACAGCTTACCTTATGATGCTCACAAACTTTACTAAACTAATGTACCTTGAGTCATACCTGAACATGAATATGTAAAAATTTCATATAACAAAAAACACTTTTTAGATTGTTAATTAACTAGATTATTTAGAACATAAAACCTCTTAGTTTGGTGAGAGGGGGGGGGGATGAAAAGTTGTTGTTGTTGTTGATTTAGGGGCGACGACGATCGTGGGATCGGAGGCGCCCTGGCGTACCCGTGACGGGTTAATCGCGAAGCCAGGAAAGGTGGAACGTCAAGCCAAATCGCGAAACGAGTGACGCCAATCACTGGAAATACCTATACTCGCGGCAAAGAAACGTATAATCAGGCAGATGATTGGGGAGTCCCAGGAGTCCCTCAGGGTGACAAGCACCGGTCCAGCCCCACACAGAGAACACCAGGTAGCAAAACCAAAACATAGCCCCCAACTAAAACGCAAAAGTCATCCAGTGTCCTCCTGCAGAGTAGAAGCCGGCCGCCCACCACAACTGAGGGCACACCAGGAGCCCACCAAGACCCACCAACCCCCGGAACCTCTCGGCCAAGCCGGCCCCCGAATACCGTCACCCCGCTGGGAAAACCAGCCAGAACACGCCAAAAAAAAAAAATCTATCAACAATCTCGTGACCCAAGGCGATATGTGCGCCAGGCGTCGGACAATCGGACCAATGAAGAGGGATGCCAAATGGCAGTAGCAAAGCCAAAACGCGAAAACAGGACGTGATCAGGCGGCTCCCAGGCGGATGTGTTCAAACGTCCGCTCGGCTTCAAGGTTGAACCAGGAGTTCCGGGGGTGGAAGAAGGCTCTGAAATCACTGCTTAATGTTCATATACATTATTAAATATTATGGAACTCATATTATATTATATTGTACAAAAACGACACACACAAATTCAGTACTTTAATTGACGAATTTAAACGATCCAGGAAGTGCGTATATTACATATTAAAATAATAGCAACACATGGAACTGCACATAAGAAATGGAATGAATCCCTGACCAGTAAATGAACAGTTCTCAATAGCAATGAGAGAACCACCGAGATAAACACCTCCACAGTCACCTTACCTGCACCTCCGTCCACGCGTATACATATTTTATATCGAGTATACATACAGTACAAGGCATTTGGACGTATAAATCCCTAAAAACTTACAAACTAATGCACTAAAACTCACAGAGGCTAGCTAAAATGACGTGACGTTCCGTTTTCTATTCGGGAGAACTCGGTTATTTTAGGGTCGTGCAATTTAGTACGTGAGTTTAATGAGAACGCTGGAGAGGACGGGCTGCACAAGCACCTGTGTCCGCTGCTACCTCAGCCACCCCTCCCAGTGCCCCTCAGAGCGGCAACGCAACAAGAAACAAAAAAAGCGCTGGAAAAAATGCTTTACTAAGTGGTATTCCCTCATACACAACTTTGCCTTCTTGCTAACACTGACAAATGAAACATAAACTCAAAATTAAAAAAAAAAAATCCATTAAAAATAATATTCTAAAAATATAATAAAATAAAATGCTAAAATATATTAAATAAAATGCTAAAATATATTAAAATAAAATGATAAAATATATTAAAATAAAATGCTAAAAAATATTAAAATAAAATGCTAAAATATATTAAAATAATACGCTAAAATATATTCAAATAAAATGCTAATATATATATTCAAATAAAATGCTAATATATATTTAAGCTAGATAATATATTCCAGACATTGCAGTCATTTCACTGCAGTGATAACACAAGGATTCGTTCTGTCATTTGTTATAGCAACTCGTCCAGCTTCCATCATTATGATAAATAACATTTCAGCCTCAAATAACAAACTGAGCTGTATTAATGAAGTATATCAATACAAGTGCAATTCTAGAGACAGCTCCGAAATGTATGCTATATATGACAGACCACGAATGTTCTGAGTAGATGTCTTATACGTTGTTTGCAAAAAGGTGGTATTAAGCATCATCACCATCAACACCACAACTCCATCCTAACTCGCCAGGACATTGTGAAGGCCGCCACAAGGACTATATCCACCATTGCATATCATTACAGGTTCCATACACTTGTTCATTCAGGAGCTGACCCCAGTATTGAACATTCAAGTGTATTTAACTTCGAGCAACAGTTGTCTGACGGTCCACCAATGGTCCTGAAGGAAGGTAGCAGACCTGGGAGACAACTAATAGGAGTTAGGCAGCAATTACCTTGCCCAATTCTTGGGCGCTCTCTACGATTAAATAATCTTAGTTAATTATTGATCTAAGTGTTGCTTGCGGGCAGTGCCAAAAATTGTCGTAAGGGTTAGAATGTTGCCCTGACACCCTGTTCCCTCTCCAGTGCTTGCGTCCCAACCAAGCTATGTTTGTCCCGCACCCCAGACCATTTCCCCTGCAGAGATGGGTGAGGCTAGCCCGACGTGTCTGGCCTCCAACCATGGACAAACAGACAGACAGTCGGATAGAGAAACAGACAGCCAGATGTTTTTCTTCATACAGATTATGTGTTCCAGATATTAAATACCGTACATGTATTGTAAGAAGAGATCGCTGTTACATTCCCTTCCCCCGTTACAACCTCTCCTATCGTCTTTTGCATCGCATGTTATACGCAGTAGATCAACCCATCAAAATTGAGTTATTTGAATAAAAAACAATGGCACAGTAATAATGAACTGAACTTTGGCCTCGATGGATTAGATGTGTTGCTTAGATCTGAACGTTTCTAGTTAGATAACAAATTGGTTTATATATGTATTTAAATCTAAATATTTATTTATATATGTATCTAGTTTTAGATATGTAAGTATGGCGGACTACACTATGTTAAGGTTAAGACGATGAAATAGGGATACTGAATGTGTATTGTATAGCCACTATAATTGGCTAGCTTGTGTGCTTTAGGAAATTATTTTTGTAAAATACGTGTTAGCTACTACATGATACATATGCCAGAGTACATTGACCTCGCCTTTATTTCACCTCACTTTTACTTTTGTGGAATTTATGTTCTCAAGCGGTTTTGTAATGTTGAAGTTTTTCTTATTAATAATGAACAGTAAACAAGTAATTATCAAAAGAAGGCACCAAACCGGGAAGGTTATGTAGCACCATCAAATGTGTGGGATAATCAGAGGGCGCTTAATATCACCAAGGATGCCAATACGAGAACAGAAACGCATTAGGCGAACGATATCAAAAGTATCCGAGTCGCCAAGAATTCTATCGAGGAATAAGCGACCGTGGGGGACGGTCAGAAAACAAGACACACGCTCGTCCTGGAAGTCAGGACATTCAACAAGGATATGCACGACCATAAGAGGGACAATGCAATTTGGACAATAAGGAGCAGGGCGGCGCTCCATTAAGTGACCGTGAATTAAACGGGTAAGGCGAATATGTAACCAAGCCAGAGCCGTTTCCCACTGCCGGTTACAGTGGTAGGAAGAAGGCCACTGGGACACACGACTCTTAAGAGTATGCAGTTTGTTACCAATAACAGAACATCAACAACTCTGCCAGCGCGCAAGGATGTAGGCCTGAATAACTGGGTAAAAGTCGGTATAAGGAATACCTTTACGGGAGATGGGACAAGTGTGGATAGCTTCCTTAGCGGCAGCATCCGCACGCTCATTTAAAGAGACACCAACATGGCTGGGAACCCAGCAAAACTCAACCGACTTAAATTTACTGGAGATAAGAAACAGCCAATGTTGAATCTCGATGACCATCGGGTTGACCTTATTATAGGACCCTAAAGCCATGAGGGCTCTATGAGAGTCAACTTCCACAACAAGATTGACACCAGGAAAGCAGGAGACGAAGCGCATAGATAATAGCATAAAGTTCTGCTGTGAAGATGCTAGCCTCCGGAGGAAGGCACCACATATAAGATTGGTCAGGAAAAACAACAGTGTAGCCCACACCGTCAGCAGACTTAGACCAATCGATGAAGATGGCAACAGAGTGGGAGTGAGATGAAAAGTGCTCAAGGAAGAGGTGTTTCAGAACTGTAGGAGGGGTAAAAGCTCTAGTGATGCGGGTCAGAGAAGTACAAAATTTGGGAAGGGGGACCCTCCACGGGGGGCAAGGATGGAACAATACGAGGAGAAACATTGGTAATACGAACCGAAATAGAATCTTGTAAGCGAGACAAACGGACAGAAAGAGGAAGGTGCTGAAGAGGAACAGGAACTACAGGAGGGGTAAGAGTCAAAGCACTATAGAGGCGAGAGTGAGGATGCTGTAAGGAACGCGCAAGATAGCGAAGACTGTAGCGATCACGGTGGTCCTGGAGAGACAGGAAGCCAGTGTCAGCATACAAGCTGAGGGGTAGGAGTTGAACGAATAGCACCAGAACTGAGGCACAACCCAGTATGGTGCAAAGGATCAAGATGGCGAAGAGTAGGAGGAGAAGCAGAAGAGTATGCAGGGCAACCATAATCGAGTTTAGACAGGACGAGAGAGGAATGCAAATAGAGGAGTGTGCGCCTATCTGCTCCCCAAGAAGAATGGGACAAAACCTTAAGTAGGTTAAGGGCCTTAGAGCAATCAACTCGAGGGTAAGAGATATGGGGCGACCAAGACAAACGAGTGTGAAAGAATAACCCCAAAAGCTTCGCAGAATCTTTGTACTCAAGGGGATGACCATAAAGTGACAAAGAAGGACGAAGAACGACCCGCTTCCGAGTAAAACTCCCGGCACAATTCTTAGTAGTAGAGAATTTGAAGCCATGATTGGTGGCCCAAGATAACACGGCATCAATCGCAAGTTGAAGGCGCCGTTGAAGGAGTGGCGAATCATTACCTCCACAATAAGGAGTAAGATTGACTACATAAAGAGAGGAGAAGATGCCAGAAGGAAGAGAGGAAAGGAAACCTTTAAGCACAACCAGAAAAAAAGTAGTGTTCAGAACACTACCTTGGGGATTACACCTGTCGGAAAATCCGACACCATTTAATATATCATACAGACAGATAATAATTGCTGCTGTATTACCAACAAGTTACCCATAGAAAACGTAACTTGTAGTGGAATTACCATCTAAAGAAAACGGGATATTATCACCACATACTATTATAATTCACCATCTATTATGGTGGGAATTATTCTTAAATACATTAGTCTTTGGACTTTACCATCATAAAACATCTCATATAAATAACCTTAATTATCAATATTAAAGTAGAGTAAATGTGACCCTTCTATCACTTTCTGAAATCTGGACAATGTAAGCTAGGCGTCAGAGGGAGGAAGGAGGGCAGCCATTGTTGATACTAGACCAGAGGCTCACACGGGAGCAAATTCGGCTCCTGTTAATTTTACTTGGACGTAGTGTTATGGAAACCAAAGGTGTACCATCTTTAACACGCTGTCATCAACTCAAGTTAAGTGTTCTTTCCGAAACCCATTATCTATCATTAGTGGCCATTAATGTCATTGGGTAGGGTTAGCCGGTTAGATCACGAAATCGCCTCATACTAAAGGTAATTAAACCAGGTCTTCATTGTTCCATGTACAGTTTTCTCTGAAATACTTGTCATATATAGGATTCTGGCTTTACAGCTAGCGCCCTTTTAACAGGTCAAGACGAGGAAGGCTTTGTGCATCAGTTACTGGGTGATGGAAGCTACTTCAAAGAGGATAATTTGGTGTCTACACCCTAGTTATACCTGGTGGACTAACCAGCTGTACTATAAGATAAGGAACCTTTTCAATGTATGTAGTCTAATTCTGTAGTTTGATTGGCTGCATATATATAAATTAATAAACCCCCCTAATGTGTAGAGGATCGATTTGTGAGATTATGAGATTATTGCAGAAATACAGTCCACTTATCATTATACAAATTGCTATCGAAGTATATAAATTAACGTAAATATAAATTCATATAAATTAAATAAATATAAATCTCACAGGTCGGTTCCCACATTATTTGGTCATCTTCGAACCGGATGACGGATTATTTGATTCTTTGAACCCACATTTGGTCATCTTAGTACCGGATGAACCAGTTAACCAGTGGATTCATTAAATATACTAGTGCAGTGTGATTTAAACAAAGCCAGCAGTCAATGACGGCGGCGTTGACTCGTGCGAGTTCACGAGCCCCGCTCAGTTCAGATCAGCTTCGTCAGCGGTTTCATGTACACCCACAGATTTGGTGGCGTGTTATTCTGTGAAATGACAGCGCTAATATAGAAGATGTGTCGCGAGATTGTTCACGGATTTCGTGGTGTTACATTTCGCGAGAGATTATCTACGAATTTTGTGGAGTTTATTTCGCGAGGTCACTAATAATATTTAATACTTCTAGATAATATTAGAAGTTTCATAGAGGCCAATTAAGAGGCTATTATCAATATTTGTGTATATTATTTCTCCAAATAGAGAATTATTTAATATATATTGCACTAGTGATCACAGTATAATATTTACTAATTGCCAACCCACAACAGGGTAGGATATTAACCATTGACTAGTTGAACTATTATTGCTCATCCTAGTCCCATTATTACCATAGTCAGTTGTACTATATTGATCAACCTAACACCATTAATGAATGGTCCAGACCCTATTTTGGGTGTAATTTTTATCAACTCGAGTTGAGTTGTGTATATAATAATTTACTTATGATCATTACACCTTTGAGTGATTAATTAGTGTCTCTACCATCCTAGGGTGATATAGAAGAGCTAACCTAAAGGTACTTCCAGTGACACTGGTTTATCACTCAAATCATTAGTGTGTATGATTGTATATATATAATGTGTATTAATTTTAAGTGCTAACCTCTAGTAGAGGTAGGATTATTGCCTAGTGAGTGCAGAATTTGACCCTAGGCTACCATCAGTGCTTGTTCAGTATTATGAGCAGCCCAAGTACAAGCCCCACAAGGCTTCACCAACTAGCTAGTATGGATAATGCTGGCAATGAGAAAACTGTCATACATCTAGTACTACAATTGCTGGATTTACCTCAACCTGATCAGACTGCTGACTCATTACAATCCTTCAGCATGGAGTTTGAGTCACTACTAAGAATATTCAGTCTTAAGGTTGATATAACTACTAGTGAATGGATGACCAAAGTAGTCCTTCAACGAAAATTGTCCAGCGATATACTAGATGAATTATATGCACATCAACATAACACCATCCTGACAGTACAGGACATCACTGAAGGTTTACATTCCATCATAAACAAACGACGAGCAAATGAGGAAGTTAAAGCCTCATGCAAGCCTTCAGAAATAGAAAATAAGAGTCAATTAAAGGGTAAAACAACTACCCCAAATAAACATCAGTCAATTACTCTAACATCAAGTTGCAGAAAATCTGACAATGCAGCAGCAACCTCCAAGCCTACTGTTACTAGTTCACCCAAACCGGTAACTTCCAAACGTGCAGTAGGCTGGGGGACATGTATGTTCTGCAAAAAGAAACATTCAACATACTGTTGTGCTAATTATCCAACCAGAGACATTCGTATGGAGCGACTCCAGGAATTAGGGAGATGTGCAAGGTGTCTCAAGTCACACAACATAGACTATTGTGATACCCAATTCAACACCTGTAACAGGTGTAGAAGAGGTAGGCACCATGCAGCACTGTGTAAATATACGAAATTAACGTATTCAAGACCCAAGGTGGAAGATAGCATTCCCACCACAGTACAGTACTGCAAGGTGCAACAAACAAAGAGTGTCCAATCGGCAAAGTCTAAAGGTAATACGACTTTGCCTACTGCCCAAATTACCATCCTGAATAAGAGGGCCAAGGTCCATACCCGTGGGTTGTTTGACCAAGGATCCCAGAGAACATATGTCACTAAAAAGTTGGCAGATGAACTACAATTAAGGCCTGTAGCCCAGATGTCATTCAACATCTCAGGGTTTGTAACAGATGCAGGACCTCAAGTCTACCAAGTGGTACAACCATCAGTACGTTTAGGCAGGTACGTCTGTCGAGTACAAGCCATTGTGGTGGACAAAATACCAGTAGACCTACAAGTTCAAGGTCTGAGAGCAACAGCCAAATTCCTGAGAAATAGAGGAATAAAATTGGCAGATAATATTAAGTCTGATCACCTCACCGACTTCGGTCTCCTTGTAGGGACAGACTATTGCCATCGATTCATCGGTAGCCCTACTAAATATCAGGGCATAACCATGTTAAACTCTGCAGGAGGTAAATTACTCTCAGGTCCAGTATCAAGCCTAAGGAGACCTATGCCTGCAGATAAACAATACCAATAGAAATCTAAATTTGTCAGCTGATTATATTTCTCCAGTAGCATTATACTAAGGAGATTACAGCTGACTATACCAAGAGAGGTTGATGTTAGTATCATCATTTGAAGCTGAAGATGAGTTCATGAGGCCTCAGTGGCAAATCAGTGAACAGTAGCCTAAAACAGCTACAAGTCACTGCGACCAATGTCACTGAACCCACTGCAGTCTCAGAACCATACTTTACTTTAATGATGAGCTATTCAATCTTCTGAATCAATTAACTAAATTAAACCCCAATAAATCTGATGACTGATTTGATACATTTATTATTTAATCAAGATGTATTCCATGGGCTTCAGTGTTTATATATCAGTGACCAGTTACCTGAACAAACTTCAAGTTATATCTAATGTCACTGATCTCACTGCAGTCCCTGAATCATACTTGACTGTAGTACTTGATCACATTCAGTCTTCTGGGTTAAATAATATGTATTAGGCTTGAATATTAGCCTTTCAAGAGTTGACAGGGAAATGAAATCGCATTAGACTTCTAACCCCTGCAACTCTAGTACGGGACATCCATCCTGTACGAACAGACGCACAAATGTGTGATTACTAACTACTAACATCAAATTAATCTAATAATTCGAAGGAGGAGTATCGGTGTTCGTCTGTTCTAAAGAGGACTTCGACCCGTGAGCAGCCCCCTGGGGAATTATGTCGGAAAATCCGACACCATTTATTATATCATACAGACAGATAATAATTGCTGCTGTATTACCAACAAGTTACCCATAGAAAACGTAACTTGTAGTGGAATTACCATCTAAAGAAAATGGGATATCATCACCACATACTATTATAATTCACCATTTATTATGGTGGGAATTATTCTTAAATACATTAGTCTTTGGACTTTACCATCATAAAACATCTCATATAAATTAACTTAATTATCATTATTAAAGTAGAGTAAATGTGACCCTTCTATCACTTTCTGAAATCTGGACAATGTAAGCTAGGCGTCAGAGGGAGGAAGGAGGGCAGCCATTGTTGATACTAGACCAGAGGCTCACACAGGAGCAAATTCGGCTCCTGTTAATTTTACTTGGACGTAGTGTTATGGAAACCAAAGGTGTACCATCTCCAACACGCTGTCATCAACTCAAGTTAAGTGTTCTTTCCGAAACCCATTATCTATCATTAGTGGCCATTAATGTCATTGGGTAGGGTTGCCGGTTAGATCATGAAATCGCCTCATACTAAAGGTAATTAAACCAGGTCTTCATTGTTCCATGTACAGTTTTCTCTGAAATACTTGTCTTATATAGGATTCTGGCTTTACAGCTAGCGCCCTTTTAACAGGTCAAGACGAGGAAGGCTTTGTGCATCAGTTACTGGGTGATGGAAGCTACCTCAAAGAGGATAATTTGGTGTCTACACCCTAGTTATACCTGGTGGACTAACCAGCTGTACTATAAGATAAGGAACCTTTTCAATGTATGTAGTCTAATTCTGTAGTTTGATTGGCTGCATATATATAAATTAATAAACCCCCCTAATGTGTAGAGGATCGATTTGTGAGATTATGAGATTATTGCAGAAATACAGTCCACTTATCATTATACAAATTGCTATCGAAGTATATAAATTAACGTAAATATAAATTCATATAAATTAAATAAATATAAATCTCACAGGTCGGTTCCCACAACACCTTCATACTGCCGAAAAGAGGCAGAGAGAATGGTACCAAGCCTGACTCGAAAGGTAAGACGAGAGAGAAAGCTTTGAAGGAAGAGAGGGAGATTACAACGAAGGCCAAAAGAACGAAGTTGGGACAGAATATGGTATCTCCAAGTCGTGTCATAAGCCTTTTCCAGGTCAAAAAGGACAGCAACAACGGTGGTCTTCGCAGCAAAAGCAGTACGAATATAACCTCCAAGTTCACCAGGACATCAGTCGTGCTGCGGCACTTGCGAAAACCAAATTGAGAAGGAGAGAGGTGGCGATGGTGTTCCAAGAACCACATCAGACGGATATTTACCATACGCTCAAAGAGCTTGCAGACACAACTCGTGAGAGCAATAGGGTGGAAGTCCTTAGGGGATGTACCATAGACCCTGGTTTCCGAATAGGGAGTACAACGGCATCGAGCCAGTCCTCAGGGACGGACGACGACTCCCAGACCTGGTTATACAGACGAAGTAAATACCGAGACGTGAACGGAGGGAGATGGCGAAGCATCTCATAATGAACGTCATCCGAACCTCATCCGAACCTGCTGCCGTAGATCTGCAGAGGGCCAGGCAGAGTGAAGGTCAGAAAGAGAGAAAGGATCGCTATAGGGAAGGCGGAGATGAGTGTGGAAATCTAAAGGATAAGATTCAAGAACAGGTTTATGAAGAAGGAAGTATTGAGGAATATGATAACCAGAGCTAACATCAGAAAAGTGGGATCCCAGTTCGGTCGCGACCGTCACTGGGTCCGCCACAAGAGTACCATGGAGGTGGAGAACTTGCCCGCAATCTTGCAGATCTTCTTCTAGATCTGCAGCAGAGGAGTATCGGACGTAATAGTGGAAACATATGATTTCCAACTCTCACGTTTAGCTGTATGGATGGTCCTATGGGCTACCGCAATTGCCTTCTGAAACAAAATGAAAGAATCAGCCGTCTACCGGCGGCGGTCTTTCTTCCAGGCTGCACGCTTACAGCGGACCACCTGAGCACAGTCTGCATTCCACCAGGGAACATACTTTCGCGTGCCCCGGGAGGAAGAGCGAGGAATAGAACAGAGGGCAGCATCGGAGACAGTGTCATTAAAAAGGAGGGTGCGAGGAAGAGGCAGAGAGGAGAGGTCAGAGAGAGTAGTACGGAGGGTGAATAGGATCCAGTCAGCCTTGGCAAACTGCCACCTAGGGAAGGAGAGGGGGAGGGTGGAAAGAGAAAAAGGAAACGAGGATGTGGAAATAATCAATGTTATGGAGGTCATCAACAACCCACCACGTGAAATGTAAGTAAAGGGACGACGAGCAGAGAGAAAGATCAAGACAGGAAAGGGTGCGAGTCCGAGAGTCCACATGAGTGGGCTCACCAGAATTCAGAAGAGAATGAGAAGAAGCAAGGACAAACGGTTCAAGAAGGTGGCCTCGGGTGTTTGGCAGAACCTCACCCCAGAGGATATGTCGACAGTTGAAATCACCCAAAAGGAGCACTGGCTCTGGCATGGAGTCCAGGAGGTGCTTAAGATCAGGAAGGGAAAGCGGGACTTTTGGGGGGAGATAAATGGAACAGACTGTATACCATTTACCCACAAAAACACGGGCAGCAGAACAATGGATAGGTGACGGAAGAAGTAGGGGGACGAAGGGAATATCAGAACGAATTAAGAGAGCAGTAGAGTTATGGGCCCCAGCAAGAGCTGAGGACGGGGGGGGGGGAAAGAAAGGAATAACCACGAAAGTGACCAGGACGAGCACCAGGCAGTCAAGCAACTTGACTGCCTGGTGTCAAACACAAAGTGCTGAAAACTGTGTAATTAGAAGTTGGAGTTCATGAAAGTTGGCATAAAATCCACGAATATTCCACCGAAGATTAGACATTATCAAAGAGAAAGAACAGTAACAGAGAACAATAAAGAAACATAGGTAAAGAAGAAATCAGTTTATTAAAGAATCACAGGATCAGGGTCAGGATGAGGAGCAGGGTCAGCAAAATCACCGTTAGGTGGAAGGGTAAACTTTGTAAGAATGGAGGGAAGGGAGCGGGAGGACAGACAAGAGGCAGACTGACGGGGCCGTCTCGTCCTCTCGGGCGGACGAGAGGGGGCCCGACCACTGAAATGGGAGGGGACGTAGTGATAGAGTCAGAGGGAGGGGGCGAGGAAGAAAGCGATACCTTCTTACCCGCTGGGGAGGAAGGAGGAGAGGAGCCAGGCTTACGTTTCTGACTCGAAGAGACAGGTGTTCCAGTAACAACGTACTGGGCGACAGACTAAATGGTCTCAGCAGGAGAAGAGGAACGGGAGCAAACAACCCAAAGATTGCTGGGAGGATGATGGACATCAGCCTGGACAGACAGGCGGCGTGGAGGGTCAAGAGACTAGGGGAAGGGTTGGGAAGAAAAAGTGGGGTGAGATGGGAAAGAAGACATAGGAGACATGGTGGACTGGGCAGGAAGGGGGGAAACTCCAGGTGAAAACCAGGAGGGAGACCTTTTGGGACAGAACGCAAAGGAATAGGGGAGGAGGTGGAGGGCGTGTTCGGGTGTAAGGCCTGGAAACGGTTGTAAGACTGAGGAAGGTGGGAAGGACGAGGAGAGGTAGATCGCAACATACGAGCGTAAGATACACCAGCTAAAGGGGTGAGATGCCGAAATTGGCGTCTCGCTTCAGGAAAAGTCAGACAATCACGATGTTTCAAGTAGAGGATTGCTTCTTCGAGTTTGTAGTGTATACACGAGCGTGAGAAGGTAGGGTGGGCCTCACCGCAATTGAGGCAGCGAGCCTGGGGAGAAGTGCACTCGGACTTAGAATGATCATTGGCCCCACACATGGGGCATAGATACACAGTACTTGTGCACTTGAGGACACCGTGCCCAAACTTCCAACATTTATTGCAAAGTGTAGGAGAGGGAATGTACTCCAGAACGGAGCATCTGGCACCGAGAAGAATAATAGAGGGCGGAAGGGCCCTACCATCAAAGGTGATTTTTACAACTCGAAGGGGCTGACGTTGACTACCACGAGGGGGCCGAGTAAGCGTGTCCACCTAGAGGACAGAATGGCACTGGGCTTCGAGAATATGTTTAATATCCTCATGGCAGTCCTTGAGGTCCCTAGCACCAGTTGCAACATGGTGTGGGAGGAGAACAGTGCCAACACAGGCATTTAACCGAGCGTTTTTGGGGACCCGAACAGGGGTCTCCCCAATGCCGGACAAAGCGGCTAAGCGAGTAGCTGCATCCTGAGAAGGAGCAGCAACGACACGCGTACCATAATTGGTGGGTTAAAAGTAACAGAGGCACTAACTGAATCAACAAGTTGTTTATGGAGGGAGAAATCATCAGGAGGAGTAGAATCCAGATGGTGGAGATCAAAGTATTTAGCCCATGTAGCGGGACCAAACAAGGCGTTGTAAGTATTAGTATGGAAAGGGATCGTGGGAGTGCGGACGTGGCGGGGACAACGTTGAGAACCCCCTGAGTAAGAGGGGGTAAAAGGCACAGTAGTCACAATGAGAGACGGAGCCGTGCCAGGGGACGAGGTGGTCACCACTGGGGGCTGGGAACTCGACCCTACCGCAGAGGAGGGAGGGGACCTGAGGGAGGTAATCAGGAGGGTCAAAGGAGGAGCAAGGTCGGAGCCCAATGCAGAGGGAGCTACAGGGCCTGGTCTTCCAACACAGTCCGACTCGGGGGCTTGGTCGCCCACCCCACGAGCCTGAGAAGGTACAAGGGAAACATTATCTGCTATAGAAACGAGGAAAGACTTTCATTCACGAATGTGCCCCCACACCTACTATTCAGCCACAATTAGAGGCAGGACACCCCAACAAGAAGCTATCGCCGATCAGGCCGGAGCCTCCTAGGGGTGCGTCGAGTGTATACGCCCCACAAACGCCACCTTAAAAACCGTCAGTCCGTCGAGATCAGGTTCAGTGACGAAAGAAGGATTGACAATTAAAGGGTCCCATCGTTCAAGACGTTGGGGTACTACAGTTCTACTGGTGCAAGAGTATGCCTCCCCAAGCACCCGGGCGTCAAAATAGAAGAAGTCCAAAGGAATAACCAAAACAAGCAAAATGTCGGCAGAAAACGACAAGCAGATAGGAGAAGAGAGGGGAGAAAAACGAAACATAAGGAAAAGCGATCTAGCACAGTTGGAGAGGACAACTGCAGGAGCATAAGGTCACAAAAGGACAGAGGACTGTCCCAGGGAGCATCACACTCCTACAGCCGACCACCAAGCCCCCTCACGGCGCCCACGGGCCGGGTGGGGAGAGGGGAACAGTAAAAGAGTGAATGATGTTATGCTCCCACATACAGTTCCTAGAGTACCCTGGTGTAGGAGTGGAGAGTCCTGTACTGATGAGACGTTGATGGGGAGTGGGTGGTGAAGCACACTAGGTGATGGGGTATAAACAAGACGTTGATGGGGAGTGGGTGGTGTAGCACACTAGGTGATGGGGTATAAACAAGACGTTGATGGGGAGTGGGTGGTGTAGCACACTAGGTGATGGGGTATAAACAAGACGAAGATGGGGAGTGGGTGGTGAAGCACACTAGGTGATGGGGTATAAGCAAGACGAAGATGGGGAGTGGGTGGTGTAGCACACTAGGTGATGGGGAATAAGCAAGACGAAGATGGGGAGTGGGTGGTGTAGCACACTAGGTGATGGGGTATAAACAAGACGAAGATGGGGAGTGGGTGGTGTAGCACACTAGGTGATGGGGTATAAGCAAGACGAAGATGGGGAGTGGGTGGTGTAGCACACTAGGTGATGGGGTATAAACAAGACGAAGATGGGGAGTGGGTGGTGAAGCACACTAGGTGATGGGGTATAAGCAAGACGAAGATGGGGAGTGGGTGGTGTAGCACACTAGGTGATGGGGTATAAACAAGACGAAGATGGGGAGTGGGTGGTGTAGCACACTAGGCGGAGATGGAATGTTCCGGAGGGTTAATGTTTAGAGTTGAGGGGTTTTGTAGTTTTCGTGTGGGAGGGAGGTGATGTTTGCAGTAGGGTACGTTGGTGGGAGAGGGGAGGGTGGTGGCGAGGGCTGGAGACAGAACATCTCTCCCACGTAGTGAGGTGGGAACCATCTTGTGATGTTCTCCTGCACCTATGTTATAGTTCCGTTGCTCCTTGCTCCCGAAATTTCCTGTGTTCATGTCTATAATTCTAATGACTATTTCAGCACGTTCTAAAACTCGCTCAAGATATACATGAACATATTTTCTCAAAGTGGCTTAATACGAACTTTCTCTGTAACCAAAAAACCAAAGTGTGCGATTAGAAACCTATTATATTATTTGAATTGCTCCGGTAACTCTTTTCTATGCATCCTCTTTGCATATTATTGGACCCAGTAATATGGTGATCAATGATATTCTTTTGTGGCTCTCCTGCTCCCATGGTTGTTGCTTTCATGCTCCCATGGTTGTGCCTCTCCTGCTCCCATGGCTGTTGCTTTCATGCTCCCATGGTTGTGCCTCTCCTGCTCCCATGGTTGATGCTTTCATGCTCCCATGGTTGTGCCTCTCCTGCTCCCATGGTTGTGCCTCTCCTGCTCCCATGGTTGTGCCTCTCCTGCTCCCATGGTTGTGCCTCTCCTGCTCCCATGGTTGTGCCTCTCCTGCTCTCATGTTTGTGCCTCTCCTGCTCTCATGTTTGTGCCTCTCCTGCTCCCATTGTTGTGCCTCTTCTGCTCCCATGGTTGTGCCTCTCCTGCTCCCATGGTTGTGGCTCTCCTGCTCCCATGGTTGTGCCTCCCCTGCTCCCATGGTTGCATAAATCCACAATATTCTCATTCTCCACTACCCTTACCATCGCTTCGTACCATGGCCTCAAATCCATGTACTCAATGGATTACCTAATAAAGTCTTCACTCTAATCTATCTACCGGTTTATCGATGGTTCCTGTGGTACTCACCTAATTGTACTCACCTAATTGTGCTTGCGGGGGTTGAGCTTTGGCTCTTTGGTCCCGCCTCTCAACTGTCAATCAACTGGTGTACAGATTCCTGAGAGGCACAACACACAGATGGTGTGTGTGTGTGTGTGTGTGTGTGTGTGTGTGTGTGTGTGTGTGTGTGTGTGTGTGTGTGTGTGTGTGTGTGTGTGTGTGTGTGTGTGTGTGTTAATTTAGCAACAGAAAACAACAAAAGTTGACCTCCCCCCCCCCCTTCCGTGAACTTGCAACCCACTCCAAGTTGAGCCAAAGTTCTCCATGATCTACAAAGCAAACAAAGGAAATAAAGGAATGCTGATTAAAATTCCCAACAGCAGCATCCTGAGCCCCAGATGAGCACTCGGAGAGCAAGATGCGGAGGACGCATTAAGGATCGTAATTAAAAGAAGGTTAATGAGAGCATTACAGCCTCGTGGCGGGTGTGTCTGCACTACAGACCCTGACAACAGAGCTAACAATAACACCACTAACAGTCATAGTCACCGGACGACGTTTATAATAATCATAATAATAATATCCACAGGAGGAGAGATGAGGATTCGCACCTGTGTGTGCTGGGTGTATCGAACCCTCATCACGCCGCCTGTGGATTTTCTCATTGATATATCACGATAATGTGATTTGTATGTTTTAAAAATAATAATAACAATAATAACAATATTATTATTATTATTATTATTATTATTATTATTATTATTATTTTTATTATTAAAGAAAGAGCAATAATTAAAGAAATAATAAAAATAATAATACAATTATTAAATAATAATACCAATTATACAATAATAGTTAATGATGATAAAATAATATTTAATAATAACAATAATAAAATAATATTTAATAATAGTGACAATAATAAAATTAATAATAATTACAAGTAGTAAATACAATAATAATTACAAATAGGAAATATAATAATAATAACTCTAAGAGAACACTAATTAATGAAATCAATAATATTAATAGCTCCTTCGTGCAAATAATTACACTAATGACATGATCTCCCATGTTCCTCTCCAGACCAGTTGCTCTTGATTATGAACAATAGTAATTTTCTTTATTATTTGTAAAAAATAACTTTTTAACACTCATAAATATAAGGCTCAACCTAACCTAACCCAGCCTCTCCTAAGAATCCTAGGCCTAATTCAAATTAGGTCTAATATAGGCTAAATATATGACCTACTAGGCCTAGGAACATTTAAGTTTGGGTTTTATCTTTACTTTTATCGGGCTCTATAAAATTAATAGCTCAAAAGTGGTTAACTTGTGGTCCCTTCCTACATTGTGGTACTTCTGAGAACATAGTTACTATTAGAACCATCATCTCAGGTGAACGGGTGCTATTATATTTATCCACTTCTGTTGACATAAAAATTAGCAACCAGACATTGGTGTGGTTGACGATTGGTAGCTTCAGAACTCACCGCAATGTACTCACCTCGGTGTACTCACTTCGATGTACTCACCTTTATGTACTCACTAAGATATACTCACCAAGATGTGATAACTGCCACGGGCATCGGGTTTTAGACCCACCATAGACGCACTATTGACCCGTGCTAAGTTTAATGCAATTACTCAGTTTCCTTGATAGTATTGTAGACCTGACTAAATGTAAACATTGTCAGCAGAACTATTCACATACTTTGCACCATCGAGGGCATCTGACAGCTGAGTGGACAGCGCTTCGGATTCGAAGTCCTTAGGTTCCGGGGGTTCGATCCCCAGTGGAGTTGGAGACAAAAGGGCAAACAGTTTCTTTCGCCCTGATGCCCCCTGTCACTTAGCAGTAAATAGGTACCAGAGAGTTAGGCAGCTGCTACGGGCTGCTTCATGGGGGAGCGTAACAAAAAGGAGGCCTGGTCAAGGACCGGGCCGCGGTGATGCTAATTCCCGAAATCATCTCAAGATAACCTCAAGATACATTATATAATGATATGTGAAAAAAATCCGGAATTCAGAGATAACACCATCAATGGAGTCCAAGAAATGTGTAAGTACTTCATTCATAATGATGTGCTGCCCGAAATCTTAGCGAAGTATGCAAAATTTGTTTACTGGAGGTAATGCATGCACAAGACGGTAAAGCTGCCGCCCAGTTGGGTGGGTGTGGAGCACATGGCTGTAAGGTTGCTGCCCAGTTGGGTGGGTGTGGAGCACATGACTGTAAAGCTGCCGCCCAGTTGGATGGGTGTGGAGCACATGGCTGTAAGGCTGCTGCCCAGTGGGGTGGGTGTGGAGCACATGACTGTAAAGCTGCTGCCCAGTTGGGTGGGTGTGGAGCACATGACTCTAAAGCTGCCGCCCAGTTGGGTGGGTGTGGAGCAAGACTAGGAACTGCGTGACTCACCATAGCTGTAAAGTGCTTTGTATAGTGACTGCTGTGAGCCTCTTGTTGAATTACCTGTGATATAAAACGATCATAGATGTGTATATGAATTTGAGTAGATGATTGTATATATTTATACACGTGTATGTGTTACGGACTCGTCACCGTCGTCTGAGTATGGCCTGGTAATTCCAGCGCCATCTATTAGTCTGTACTCAAGCTCCCCTGGAATTGGACGCTACGTAGACAACGCCATCTATGGGTGGTGGCTTGATCGTGGTAAATGGCTCAAGATTCCTGCCTTGGTCAGACAGAGAGGCCTTGTGGATGACCTCTGGTGAGGTGGCGGCTCATGATCAGCGCCATCTGTTGTGCTACAGAGCACAATGTCAATTCTCCAATGAGTAAGTCTCACTTCCTGGTTTCACGAGTACCTCCCAATTAACTAATGACGTGTCTGTGTCCGCAGAGGTGACGTGGAACAGCAGTGGTACTGAAGACGGCAGTTTACCTTGGGCAATCTATGTACATTCCGATTGGTCCTGGAAGACGACTACGTAATCCCGCCGCCGATCATAGCAGTGTGTTGGCTGCTGGATTACGTAGTGTGGATAGAGATCGGCGTACCCGGGAATAGGCTTGGGCGAGTACTTGACGGCAGTGAGGTGCCTGTAGTGGAATGCTGCTATCCTGCCGCTAGGGACTCCTGCCAGGGGATAACTACCGCTGTATAGTGACGCAACCCCGTTCAGCGTGTAGTTGAAGTCCTCTGCCAGCGTGCAGCTGGAGGGCGATAGTGAGGTAAAGGCACTTCGTGACGCTGTCTGTGGATTGGCCCACGTACAAGGTGAAACTCGCCAGTGTTTCCCAGTACGGTTGGAAAAGGTACCGAGTGTGGTGCAAACACTGGGAATGACGAACATTGCATTGTGTGCGTTCTAAGTGTCCTGTGTGTAAGCGACACTGTTGTATATAAGTAAGTAATTATCAAAAGAAAGCACCAAACCGGGAAGGCTATGTAACACCATCAAATGTGCGAAATAATCAGAGGGCGCTAAATATCACCAAGGATGACAATACGAGAACAAAAACGCATAAGGCGAACGATATCAAAAGTATCCGAGTCACCAAGAATTCAACTGAGGGACAGGCGACCGCGAGGGGTGGTCGGAAAGCAAGACACACGCTCGTCCTGGAAGTCAGGACATTCAAGAAGGACATGCACGACCGTAAGAGGGACAATGCAATTAGGGCAATAAGGAGCAGGGCAGTGCTCCATCAAGTGACCTTGGGTTAAGCGAGTATAGCCAATACGCAACCTCGCCAGAGCTGTTTCCCAACACCGGTTATGGTGGCAGGAGGACAGCCATGAGGAAACACAACATTTAAGAGTACGAAGTTTGTTACCAGTAACAGACGACCAAGAAGCTTGCCAACGGGTAAGGATTGTGGGAACCGACCTGTGAGATTTATATTTATTTAATTTATATGAATTTATATTTACGTTAATTTGTATACTTCGATAGCAATTTGTATGATGTTAAGTGGACTGTATTTCTGCAATAATCTCATAATCTCACAAATCGATCCCCTACACATTAGAGGGGGGGGGGTTTATATTAATATAATTTATATATATGCAGCCAATCAAACTACAGTATTAGACTACATACATTGAAGAGGTTCCTTATCTTATTGTACAGCAGGCCTTAGTCCACCAGGTATAACCAGGATGTAGACACCACATTTTCCCTCTTTGAGGTAGCTTCCATCACAATGGTAACTGATGCACAAAGCCTTGCTTCCTCGTCTTGACCTGTCAAAAGGGCGCTAACTGTGAAGCCAGAATCCTAATATATGACAAGCTATATCAGAGAAACCACTGTACATGGAACCATAAAGACCTGGCTTAATTACCTTTAGTATGAGGCTATCTTGTGCTCTAACTGGATCACCCTATATCCACTGACATTAATGGCCATAAATGAAAGATAAATGGGTTTCGGAAGAACTCTTAACTTGTTTTGTTGACAGCGTGTTGATAATGGTACACCTTTGGTTTCCATAACACTTCGTCCAAGTAAAATTAACAGGAGCCGAATTGCTCCCGTGAGCCTCTGTGGTCTAGTATAAACAATGGCTGCCCCTCCTTCCTCACTGACGCCTGGCTTACATTGTCCAGATGACAGAAAGTGATAGAAGGGTCACATTTACTCTACTTTAATATTGATAATTAAGTTAATTTATATGAAATGTTTTATGATGGTAAAGTCCAAAGACTAATGTATTTAAAAATAATTCCCACCATAATAGGTGGTGAATATATAATAGTGTGTGGTAATGATATTCCATTTTCTATAGACGGTAATTCCACTACAAGTTACGTTTTCTATGGGTTAACTTGTTTATACAATACAGCAGTTATTATCTGTATGATTATTAAATGGTGTCGGATTTTCCGACATAATTCCCCATAGGCTGCTCATGGGTCGAAGTCCTATTTAGAACAGACGATCACCGATACTCCTCCTTCGAATTATTAAATTAATTTGATGTTAGTAGTTAGTAATCACACATTTGTGCATCTGTTCGTACAGGACGGATGTCCCGTACTAGAGTTACAGGGGTTAGAAGACTAATGCGATTTCATTTCCCTGTCAACTCTTCAAAGGCTAATATTCAAGCCTAATTACATATTATTTAACCCAGAAGACTGAATGTGATCAAGTACTACAGTCAAGTATGATTCAGGGACTGCAGTGAGATCAGTGACATTAGATATAACTTGAAATTTGTTCAGGTAACTGGTCACTGATATATAAACACTGAGGCCCATGGAATACATCTTGATTAAATAATAAATGTATCAAATCAGTCATCAGATTTATTGGGGTTTAATTTAGTTAATTGATTCAGAAGATTGAATAGCTCATCATTAAAGTAAAGTATGGTTCTGAGACTGCAGTGGGTTCAGTGACATTGGTCGCAGTGACTTGTAGCTGTTTCGGCTACTGTTCACTGATTTGCCACTGAGGCCTCATGAACTCATCTTCAGCTTCAAATGATGATACCAACATCAACCTCTGTTGGTATAGTCAGCTGTAATCTCCTTAGTATAATGCTACTGGAGAAATATAATCAGCTGACAAATTTAGACTTCTACTAGTATTGTTTATCTGCAGGCATAGGTCTCCTCAGGCTTGATACTGGGCCTGAGAGTAATTTACCTCCTGCAGACTTTAACATGGTTATGCCCTGATATTTAGTAGGGCTACCGATGAATCGATGACAATAGTCTGTCCCTACAAGGAGACCGAAGTCGGTGAGGTGATCAGACTTAATATTATCTGCCAATTTTATTCCTCTATTTCTCAGGAATTTGGCTGTTGCTCTCAGACCTTGAACTTGTAGGTCTACTGGTATTTTGTCCACCACAATGGCTTGTACTCGACAGACATACCTGCCTAAACGTACTGATGGTTGTACCACCTGGTAGACTTGAGGTCCTGCATCTGTTACAAACCCTGAGGTGTTGAATGACATCTGGGCTACAGGCCTTAATTGTAGTTCATCTGCCAACTTTTTAGTGACATATGTTCTCTGGGATCCTTGGTCAAACAACCCACGGGTATGGACCTTGGCCCTCTTATTCAGGATGGTAATTTGGGCAGTAGGCAAAGTCGTATTACCTTTAGACTTTGCCGATTGGACACTCTTCGTTTGTTGCACCTTGCGGTACTGTACTGTGGTGGGAATGCTATCTTCCACCTTGGGTCTTGAATACGTTAATTTCGTATATTTGCACAGTGCTGCATGGTGCCTACCTCTTCTACACCTGTTGCAGGTGTTGAATTGAGTATCACAATAGTCTATGTTGTGTGACTTGAGACACCTTGAACATCTCCCTAATTCCTGGAGTCGCTCAATACGAGTGTCTCTGGTTGGATAATTAGCACAACGGTATGTTGAATGTTTCTTTTTGCAGAACATAAATGTCCCCCGGCTTACTGCACGTTTGGAAGTTACCGGTTTGGGTGAACTAGTAACAGTAGGCTTGGAGGATGCTGCTGCATTGTCAGATTTTCTGCAACTTGATGTTTGATTAATTGGTTGATGTTTATTTGGGGTAGTTGTTTTACCCTTTAATTGACTCTTATTTTCTATTTCTGAAGGCTTGTAAGAGGCTTTAACTTCCTCATTTGCACGTCGTTTGTTTATGATGGAATGTAAACCTTCAGTGATGTCCTGTACTGTCAGGATGGTGTTATGTTGATGTGCATATAATTCATTTAGTATATCGCTGGACAATTTTCGTTGAAGGACTACTTTGGTCATCCATTCACTAGTAGTTATATCAACCTTAAGACTGAATGTTCTTAGTAGTGACTCAAACTCCATGCTGAAGGATTGTAATGAGTCAGCAGTCTGATCAGGTTGAGGTAAATCCAGAAATTGTACTACTAGATGTATGACAGTTTTCTCATTGCCAGCATTATTCCTAGGAGGCTGGACTGGGAAATTAGTGCTGTAGCTATTTTCATTTACATTTTCTACTACTGGTTCAGCTTCACCTCTAGTTTGGAGGCATGTTAACTTAGTAGCTTCAGGTATTGGGTTTTCAGAATCCACAGAGACTGTGAATAAATTGTCTGAGAACTGCTTAATTTCTGGTGGTATAATATTGGATGAAGCTGTAGTGGGTGAAGCTTTATCCTTGTTGATTAAAGGATCTAATCTGGCTTGACATTTATTCTCAAAAAGATCCAGATCATCCATAACATTATCTACTTTATTTGGTGTACTTGCTATTTGTTCTGATTCAATTATCCTGTGTAAATGTTCCAACCTGGCTTGAGTTTCTTCTTCATATTGTGCTTGGTCAGACAGGAATGGTTCCACATCTTCAACTACTACGTCGTCGTGGACTTGATTTTGGTAAGATTTCCTATTTGCTTTCAATATATGCAATTGGGTTTGAATCTGTAATAGTGGTATTTTCAACCGACGATAATTAATTACAGGCTCATATAACAACTGTTCATATTGGTCGAGATCTCTTGTCAGTTGACGTTTGCTTGCTATTAAAGCACGCTTTGCTTTCTGTGGATTAGTCATGGTGACTTGTTAATTGGGCACCACTGGCTCATAAATTGTGAGCAAGTACTAATGGTAGCCTAGGATAAAATTCTGCACTCACTAGGCAATAATCCTACCTCTACTAGAGGTTAGCACTTAAAATTAATACACATTATATATATACAATCATACACACTAATGATTTGAGTGATAAACCAGTGTCACTGGAAGTACCTTTAGGTTAGCTCTTCTATATCACCCTAGGATGGTATAGACACTAATTAATCACTCAAAGGTGTAATGATCATAAGTAAATTATTATATACACAACTCAACTCGAGTTGATAAAAATTACACCCAAAATAGGGTCTGAACCATTCATTAATGGCGTTAAGTTGATCAATATAGTACAACTATGGAAATAATGGGACTAGGATGAACAATAATAGTTCAACTAGTCAATGTTAATATCCTACCCTGTTGTGGGTTGGCAATTAGTAATATTATATTGAGAACACTAGTGCAGTATATATTAAATAATTCTCTATTTTGGAGAAATAATATACACAATTATTGATAATAGCCTCTTAATTAGCCTCTATAAAACTTCTAATATTATCAAGAAGTATTAAATATTATTAGTGACCTCGCGAAATAAAGTCCACAAAATTCGTAGATAATCTCTCGCGAAATTTAACACCACGAAATCCGTGAACAATCTCGCGACACCACAGCCACTACTTTGGCTGGCTTCAATATTAACGCTGTCATTTCACAGAATAACACGCCACCAAATATCTGTGGGTGTTCATGAAACCGCTGACTAAGGCTGATCTGAACTGAGCGGGGCTCGTGAACTTCGCTTGAGTCAACGCCGCTGTCTTTGACTGCTGGCTTTGTATAAATCACACTGCACTAGTTATTTAATGAATCCACTGGTTAACTGGTTCATCCGGTACTAAGATGACCAAATATTCCGGTTCCAAAGGTCCAAAGAATGTGGGAACCGACCTGTGAGATTTATATTTATTTAATTTATATGAATTTATATTTACGTTAATTTGTATACTTCGATAGCAATTTGTATGATGTTAAGTGGACTGTATTTCTGCAATAATCTCATAATCTCACAAATCGATCCTCTACACATTAGGGGGGGTTTATATTAATCTAATTTATATATATGCAGCCAATCAAACTACAGTATTAGACTACGTACATTGAAGAGGTTCCTTATCTTATTGTACAGCAGGCCTTAGTCCACCAGGTATAACCAGGATGTAGACACCACATTTTCCCTCTTTGAGGTAGCTTCCATCACAATGGTAACTGATGCACAAAGCCTTTCTTCCTCGTCTTGACCTGTCAAAAGGGCGCTAACTGTGAAGCCAGAATCCTAATATATGACAAGCTATATCAGAGAAACCACTGTACATGGAACCATAAAGACCTGGCTTAATTACCTTTAGTATGAGGCTATCTTGTGCTCTAACCGGACCACCCTATATCCACTGACATTAATGGCCATAAATGAAAGATAAATGGGTTTCGGAAGAACACTTAACTTGTTTTGTTGACAGCGTGTTGATAATGGTACACCTTTGGTTTCCATAACACTTCGTCCAAGTAAAATCAACAGGAGCCGAATTGCTCCCGTGAGCCTCTGTGGTCTAGTATAAACAATGGCTGCCCCTCCTTCCTCACTGATGCCTGGCTTACATTGTCCAGATGACAGAAAGTGATAGAAGGGTCACATTTACTCTACTTTAATATTGATAATTAAGTTAATTTATATGAAATGTTTTATGATGGTAAAGTCCAAAGACTAATGTATTTAAGAATAATTCCCACCATAATAGGTGGTGAATATATAATAGTGTGTGGTAATGATATTCCATTTTCTATAGACGGTAATTCCACTACAAGTTACGTTTTATATGGGTTAACTTGTTTATACAATACAGCAGTTATTATCTGTATGATTATTAAATGGTGTCGGATTTTCCGACAAGGATGGAGGAATGGATAACCGGGTAAAAGTCTGAATATGGAATACCTTTACGAGAGATGGGACAAGAGTGGACAGCTTCCTTGGCGGCAGCATTCACACGCTCATTTAAAGAGACACCAATATGGCTGGGAACCCAACAAAACTCAACCCTATTAAATTTACTGTGAACAAGAAACAGCCAATGCTGGATCTTGACAACTACTGGATGAACCGGATTAAAGGACCCGAGAGCCATGAGGGCACTACGTGAGTCGACAACAATTACAAAGGAAGACTGACAACAAGAAAGCAGGAGACGAAGAGCATAGATAATAGCATAAAGCTCTGCTGTAAAGATGCTAGTCTCTGGAGGTAAGCAACACATATAAGTGCGATCAGGAAAAACAACAGAGTAGCCAACACCGTCCGCAGACTTAGACCCATCGATGAAGACAGAAACGGAGCGGGAGTGAGAAGAAAAGTGCTCAAGGAAAAGGCATTTTAGAACCGTAGGAGGGGTAAAAGCTTTAATGATGCTGGTCAAGGATGTACAAAACTGCGAAAGGGGGACTCTCCAAGGGGGCAAACAAGGAACAACACGAGGAGAAACATTAGAAACACGAACGGAAAGAGAATCCTGTAAGCGAGATAACCGTAGAGAAAGAGGGAGGTGGTGAAGAGCCGCAGGAACCGCAGGAGGGGTAAAAGTTAAAGCATGACAGAGGCGAGAGGAAGGATGTTGTAAGGACCGCGCAAGATAGCGAAGACAGTAGCAATCACGGTTGTCCTGGAGAGACAGGAAGCCAGTGTCAACATACAAGCTAAGGACGGGAGTCGAACGAAAGGCACCAGAACTGAGGCGCAACCCAGTATGGTGCAAAGCATCAAGACGGCGAAGAGTAGAAGGAGAAGCAGATGAGTAAGCAGGGCAACCATAATCGAGCTTAGACAGGACGAGAGAGGAATGTAAAGCAAGGAGAGGGCGCCGGTCTGCTCCCCAAGAAGTAAGGGACAATACCCGAAGGAGGGCAAGGGCCTTAGAACACTCAACACGGAGGTAAGATATATGGGGAGACCAAGACAAACGAGTGTCAAGGAATAACCCCAAAAGCTTCGCGGAATCTTTCTACTCAAGGGGATGACCATAAAGTGACAAAGAGGGACGAAGAACGACCCGTTTCCTAGTAAAAGACATGGCACAAGTCTTAGAAGTAGAGAACTTGAAGCCGTGATTGGTGGCCCAAGACGACACGGCATCAATCGTAAGTTGAAGCCGGCGCTGAAGGAGTGGCGAATCATCACCCTGACAGCAAAGGGTAAGATCATCGACATAGAGAGCAGAGAAGACACCCGAAGGAAGAGAGGAAAGAAGACCATTGAGGGCAACCAGAAAAAGAGTAGTGCTCAGAACACTACCCTGGGGAACACCTTCGTACTGGTGAAAAGAGGCAGAGAGAGTGGTACCAAAGCGCACCCGAAAGGAACGACGAGAGAGGAAGCTGTGGAGAAAGAGAAGGAGATGACTACGAAGGCCAAAAGAATGAAGCTGGGACAGAATATGATATCGCCAAGTGGTGTTGTAAGCCTTTTCCAGGTCAAAAAGGACAGCAACAACGGAGGTCCTCGCAGCAAAAGCAGTACGAATATAGACCTCCAAGTTCACCAGGACATCTGTCGTGCTGCGGCACTTGCGGAAACCAAATTGAGAAGGGAAGAGGAGGTGATGGTGTTCTAGGAACCACATCAGACGAACGTTAACCATACGTTCAAAGAGTTTGCAGACACAATTTGTGAGGGCAATAGGGCGAAAGTCCTTAGGGGAAGTTCCCAGAGACCCTGGTTTGCGAACAGGGAGGACAACGGCATCGAGCCAGTCCTCAGGGACTGACGACGACTCCCAGATCCGATTATACAGACTCAGTAAATACAGAGACGTGCACGGAGGGAGATGGCGAAGCATCTCATAATGAATACCATCGGAGCCTGCCACCGTAGAACCGCAGAGGGCCAGGGCAGAACGAAGTTCAGAGAGAAGGAAGGGATCGTTATAGGAAAGTCGAAGGCGAGTGCAGAAATCTAAAGGACGAGACTCAAGGACAGGTTTACGAAGAAGGAAAGATTGGTGAAGATGAAGACCAAAGCTAACAGAAGAAAAGTGGGAACCCAGGTCAGTAGCAACCTGCAACGGGTCCGCCACAAGAGTACCACGGAGGTGAAGGACAGGTGAAACATCAGGAACGAACTTACCCGCTATCTTGCGGATATGCTTCCAGATCTGTGGCAGGGGAGTTTCGGACGTAATTGGGGAGACATAAGATGCCCCACATTCACGTTTATCCGTATGGATGGCCCTACGGGCCACCGCACTTGCTCTTCGAAAGAAAAGAAAAGAATCGGCCGTCTGCCGACGGCGGTGCCTCTTCCAGGCTGTACGCTTACAGCAGACAGCCCGAGCACAGTCGGCATTCCACCAGGGAACGCACTTCCGCGTACCCCGAGAGGAAGAGCGAGGAATAGAGCGGAGGGCAGCGTCGAAGACAGTGTCATGAAAAAGGAGGAAAGTACGAGGAAGAGGCAGAAGGGAGACGTCAGAGAGAGCAGCACTGAGGGTAAATAGGTTCCAGTCCGCTTTAGCAAACTGCCACCTAGGGAAGGAGAGGGAAGGACGAAAAGAGAAAAAGGAAACAAGGATGGGTAAATTGTCACTGTCATAGAGGTCATCAAGAATCTGCCACGTGAAATCTAGGTAGAGAGAGGAAGAGCAAAGAGAAAGATCAAGACAGGAAATGGTGCGAGTCCGAGAGTCCAGATGTGTGGGCTCACCAGAATTCAGAAGAGACAGGGAAGAAGAGAGGATAGACGGCTCAAGAAGGCGACCTCGGGTATTCGTCAGAACATCACCCCAAAGAGAATGACGACAATTGAAATCACCCAGCAGGAGCACAGGCTCCGGCAAGGAGTCCAGGAGGTGTTTCAGATCAAGAAGAGAAAGTGGGACACTCGGGGGGAGATAAATGGAACAAACTGTGTACCATTTCCCCACAAAGATACGAGAAGCAGAACAATGGAGAGGCAAAGGAAAAAGTAAGGGGACAAAGGGAACATCAGTGCGAATCAAGAGAGCAGAAGAATTAGGAGCCCCAGCAACAGCTGGGGGGGGGGAGAGAGAAAGGAATAGCCACGAAAACGACCAGGACGAGCCCCAAGCATCGGCTCCTGGAGACAGACACAAAGGGGCGAAAACCGCGAAATCAGAAATTGGAGTTCGAGGAAATTGGCGTAATAACCTCGAACGTTCCATTGAAGAATAGACATCGACGAGAAGAGAAAGGACAACAACAGAGAACAAGGAAGAAACAAAGGCGAAAGAGCAATATAGCACGTTAAAGAATATCAGGGTCAGCAAAGTCAGGGTTAGGGGGCATAGGTAAACTGAGCAAAGACGGAGGGAAGGAAGCGGGAGAACAGACCAGAGGGGGGCGGGCGGGGTCCGGAGGAAGAGGAGGAGACAACGGAGAGGAATAGTCAAGGACAGCAGCAGGAGGAGGGGAAGTAGAAAGAGGGGAGCGCACCTCAGTAAGGGCAGCAACCGAGAGGGAAGCGGGGGCCAAAGAAACCTCCATAGCAGGAACAGGGGGCGCAACCACCGAAATGGGAGGGGAAGGAGCGATAGAGGCAGAAGTAGAGGCCGAGGAAGAAAGTGAAACCTTCTTACCCGCCGGGGAGGAGGAAGGAGAGGAGCCAGGCTTACGCTTCTGACGTAAAGAGACAGGCGTCCCAGCAACTACGAACTGGGCAACGGATTCTAGCGTCTCAACAGGAGAAGCCGAACGAGAGCATACGAGACGGCCGTTTGGAGAAAGATGGACATCAGCCCGCACCGACAGGTGGTGGGGAGAGTCAAGAGACGGAGGGGAAGGAGGAACAGAGGGAGACGAGGAAGAAGACACAGGAGACGAGACAGACCGGGTAGAAAGGAGGGGAACCCCAGACAGAGGACCAGGAGGTGGATCCTTCAGGACAGAACTCAAAGGAACAGAGGAGGGGGCAGTGGGTGTATCAGGCCCGGAAACGGTTGTGAGTCTGAGGAAGGAGGGAAGAATGTGGAGAGGAAGAGCGCAACACGCGAGCATAAGAGATGTTAGCATAAGGTCTGGAGCCGTGCGAACCTGGCGCCTCGCCACAGGAAAAGATAAACGCTCCCGGAGCTTCAAGTTGAGGACGGCTGCCTCAAGCTTGTAATGGACACACGCACGGGAGAAGGTAGGATGGGCCTCACCGCAGTTGAGGCAACGAGCTCGGGGAGAAGTGCACTCCGACTTAGAGTGACCTTCGCCACCACACAAAGGACAGAGAGAGACAGTCACTGAGCAGCGGAGGGCACCATGCCCAAACCTCCAGCACTTGTTACAGAGCCTAGGAGAAGGAATGCACTCCTAGACAGAGCACCTGGCACCAGCAAGAGTGACAGAGGGTGGAAGGGTCAGACCATCAAAGGTAATCTTCACAACCCGAAGGGGTTGACGGCGACCACCACGAGGAGGACGAGTAAACGTGTCCACCTAGAGAATAGAATTGCCCTGGGCAGCAAGGATATGACGAATATCGTCGTGGCAGTCTCGCAGATCCCGAACACCGGTCGCAACATGGGGCGGGAGGAGAATAGTGCCAACACTGGCGTTCAACTGAACGTTCTTTGAGACCCAAACAGGGGTCTCGCCAAGGCAGGATAAGGCAGGCAAGCGGGAAGCTGCATCCTGAGAAGGAGCAACAACGACACGTGTACCGAGACGAGTGAGGTTGAAAGTAACAGAGGCATCCACGGAATCAACGAGATGTCGATGGAGGGAGAAATCATCAGGAGGCGCAGAATCAAGAGGGAGGAGATCAAAATATTTGGTCCACGAAGTGGGACCAAACAAAGCTTGATAGGTATTAGAACGGGAAGGAATCGAGCGAGGGCGGCCGTGACAAAGACAGCGGTGAGAACCCCCAGAGAGAGAGGGGTTAAAAGGCGCAGTGGTTACAACTAGAGATGGAGCCGCGGCAGGGGACGAGGTAGTCACCACTGGGGGCTTGGGGCTCGACCCAACCACAGAGAAGGGAGGGGAGCCAAGGGGAGGAATCAGAGAGGCCAAAGGAGGAGCAAGGTCGGGGCCCAATGCAGCGCAGGCTACAGAGCCCGGTCTTCCAACACGGATCGACTCGGGGGCTTGGTCGCCCACCCCACGAGCCTGAGAAGGTAAAGGGGAAACAGCAGAAACAGTAGATATCATTGCTACGAAAAATCAACATTCATTCACGAATGTGCCCCCACACCCACCATGGAGCCACAATTATAGGCAGGACACCAAACAAGAAGCTATCGCCGATCATGCCGGGGCCTCCTAGGGGTGCGTCGTGAGTATACGCCCCACAAACGCCATCTTAAGAACCGACAGTCCGTCGAGATCACGTTCAGCGACGAAAGGGGGATTGACAATAAAAGGTTCCCCTCGCTTTCGACGTTGGGTACTACAGTTCTACGGGTGCAAGAGTATGCCTCCTCAAGCACCCGGGTGTCAAAATAGAAGAAGTCCAAAGGAATAACTAAAACAAGCAAAAGGTCGGCAGGAAACGGCAAGCAGATAGGAGAAGACGGGGGAGAAAAACGAAACGGAAGGAAAAGGAAAAGGTGCTCAGCACAATTGGAGAGGACGGCAGCAGGAGCACAAAGCTAGAAAAAGACAGAGGACTGCCCCAAGGAGCATCACACTCTGGCAGCCGCCCACTAAGCCTCCCCTCACGGCGTCAACGGGCTGAACAGGGAGGGGGGTGTTGTATATATGTATAAGTGTAGTAATATTCTATTTAGAATATATTAAATTATGGTGAATATTTTGGTAAAGGAAACAGTGTTTTGTTCATTCCCCCCTTTTTATTTCTTGCATTATCTAGCCAAATCCTTGAAAGGCACTACCGACTCGGGGTCAGATACTACATGTAGGTTCATCCATCAAGTACCCGGCTACTGGTCCATTTTGACCGTAACAGTATGTAACATTATTAACTGTGTAACTAGCTTCAAAAGATTCACTTGCTTACCTAAACGAACTTTGGGGTTCAGTTCCTGAACCCATTATGTGTCTCTGTAACCATTTCCACCACCGCCCACGGGATGGGTATGGGATGCATAATAAAGGAAGAATCTAAATCGATACTAAAATCATGATTACATTGATCAGGTTAACTTTAACGACCTCTTCGGTCAATCTGTTCTAATTATAGATTCTTCCATGAGACACATTATTTCAGAATATGATGTATAATATTTGTCTCAAGTGTTCCAATATAACTCCTCGTTCAGTGGTTCGTAGTGTGGGTGTATTACCTAGTTTTCACCTAGTTGTGCTTGCGGGGGTTGAGCTCTGCTCTTTCGGCCCCTCTCTAAACTGTGAACCTATTTTTTTTCCAACAGACACACCCCAGGAAGCAGCCCGTAACAGCTGTCTAACTCCCAGGTTCCTATTTACTGCTAGGTAACAGGAGCATCATGGTGAAAGAAACTGTCCATTTGTTTTCCACCATCGCCAGGGATCGAACCCCGATCCTAGGATTACGAGTCCCAAGCGCTGTCCAGGCCCTCCTCTCAACTGTCACTCTACTCTACACTGGCAAAAGTTAGAACATCATTCAGAAACCTAAGTAAGGAGGCATTTAGGGCGCTTTTTACGGCCTGCGTGAGGCCAGTCTTAGAGTATCCCACCTCAGCATGGAGTTTCCATCTGGAGAAGCACATAAGGAAACTGGAAAAGTTTCAGAAGTTTGAAACGAGACTCGTCCCAGAGTTACGAGGGATGGGGTATGAAGAGCGGCCGAAGGAACTGTACCTTACGACACTAGAAAGAAGATGGGGAGAGGAGGAGATATGATAGAAACGTATAAAATACTCAGGGGGATTGGCAGAGTGGACATAGACGAAATGTTCACACGGAACAGTAACAGAACGAGGGGACATGGGTGGAAACTGGAAACTCAGACGAGTAACAGAGATGTTAGGAAGTTTTCTTTTAACGTGAGAGTAGTGGAAAAATGGAATGTACTTAAGGAGCAGGTTGTGGAAGCAAATTCTATTCATAATTTTAAAACTAGGTATGATAGAGAAATAGGATCGAAGTCATTGCTGTAAACAACCGATGGCTCCTCGAAAGGCGGGATCCACGAGTCAGTATTCGATATTGCAGACACAAATAGGCGAGAGCGCACACACGCGCACACGCGCACACACACACACACACACACACACACACACACACACACACACACACACACACACACACACACACACACACACACATGGAAGTTAAGTTGGAAGCCCCCTTGGGAATGTGTGATCACAGTATATTAATCTTTGAGTTCCTGGTAGAGCTAGGAATTATCTTCCCCCAAAAAGTACTGGGAAACAAAAGGCTGGCGAACCGAAAGGGTAATTATGAGGAGATGAGAAAATTCCTAAGGGATATGGATACCATGGGACACAGAACTCAGAACTAAGTCCGTACAAGACATGATGGACTATGTCACCCGAAAGTGTCAGGAAGCAGTAAACAGGTTTATCCCGGCCCGACAGGTAGAAAACGAGAAGCAAAAGAAGAATCCGTGGTTTAATAGGGCATGTATGAAAGCAAAGGAATTGAACAAAAGGGCGTGGAGGAACTTCCGAAATAACAGAACACCAGAAAGCAGAGAGAGAGAGATACCAGAGAACCAGGATTGAGTATGTTAGTGTGCAAAGTGAAGCTCAAAAAAAGTATGAAAATAATATAGCTAATAAAGCCAAGATCGAAACAAAGATACTACACAATCACATCAGGAGGAAAACAACAGTGAAGGAACAGGTGATGAAAATTAGAACAGGTGAGGACAGATACACAGAGAATGACAGAGGTGTGTGAAGAACTCAACAAGAGGTAGCAGAAGGTCTTCACAATAGAACAAGGAGAGGTCACTGCGCTAGGAGAGGTAGAAGTATACCAGGCGGGCGTCAGAATGGTTCGAAATTACAAGAGATGAGGTCAAGAGGCACCTGTTGGAGCTGGACGTGAGAAAAGCTGTTTGCCCGGACGGAATCTCACCGTGCGTATTGAAAGAGTGAGCAAGAGTGCTTTGCTTGCCACTCTCCAAGGTGTATCATAGGTCACTGGAGACGGGAGACCTACCAGAAATATGGAAGACGGCTAATGTAGTGCCAATAAACAAAAAGGGGTGACAGACAAGAGGCACTGAACTACAGGCCAGTGTCCTTAAGTTGTATACCATGCAAGGTGATGGAGAAGATTGTGCGAAAAGACCTAGTAGCACATCTGGAGAGAAGGGACTTCGTGAAAACCCATCAACATGGGATCAGGGAGGGTAAATCTTGCCTTATAGGCTTAATAAAATTCTACGTTAGGCAAGAAAGAAAAGGATGGATGGACTGCATTTTTTTGGTCAAAAAGCCTTTGACACAGTACCCTATAAAAGGCTGATGCATAAGCTGGAGAAACAGGCAGGAGTAACTGGTAGGGCGCTCCAGTGGATAAGGGAGTACCTAAGCAATAGAAAGCAAAAAGAGTTACAGAGAGGGGTGAGACCTCAGATTGGCGTGAAGTCACCAGTGGAGTCCTACAGGGCTCTGTACTCGGACCTATTCTGTTTCAGATATACGTAAATGATCTCCCAGAGGGTATAGACTCATTCCTCTCAATGTTTACTGACGTCGCCAAAATTATGAGAAGGATTAAGACAGAGGAGGACAATTTGAGGCTTCAAGAAGACCTGGGCAAGCTGCAGAAATGGTCGAACAAATGGTTGTTAGAGTTTAACCCAAGCAAATGTAATTTAATGAAGATAGGTAGTGGGAGCAGAAGACCAGATACAAGGTATCATTTGGGAAATGAAATACTTCAAGAGCTGAGAGAGAGAGAAAGACCTAGGGGTTGATATCCCACCAGACTTCTCCCCTGAAGCACATATCAAGAGGATAACATTAGCGGCATATGCCAGGATGGCTAACATAAGAACGGCCATTAGAAACTTGTGTAAGGAATCTTTCAGAACGTTGTATACTACATATGTCAGACCAATTCTGGAGTATGCGGCTCCAGCATGGAGTCCATATCTAGTCAAGATAAGACTAAACTGGAAAAGATTCAAAGGTTTGCCACCAGACTGGTATTGGAACTGAGGGGGTATGAGCTACGAGGAGAGACTACAGGAATTAAACCTCACTTCACTGGGAGACAGAAGAGTTAGAGGGGACATGATCACCACAAACAAGATTCTCAGAGAAATTTATAGGGTAGATAAAGATAGAGTATTTAACACAAGGTGCACAGGCACTAGGGGACACAGGTGGAAATTGAGTGCCCAAATGAGCCATAGAGGCGTTAGAATTTTTGTTTATGTGTCAGCGTAGTTAACAAATGAAATGCATTAGGAAGTTATGTGGTGGAGGCTGCCTCCATACACAGCTTCTAGTGTAGATACGATAGAGACCAGTAGGCTCAGGAGCCAACTGTCAACTGACTGACAGTTGAGAGGCGAGACCAAAGAGCCAGAGCTCAACCCCCGCAAGCACAACTATGTAAGTACAATTAGGTAAGTACACACAGTCTAAGTATGCTAGACTGGCCAACATAAGAACTGCCTTCAGAAACTTGTGTAAGGAATCTTTCAGAACCCTGTATACCACTTATGTAAGACCAATCCTGGAGTATGCAGCTCCAGCCTGGAGTCCATACCTAGTTAAGCACAAGACAAAGTTAGAGAAGATTCAGCGGTATGCCACCAGGCTCGTCCCGGAACTGAGAGGATTGAGCTACGAGGAAAGGCAAAAGGAGCTGAACCTCACATCCCTGGAAAACAGAAGAGTAAGGGGAGACATGATAACCACCTACAAAATTCTCAGGGGAATTGACAGGGTGGACAAAGACAAACTCTTCAGCACGGGTGGGACACGAACAAGGGGACACAGGTGGAAACTTAGTACCCAGATGAGCCACAGAGACGTTAGAAAGAATTCTTTCAGTGTCAGAGTAGTTAATAAATGGAATGTACTAGGAAGTGATGTGGTGGAGGCTGACTCCATACACAGTTTCAAATGTAGATATGATAGAGCCCAGTAGGCTCAGGAATCTGTACACCAGTTGATTGACAGTTGAGAGGCGGGACCAAAGAGCCAGAGCTCAACCCCCGCAAGCACAATTAGGTGAGTACAATTAGGTGAGGTGAGTACACAGGAAAGCTACACCCTGTGTGGTGAAAACAGGGTGGTGGTGGCTGAGTGAACAGCGCTCTAGACTCGTGGACCTAGGGACCGGGGTTCGATCCCCCAGCACCGCCGGAAAAACAAGTGGGCAGAGTTTTCTTCACCCTGATGCACCTGTTACCTAGCAGTAATTAGGTACCTGGGTGTTAAACAGTTGCTACGGGTTACTTCCAGCGTGTGTGTGTGTGGGTACTCACCTATTTGTAATCACCTATTTGTGCTTACAGGGGTTGAGCTTCGGCTCTTTGGTCCCGCCTCTCAACTGTCAATCAACTGGTGTACAGATTCCTGAGCCTACTGGGCTCTATCATATCTTCATTTAAAACTGTGTATGGAGTCAGCCTCCACCACATCACTGCCAAATGCATTCCATCCGTTAACTACTCTAACACTGAAAAAGTTCCTTCTAACTTCCCTGTGGCTCATGTGGGTACACAGTTTCCACCTGTGTCCCCTTGTTCGCGTCCCACCAGTGTTGAATAGTTTATCATTGTTTACCCGGTCGATTCCCCTGAGGATTTTGTAAGGTTGTGACCATGTCTCCCCCTACTCTTCTGTCTTCCAGTGCCGTAAGGTGCATTTCCCGCAGCCTTTCCTCGTAACTCATGCCTCATAGTTCTGGGACTAGTCTAGTGGCATACCTTTGGACTTTTTCCAGCTTCGTCTTGTGCTTGACAAGGTACAGGCTCCATGCTGGGGCAGCATACTTCAGGATTGGTCTTACATATGTGGTGTGCAAGATTCTGAATGATTCCTTACACAGGTTCCTGAACGCTGCTCTGATGTTAGCCAGCCTCACATATGCCGCAGACGTTATTCTTTTTATATGGGCTTCGGGTGACAGGTTTGGTGTGATATCAACTTCTAGATTTTTCTCTCTGTCCGTTTCATTAGGTACTTCATCTCCTATTCTGTATCCTGTGTCTGGCCTCCTGTTTCCACTGCCTAGTTTCATTACTTTGAATTTACTCGGGTTGAACTTAAGCAGCTAATTGTTGGACCATTCATTCAGTCGGTCTAGGTCATCTTGTAGCCTCCTACTATCATCCTCTGTTTCAATCCTCCTCATAATTTTTGCATCATCGGCAAAAATTGAGAGAAATGATTCTATACCCTCTGGGAGATTATTTACATATATCAGAAACAGTATAGGTCCAAGGACTGACCCCTGCGGGACTCCACTCGTAACGTCTCGCCAACCTGAGACCTCACCCCTCACACTGATTCGTTGTCTCCTGTTGCTTAGGTACTCCTTTATCTAATGGAGCACCTTCCCTTTCACTCCAGCCTGCATCTCCAGCTTTTTCACTAGACTCTTGTGTGGTACTGTA
>NC_091188.1:6880735-6950735 GCF_040958095.1 Procambarus clarkii | reverse complement strand
AGCGGATTCAATTATGTTTCTGTTATAGGTGAATCCGCTTTGATACAGATCACCAAAGAAAGTAATTTGAATATTAGCAGTGGTCTATATAACTTAGATCCATTTCTAATAGATCAGCTAAAGGGCGATTTAAGTAGAATCATTGAAAAACATTTGTCTCACTAATTTATTGTATATATTTACCTCTTTATGTTATAATTACCTATGTATTATGCTTGTATGTCTGCTGTATCAGATGGGCCATTGGGCTACATCGGATGGGCCAATTGGGTGCATCTGATGGGCCAATGGGACCCACTCTGCTGTATCAGATGGGCCATTGGGCTACATCGGATGGGCCAATTGGGTGCATCTGATGGGCCAATGGGCCCTCTGCGTTGTCCAAGTATTGTACCTCACCTTACTTCACCACTCTCTCCTGCCTATTTATACCCATCACTCGATCTGTAAAAATGACCTTCTGAAGATGTATTTAATATACGAAAGTACTTAAGGAAATTTCCTGTTTCATTTTTCCTCCGTGGTCTGACATTGTCACATTCTTAATCACGTGTTTATTTTCGTGATATACACACATATATATATATATATATGTCGTACCTAGTAGCCAGAACGCACTTTTCAGCCTACTATGCAAGGCCCGATTTGCCTAGTAAGCCAAGTTTTCATGAATTAATTGTTTTTCGACTACCTAACCTACCTAACCTGACCTAACCTAACTTCTTCTGCTACCTAACCTAACCTAACCTATAAAGATAGGTTAGGTTAGGTTAGGTAGGGTAGGTTTGGTTCGGTCATATATCTACGTTAATTTTAACTCCAATAAAAAAAAATTGACCTCAAACATAATGAAATAGGTAGCTTTATCATTTCATAAGAAAAAAATTAGAGAAAATATATTAATTCAGGAAAACTTGGCTTATTAGGCAAATCGGGCCTTGCATAGTAGGCTGAGAAGTGCGTTCTGGCTACTAGGTACGACATATATATATATATATATATATATATATATATATGTCGTACCTAGTAGCCAGAACGCACTTTTCGGCCTACTATGCAAGGCCCGATTTGCCTAATAAGCCAAGTTTTCCTGAATTATTATATTTTCTCTAATTTTTTTCTTATGAAATGATAAAGCTACCCATTTCATTACGTATGAGGTAAATTTTTATTATTTGAGTTAAAATTAACGTAGATATATGACCGAACCTAACCAACCCTACCTAACCTAACCTAACCTATCTTTATAGGTTAGGTTAGGTTAGGTAGCCGAAAAAGTTAGGTTAGGTTAGGTTAGGTAGGTTAGGTAGTCGAAAAACAATTATTTCATGAAAACTTGGCTTATTAGGCAAATCGGGCCTTGCATAGTAGGCATAGAAGTGCGTTCTGGCTACTAGGTACGACATATATATATATATATATATATAGAGAGAGAGAGAGAGAGAGAGAGAGAGAGAGAGAGAGAGAGAGAGAGAGAGAGAGAGAGAGAGAGAGAGAGAGAGAGAGAGAGAGAGAGAGGTGTGCGTGTGTGTATGCGGGGAGGTGAAAGTGAGGGAGGGGATGGTGAGGGTGTGTGGGGCAGATCAGTGTGGGAGGGTTATGGGAGGTTGAGGGCCCTATTGGTGGGAGGCTGTGTGTGTACTGTTGGTGCTATGGTGGGAGGGGTGGGGGTGAGAGAAGGGGGGGGGAAGAGTTGTCTCGATGTAGAACGTAGTGTTTTTCACACTTGGGTGTCAGAAAACTAGTTCCACATGAAACAGACATTTCCCCTGAGGTTGAGTGTGTGTGTGTGTGTGTGTGTGTGTGCGTGTGCGTGTGCGTGTGCGTGTGCGTGTGCGTGTGCGTGTGCGTGTACGTGTGCGTGTGTGTGTGTGTGTGTGTGGGTGCGAGGGTGTTTGTGTATAAGGGAGGGGGAGGGGGGTGTCTTGGGACAGTGTGAGGCATGGGAAATTGGGGGGGGGGGTATTGGTGAGCGGTCACCAATGTAGCATGTGAGTGCCAAACCCTGTACCCAGAGTGAGCCACAAGGAGCTGTATATTTGAGATATTTAGACCTACTTGCAAGATGCTTGAAAGGATCATCCTAAACCGACTGTTGCACAAAATAGGCAGGTTAGGGGAGGGGGTCAATGGATTTGTTAAAGGACGGAGCACAGCAAATTGTATAGTTAATTACTTGGCTAATGACACGGCTAGGTACTCTGTATTTGTTGACATCAAAGGAGCCTTCGACAAAGCACAGGGGATTGCGATCCTGGACGAGCTTGCATGCATGGGTGTCAAGGGGAGACTCATGAAATGGGTTGAAGACTACCTCACAGGAAGGAAAGCCAAGGTTTGCTTCAATGGAGCAGTCTCCAGAACAATGAATATGGAACTCGGGACCCCCCAAGGCGGAGTCTTAAGCCCTACACTATTCAATGTACTTATGAACGCCATTGCAAATATTGATTTTCCGGAAGGAATACAACAAGTGGGATATGCAGATGATGTCCTAATACAAGCTCCCACCTTGGGAAAAATTGAACAGTCCATTGAACTCCTCGGAAGGAAATGTATTGAGCTCGGTTTCACTCTCTCCACAAACAAGACGAAGGCATACTCCCATCACAAGCGGAGAGCAAATGAAGAACTGCAAATTAATGGTGTAACACTTGAATGGGTTGACCACTATCGGTACCTTGACGTCACTGTCGGCTCTAACAAGGGAAAGAAAGAGGAGTTCAACCAACTAATAGGAACATGCAAAAGTCGACTCAGGGCACTGAAAGCTATGACCTGGAATGGACATGGAGCCTCTATTGCCGTGCTCAAAATGATGTACACAGCCTATGTGCGCTCCGTCATAGACTATGCCGCACCAGTACTGTGCACCTACTCCCAAAGCGATATGAAAAGGCTTGAAAGCATTCAAAATGAAGCCATGACAATCATTCTTGGAGTCCCAAGAACTGCCAAAACGTCTAATCTACGAGAGGAGTTGTCCCTTCCCAGTATTAAAAGCAGAATTCAGGAGCTGAATGCTAAGCTTGCAATTAGGATAGCCAGAGATCCCCATTACAATGATATTGCCAAGAAAAAAACTGAGCTCTGTGTTACTTTCAGGGGGAAACAGGAGAAGCAAAAAATGGCATCACAGAGATGCCACTGCTACCTTGAAGAGCTTCACCTGTTTGAGCAAGCCCGTGAGCTCCTGCCTGTAGAGAGGTTACCTCCCTGGGAGGATGACTCGTGCAAGATCATCATCAATGAAATGGCAATGAAAAAATCCAACATGATACCACAAGAAATGAGGCACAAGTAACTCGAGGACATTTATAAAGAAGCCGGAGATGAATTAGATCAAATCTACACTGACGGGTCATCTAATCCTATCAATGGCAGAGCTGGTGCAGCATACACGGTAATCAAGGATAATACCTTCCAACGCAGAAATGAAGAAAAAGCACGTATTGAGAACTATGCCTCTTCAACGCAAGCAGAGCTAACTGCCATTGTTATGGCGTTAAGGTTTCTTGAACGGAACACTAATGGTGCAGTGATTTGCACCGATTCAAAAGCAGCACTGCAAAGCCTAAGTAAAAATCAGGCAGAAAATCTTGCAATAGTCGCTGAAATCAAGAGAGCTGTGAGAGTACTTACCAACCAGGGAAGAGTCATCAAGTTTCTGTGGATCCCCTCCCATGTTGGAATATGTGGGAATGAACGAGCAGATGTGCTGGCTGCTGAAGGCGCTGAAGGAGACCATATTGAATACTTCATACCCAAGACTCAACTACAAATTAGAGGTATTATCAGGCAACATCACCGTGACAAGGTAACTGAGGAAAGGAGGATAGAAGCACAAACCAGTGAATCTGTACGATGGTACAACATGGTTGCAGCTGGCAATCCCAATCAGTATGGCCGAAGAGGAGGACGACGAGGGAGAGAATCTGTAATAGCGAGAATCCGTCTTGGATACAAATATCCATGGAGATTTGGAATGGAAACAACAGTTGATCAGCGAAGTTGCAGAATCTGTGGTGAGAGTGATGGACACCGCCTTGACCACTATCTACGTGAATGTGAACACCTGAGAGACATTAGGAATAACTGTAGAATAATAAACCCCACATTGTTTGAGTTAGGAAAACACTTTTTGTCACATGTTGATACTGTTCTTAAAAGATTTCCCCATTTTGCACCCGCAAGATAACGTAAGCTTTTAAGGGTTGATAAATGTTAATCATCTTGTTTGAGGAGCTGTTCACTTGAGACAGTTAAGCAAGTCCCAGCTGTGTCTGGGTACAAGTGACAGGATGAACAACCCAGCGGGTTTTCTTCCTATTGGGGAGTGTTGTACATTCTGCTATGGCGGTATGTTCACTCACAAGATGAGTGGCGCTGCCCAATAAACTCGCCCCTCGGGGCAAAATTAAAAAAAAAACAAAATAAGACCTACTTTAAGGGGGCATACTACGGGATTCGTAAAAATTGTTCAATTTGTTTATAAATTTATTTATGAAATGGTTATAGAAAGAGCTGCAACTGGTCCAAGTTTCAGCATCACACCCTAAACAGAAAAGGAGAAAGAAAATACACAACGTATTATGCAACGAATTTTCAACATTTTCAAATAATTTCAGGGAACACATGTGTCAACTAAAATCATTTCTATAACACTCAGATATTAAACTAACACATAATAATAGATTGTGTTGATCAGTTTTATCAAAGAAAGTGTTTAGTGCAATAATATAATTTTTCAAAGTTACCCTTCCAAAAATATGCAATATATGATGTTTATAAATTTTTATAAAATCAACAAATGGACTTTGGACTAAAATGTCTCAATTGGTTTGTAGAAGCACAAACTCTACATATAAGGTGTAATTTGCATTTAAATTGATTAATAAATGAAAACTGAGAAACGCCTTGAAGTTGTAAATTACTTTCCAGAGTAAAATAAAGATCCAAGTTCGGCCACCTGTAGCTGAGCTTGACTTCGACAGATTTCGTTCATAATTGGCCCCCTTGCAGATAGGCATCCATTGAGCAAGGTGTACAAGTTTCATGCAAATCCCTTGATAACAAACGAGAAAAAAAATTGGCCAAAAAAAAAAAAAGAAAAAAAAAAGAAAAAAAAAATTACATATAAATATATTGCACATACATATTACAATTATTACAAGAGTTTGTGCTTCTACAGCACATAGTAGACATTTTAGTTGACACATGTGTTTCCTGAGATTATTTGAGAATGTTGAACATTCGTTGCATAATACGTTGTGTATTTTTTTTCTCCTTTTCTGTTTAGGGTGTGATGGTGAAACTTGGACCAGTTGCAGCCCTTTCTATAACCATTTCATAAAAAAATTTATAAGCAAATTGAACAACTTTTAATTTAGTGTGATAAGCCCCCTTAAATTAATTATTTTAAGTCACTCTGTACACCTTATTGATGACCTAGAGAGGGGTACCCACCGTCAGCTCACCCCCCAGCAAGCACGCCTAGGTGAGTTTGAGAGATGTCCTTATGACGGGGTTTGTCGCCTGTCCTCTCCTCTGCCCTGTATCAATGTTGTCTCCACGTGCTCCTGGCTGTCTCCACGTGCTCCTGGCTGTCTCCGCGTGCTCCTGGCTGTCTCCACGTATTCTTAGTATACCATTCGTTCCTATCTTCCTCACTAGTCGTCAGCCACTATGTGCAACATAGTATACAATCCTAAACAGTGCACACACTTTGGGGGGTCAATCACTATGTATGCTACAGTCCACTTCACAACACAATACTCAGCAAGCAAATCGTAGGTCCCGGCTAGGCTGGGTGGCTAGGCTGACCCAACGGTACACATTGATCTTTCCACCTGACCTTATTTTTGCTTTCTTAATTGCTCTACCGCTGTAGGAGTTCACTATACACTTGATCACTGCGTTTGCATACACTCCTGTGACAAAAAGCTATGTTTCTTGTCTCCATAACACTTCAATGTCTCGATATAATTGATGTTATTCGCGGACCCTACGGACACCACATGTGACACTCTTGACGACAGACGCCAAATGTGTGTGTGTGTGTGTGTATGTGTGTGTATGTGTGTGTGTGTGTGTGTGTGTGTGTGTGTGTGTGTGTGTGTGTGTGTGTGTGTGTGTGTGTGTGTGTGCGCGCGCGCGCGCGAAAATAAAATAAAATAAATAAATAGTAGTACATAACAGATGGTTGACATTCGAGAGGCGGACGTTAGAGCAGAGCTCATCCCCTGCAATCACAACTAGGTGAATACACAGATATGTGTGTGGTTACTAAAGGAAGAAGAAGGAGCACTGTGCCTATCACTCTCCATAGTGTATAACAGACCCTACACACCCCAGATCTCCCAGGTCTCCCTTCCCAGGCCCTCCCAACCCGGACCCTCCCAGTTTCACTTCTTCAGGAGAATCAACGGAAACTGAGGATGGACAGAAGAGTCAGTTTCAGGGTGATTACTCAAATATAGATGGGGATTACAAGCAAGGCAAGTGAATTAAGGTAAAGAGCACAGGAGGTGAACCCGGATGTAACTGGACTCACAGAAACAAAACTCTCAGGAATCATAACAAATGCGGTGTTTCCCCAGGACTACACAGTAATAAGGAACGAGAGGGAAGGAAGGGGAAGAGGTGGAGCGGCCCTACTAATGAGAAAGGAATGAAGTTTCAAGATGTTTATCCCAGGCTGAGAGGGACTTGGAGATTACATAACAGGCACCATGACAATGGGAGGCCCAAGAGTAGTTGTAGCAGTGACATATAACTCTCCAACAAACGACAGAAGACCCGGGCAAGAGTATGATAACAACAACAACAGGGCAGTTAACACTAGAATTGAGAGGGCAGCCGCTGCTGCCTGTAGAAACAGATCCCATCTGCTCATCATGGGGGACATCAATTACGGAAGGATAGACTGGGAGAACAAGGAACCGCATTGAGGTGAGGATACATGGAGAGCCAAACTATTGGAGGTGGCGACAGAAAACATTTTAATGCCAGTATATCAGGGAACCCACAAGAATAAGGGAAAACGATGAACCAGTGAGACTCGACCAATTCTTCACTCTGAACAACTCTGACATAAAGGAAATCGGTTTCGAGGCCCCAGTAAAAATGAGAAACCACAGTGTACTGACGTTTGATTATCTGGTTGAAAAAGAGTCATTGAACACATGGAAGGGAATTGAAACCAAAAGGCTGGCATTCCGCAAGGTAAACTATTAGGAGATAAGAAAATTACAAACAGATATAACATGGGGAAACAGAGCTCAGGGGAAAGACGGCCCAAGTCAAGATGGAATACATCACGCAAAAATGTAAGGAGGCAGCAGACAAGTTTGTCCCGGTCCAAAAGGAAAAAAAACAAAATGCAAATGAGTAACCCATGGTTTAATCAAAGATGTAGGCTAGCAAAGCAACTAAGTACAAGGGCACGGAGAAACTATTGAAACAACAGGACACTTGAGAACAGAGAAAGATACCAGAGGGCCAGGAATAAATACGTCAGGATGAGAAGAGAGGCAGAAGGGCAATACGAAAATGAAATAGCAAGCAAGGCACAGACGCAGCCTAAATTACTGCACAGCCACATCAGGAGGAAAAACAAAAGTTAAAGAACAGGTAATGAAACTGAGGATAAGGGAAGACAGATTCACTACAAACAACAAGAAAGTGTGCGAGGATCTGAATAAGAAAATCCAGGCAGTCTTCATATTAGAGCAAGGAGAAGTTATAGATAAGAGTAAATAGTTATCCAGGCACCACCAGAAGAGTTTGGGATTACCAGTACTCACCTATTTGTACTCTATTATTTGTTCTTGCGAGGGGGCTCTGGCTCTTTGGTCCCGCCTCTCAACTGTCAATCAACTGGTGTACAGGTTCCTGAGCCTATTGGGCTCTGTCATGTCTACGCATGAAATTGTGTATGGAGTCAGCATCCACCACATCACTTCCTAATGCATTCCATTTTCAACCACTCTGACTCATCTTAACTTTGCTACATACCACAAACTTTATCGTTTAATCAGGAGAAATAGATGCAGAGTGTGAGGGACCACTCCCGGTGCCACCCAGATGTTCCCCCTCCTCACTCCTACGTCACACTCTCTTCCCTAACCGTACACCTTAATAAACTCGGCCTCCTAGGCATGTCTTCCCATGGGTGGGGGGGGTCCTCTCCTCCCTCAACATACCTTTCTATATCCTAGATACTATTATTAACTATATATCTACATATTATGCTTAACAATTGTTACATACACATACACATTCATCTTACAACTCCTCCTGCACACCTGCTCCTATACTTTCTCCTTCTACTCTTACACCCCCCTTTTTCTACCCCCCTTCCACCCTCCAGCGACTCACAGTACCCCACGAGACACACACCACCACTCCTCCTCCCACACCCACTCGAGACGGAGGCCCGCCCTTTACCTCTGACAGGTGAGCCTTACCTTTCCTATACCTACTTATTCTACCCCATACTTCCACCCTTTTCTACCCCATTATGACCCTGGCGACACACACCATCCCCACAGGTGTGCCATTGCAGGCGCACCGACTGCATCTCAATTTACTCAACTGATGACCCCATACACAGTTTCAAATGTAGATATGAACGAGCCCAACAGGCTCAGGAATCTGTTCATCGGTTGATTGACAGTTGAGAGGTGGGACCAACGAGCCAGAGCTCAACCCCGGCAAGCACAACTAGGTGAGTACACACTCGCGCACACACACACACACACACACACACACACACACAATAATTTGGAAGAGGAAATTCTTCAGGAGTCAGAGAAGGAAAATGACTTGGGGGTTGATATCACGCCAGACCTGTCTCCTGCAGCACATATCAAGCGGATAACATCAGCGGCATATGCCAGGCTGGCCAACATACGAACGGCATTCAGAAACTTGTGTAAAGAATCATTCAGAACTTTGTATACCACATATGTCAGGCCAATCCTGGAGTATGCAGCCCCAGCATGGAGTCCATATCTAGTCACGGATAAGACTAAACTGGAAAAGGTTCAAAGGTTTGCCACCAGACTAGTACCCGAGCTGAGAGGTATGAGCTACGAGGAGAGACTACGGGAATTAAACCTCACTTCGCTGGAAGACAGAAGAGTTAGGGGGGACATGATCACCACATTCAAGATTCTGAAGGGGATTGATAGGGTAGATAAAGACAGTCTATTTAACACAAGGGGAACACGCACAAGGGGACACAGGTGGAAACTGAGTGCCCAAATGAGCCACAGAGATATTAGAAAGAACTTTTTTAGTGTCAGAGTGGTTGACAAATGGAATGCATTAGGGGGTGATGTGGTGGAGGCTCACTCCATACACAGTTTCAAGTGTAGATATGACAGAGCCCGATAGGCTCAGGAATCTGTACACCTGTTGATTGACGGTTGAGAGGCGGGACCAAAGAGCCAGAGCTCAACCCCCGCAAACACAACTAGGTGAGTACAACTAGGTGAGTACACACACACACACACACACACACACACACACACACACGCACACACACACACACACACACACACACACACACACACACACACACACACACACACACACAACACTCTCTCAACAACTAGGAAAATACCCAAGATACCCCCCCCCCCTCCCCACAAACACGGCCAGCTACCCTCTCCATATCTCACCACACAAACAACTCACCATTTCCCGGCGTCATTAAGCTGTCACAAAAACGACTGTGTACATCACCAGAAGGAAGGAATAGACCAACATAAGGATAATTGTTTCATTAGCAAGAAGATGGAGAGGAATAAGTACGCGCGCTTTAACCAAGTAGCTGTCAGGGAGTGCGGGAGGGGGGGGGGTCGCTAAAATCCAGGGTGGTAAAAGCCGTCTAGGGATGGATATAGTGAGCAACGACGCTCTAAAGGCTACAGTTAATGTCTCCCTGGCGACGACTATACTGTTGGACATGTTATCTTCTTAAAATTGCTTTACTAATTACATATTACTGGCGGTTATCTTATAAAACAGCTTTATTACGGTTATTATCTATTTTGTAGAAACATTTTTGGCCAGAAACATTTAAGGCAACTGTCGTGAAGTGCAATATTCTTCTTTGTGGAGAGTAGAAAATAATTTTAATGGAAACGGCAGATGAGGCCATAGAACGCAGTTTCTTTTTATATGTACCAAAACACACTTATATATATATATATATATATATATATATATATATATATATATATATATATATATATATATATATATATATATATATATATATATATATATATATGTCGTACCTAGTAGCCTGAACGCACTTCTCAGCCTATTATGCAAGACCCAATTTGCCTAAGAAGCCAAGTTTTCACGAATTGTTTTTCGACTACCTAACCTACCTAACCTTACCTAACTTAACTTTTTCGGCTACCTAACCTAACCTAACCTATAAAGATAGGTTAGGTTAGGTTAGGTAGGGTTGGTTAGGTTCGGTCATATATCTACGTTAATTTTAACTCCAATAAAAAGAAACTGACCTCATACATAATGAAATGGGTAGCTTTATCATTCCATAAAAAAAAAAAATTAGAGAATATATATTAATTCAGGAAAACTTGGCTTATTAGGCAAATTGGGCCTTGCATAGTAAGCCGAGAGTGCGTTCTGGCTACTAGGTACGACATAATTATATATATATATATATATATATATATATATATATATATATATATATATATATATATATATATATATATATATATATATATATATATATATATTTTTAAGATGAATAGGAAAACCAGGGATATACTGAACATCTTGTATCAGAATCTTTACTTTAAAAAACATAACGTTTCGAATATTTCTCGTATTCATCATCAGATCTAAAAGAAAAAACAGAAATCACAATCAAATAACTAGTAAACAAAGAACTCATACTGAATATAATTGCCTATCAAAGAAAGGAAAATGCTTAAAAAACAAAACACTTAAGCGCACTTAAAGTGATCAATACAAATAAAACTTATTAACTGTCACATATATTATAACTTATTTAAAATCCATTAAACTACAAGATGAAATTTATAACTACTAAAACAAACCATTCCATTAAACTTACGTGAAGTGATCAGAAGTGAAACTTGATACCCAACACATAGATACTAAACACTATAACAAATATTTATATAATGACTACAAATCTTCAAAAAATGTATGTAAAATACAAACAAAATAAACGACAATTATAAAGTACTAAACAAAATCTTATAAAAAACTCAAATATTATTTAATTTTATTTAATATTTGAGTTTTTTATAAGATTTTGTTTAGTACTTTATAATTGTCGTTTATTCTGTTTGTATTTTACATACATTTTTTGAAGATTTGTAGTCATTATATAAATATTTGTTATAGTGTTTAGTATCTATGTGTTGGGTATCAAGTTTCACTTCTGATCACTTCACGTAAGTTTAATGGAATGGTTTGTTTTAGTAGTTATAAATTTCATCTTGTAGTTTAATGGATTTTAAATAAGTTATAATATATGTGACAGTTAATAAGTTTTATTTGTATTGATCACTTTAAGTGCGCTTAAGTGTTTTGTTTTTTAAGCATTTTCCTTTCTTTGATAGGCAATTATATTCAGTATGAGTTCTTTGTTTACTAGTTATTTGATTGTGATTTCTGTTTTTTTCTTTTAGATCTGATGATGAATACGAGAAATATTCGAAACGTTATGTTTTTTAAAGTAAAGATTCTGATACAAGATGTTCAGTATATCCCTGGTTTTCCTATTCATCTTAAAATTAAGATTCCCGAAGGGAACATCGATCATAAATATTTTATTATATATATATATATATATATATATATATATATATATATATATATATATATATATATATATATATATATATATAATATATATATATATATATATATATATATATATATATATATATATATATATATATATATATATATATATATGACTAACACATCAGAGTTGAAGGAACATGCATGTATTAGTCATTAGGGATGGTGCTTCTAGAAACTCTTGGGTAATGGTCAAATGTCATAATGTTCACGTAGTCAATGGCCACGTGAATCTTATATGTGCCATAGCTACGCCGTGTATTGCCACGTGAACCCAATGTATACTATAGTTAAGCCGTGTACAGCTACGAACACTTAATCTCACACTATTCCAACCTTTTGGCAGCCACCTCCACCCGTTCACCCTTCCATGTCTGGAGAAACAATTGAGCTTTTCTTTGGAATACTTCACATTTGGACTCATTAGCCACGGGGCGGTGACCCATCACTGTGACTTCCAGCACAAAAAAAAACTATTGATTTCCGTGTGTGTGTTAAACTGAAGTTCCTTTTAGTTGAATTAAGTACCAGTATCATTTTCAGCCCTCTGCTACCTTACTGGTTCATCGTTTGCACAAGAGATCTTAAACAGTTTTAATGACCAAACCACAACTCAGACGATGGGGACGGAACGACGTTTCGGTCCTTCCTGAACCATTATCGTGTCGTGTGATTATGGTCTAGCACAGGGGTCTCCAAACTTTTCAATGTAAGGGCCACATTATATATTTCCCATATTTATGCGGGCCGGAGGAATAAAAAATGAAATTGCTATTTTGTATAACTAAGATAAAGGCATTGTCAAAGTACAGAGAAAAGAATATTGTACAGTGTTTGTGCTCCCTGAAACGGAAGCAGCGAAGCCCCACTCGCCCTCCATCCCCACAATATACAGTTATACACAACTGATTGGTTGTAATGCACAACACATACCTACCAGTATTAGTATCTGTGCGTCACACTATCGAGAGAGAGGAAAACTGACTCGGGTTGAGCGCCACCAGTCAGCAGCCCCAGCTTTGAATAATTCTGCGATGCCATTCGTACGATAATTATTTTTTCAAGGCCACCACACAGGGATTTGTTTGGAGGGCCAGATGAAATTATGTGGCGGGCCGGATGTGGCCCGCGGGCCATAGTTTGGAGACCCCTGGTCTAGGATAACTTGATATGGTACAGGAGGGACCGAAACGTCGTCGCTTCTCTATCTTCTGAGGTGAGGTTTGGTCATCATTTCTTAAGCCAAGCTAATGTAACTCATCATCTTCATTAACAGTTCCCAAACAGATGGTTCAACATTCAGAGCGTCGCAAACTGATGGTTCAGCACTCAGAGCCCCGCAAAGTGATGGTTCAGCACTCAGAGCCCCGCAAACTGATGGTTCAGCACTCAAAACCCCGCAAACTGATGGTTCAGCACTCAAAACCCCGCAAACTGATTGTTCAGCACTCAAAACCCCGCAAACTGATTGTTCAGCACTCAGAGCCTCATAAACTGATGGTTAAACACTCAGAGCCTCGCAAAGTGATAGTTCAGTACTCAGAGCCTCCCAAACTGATGGTTCAGCACTCAAAACCCCGTAAACTGATGGTTCAGCACTCAGAACCCAATAAACTGATGGTTCAGCACTCAAACCCCCGCAAACTGATGGTTCAGCACTCAAAACCCCGCAAACTGATTGTTCAGCACTCAGAGCCTCCCAAACTGATGGTTCAACATTCAGAGCGTCGCAAACTGATGGTTAAACACTCAGAGCCTCGCAAACTGATGGTTCAGCACTCAGAGCCTCCCAAACAGATGGTTCAGCACTCAAAACCCCGTAAACTGATAGTTCAACACTCAGAGCCTCCCAAACTGATGGTTCAGCACTCAGAGCCTCGCAAACTGATGGTTCAGCACTCAGAGCATCGCAAACTGATGGTTCAGCACTCAGAGCCTCCCAAACTGATGGTTCAGCACTCAGAGCCTCCCAAACTGATGGTTCAACCCTCAGAGCGCCGCAAACTGATGGTTCAGCACTCAGAGCCTCTCAAACTGATGGTTCAGCACTCAGAGCCTCGCAAACTGATGGTCCAGCACTCAGAGCCTCGCAAACTGATGGTTCAGCACTCATAGCCTCCCAAACTAATGGTTCAGCACTCAGAGCCTCGCAAACTGATGGTTCAGCACTCAGAGCCTTGCAAACTGGTGGTTCAGCACTCAAAACCCCGTAAACTGATGGTTCAGCACTCAGAACCCCGCAAACTGATGGTTCAGCACTCAAACCCCCGCAAACTGATGGTTCAGCACTCAAAACCCCGCAAACTGATTGTTCAGCACTCAGAGCCTCCCAAACTGATGGTTCAACATTCAGAGCGTCGCAAACTGATGGTTAAACACTCAGAGCCTCGCAAACTGATGGTTCAGCACTCAGAGCCTCCCAAACAGATGGTTCAGCACTCAAAACCCCGTAAACTGATGGTTCAACACTCAGAGCCTCCCAAACTGATGGTTCAGCACTCAGAGCCTCGCAAACTGATGGTTCAGCACTCAGAGCATCGCAAACTGATGGTTCAGCACTCAGAGCCTCCCAAACTGATGGTTCAGCACTCAGAGCCTCCCAAACTGATGGTTCAACCCTCAGAGCGCCGCAAACTGATGGTTCAGCACTCAGAGCCTCCCAAACTGATGGTTCAGCACTCAGAGCCTCGCAAACTGATGGTCCAGCACTCAGAGCCTCGCAAACTGATGGTTCAGCACTCATAGCCTCCCAAACTGATGGTTCAGCACTCAGAGCCTCGCAAACTGATGGTTCAGCACTCAGAGCCTTGCAAACTGGTGGTTCAGCACTCAGAGCCTCCCAAACTGATGATTCAACACTCAGAGCCTCGCAAACTGATGGTTCAGCACTCAGAGCCTCCCAAGCTGATGGTTCAGCACTCAAAGCATCGCAAACTGATGGTTCAGCACTCAGAGCATCGCAAACTGATGGTTCAGCACTCAGAGCCTCCCAAACTGATGGTTCAGCACTCAGAGCCTCGCAAACTGATGGTCCAGCACTCAGAGCCTCGCAATCTGATGGTCCAGCACTCAGAGCCTCGCAATCTGATGGTCCAGCACTCAGAGCCTCGCAAACTGATGGTACAGCACTCAAAGCCTCCCAGACTGATGGTCCAGCACTCAAAGCCTCCCAAACTGATGGTCCAGCACTCAGAGCCTCCCAAACTGATGGTCCAGCACTCAGAGCCTCCCAAACTGATGGTCCAGCACTCAGAGCCTCCCAAACTGATGGTCCAGCACTCAAAGCCTCGCAAACGAACGTCAGAAGAAGCTCCGTAAGGAACAATTTCTATAGGAAAGTGACAGCTGATTAACTTTCTCTTAAACACTCATCACTTCTTAGATAAAGGACATCTTATCCAATAACAATTTTGTCGTGAGGTGTTCAACGATGTGTTGGGGAGTAGTTTGGTTATTGACTTCGATGTCCCCCTCTGTATCTGGACACAAGTTGACTGACAGCTGTGAGGCGGGACCAAAGAGCCGAAGCACAACCACTGCAATCACAACTAGGTAAATACTGTGTTATAGTAATAGCCTGATTCATCATTAAGCATTATATAATGGTTTAGGTCTTTTGACGTATTTACCTTAATAAATTTACTTTGTGAATGCGTTTCTGACATTTCTGACTAAACATATTTAAGGAACTTCTGTTATTCATATAATTGTCCGCATTTCACGGGCTATTAATAATGAATAAAATAAGAAAGGGTAATGTGTTCTCACAGACATAATAACACAGGATAAAACCCGCAATTGTGTATTTGTGAAATTTATGTAAAGAATTACATAATTTACCAGTCTCCGTGGTGTAGTGGTAAGACACTCGCCTGGCGTTCCGCGAGCGCTTTGTCATGGGTTCGTATCCTGGCCGGGGAGGATTTACTGGGCGCAAATCCTTAACTGTAGCCTCTGTTTAACTCAACAGAAAAATGTGTACTTGCGCGTACTAGTGGCTGTACAAGAATGTAACAACTCTTGTATATATCTCAAAAAAAAAAAAAAAAAATTAAGTCTTAAGTCATTCGCACTCCCCTGAGTGCTTTGTCAAGGTCTGAGTGTGTGGTGAGGACGAGACTTACATCTCAACGTCTAATGAGGCAGGTGTCTGTTTGTTGTTGTTAAGATTCAGCTACTCAAAACAAAAAGTTCCAAGTAGAATGAATATGCAGTAAAGCAAATTAAGTAAACAGAACATCTTTATATATATATATATATATATATATATATATATATATATATATATATATATATATATATATATATATTAGTACCTCGATACTTCCTATAATAATTTTCCTTCTGAAATATGGGTCAAGTTAGTCACACCGATGTCAATATTGATGTCACAAATCTAGTGAACGAACTCCTTTATTCAAGTAAATGACTCGATCAAAACCCTACGGTATTCCCTATTGTTCCAATGTTCAAGATTTCCCTGGGGTTGAAACCTGCATATTGAAGTAGAGTTGAGCTTGCCGATAGTTAACACAGAGTTATGGCAATTCGACATTTATTCCCGCCAGCATCCTACAGAAGAGTTCCAGTAACGTGAACACTCTTAGTGCTCATACTGGAGTAGTGACATTCCTCTTGGTTGCAACGAGCGCAGATGATTGCACGTACACAAGTTATATAATTAGCAGCCATCTTGCACAAATCAATATACAGACGGAGAGGAAAGGCCGCATTTACCTACAATCACTCTAACAGGGAAGTCAGGGAAGAAGACAGGAACTGCATCTCCAAACGGATAAACAGTTCCTAATGAGCAAAAGACAGTACCTGTAGACGGGGGTGACGGAAGCGTTCTTGTACCACAGGACCAGGAGCACCGGGTCCTCGGGGTTGACGGAGTTAATGTTGCAGGGAAGTTTGGCTGTGGACCCTCTGACAGCTGTCACCGCCACCAGAGTACCTGCTGAACACACACCACACAGTTAACCTCTTGCCCAAACAGTGGTAACTATATATATATATATATATATATATATATATATATATATATATATATATATATATATATATATATATATATATATATATATATACATATATATATACATATATATATATATATATATATATATATATATATATATATATATATATATATATATATATATATATATATATATATATATATATATATATATATATAATCTTCGTCCATTTATCACACCTGCATACACCTTGCCTCTAATGTTAAACACCTTAATACTGTTACCATTATAATGATTACGAAAGCTAAATAATGGGAGTTACTATACTCTGACGCCCTTACACAAGGGACGCTGACACTGTATGTCTATGTGCCTTACAATCTGTCTCTCCCATGGTACATCACATGTCTATGTGCCTTACAGGCTGCCTCTCCCACTCTCCCATGGTAAATCACCTGTATGTCTATGTGACTTACAGGCTGTCTCTCCCTTGGTACATCACCTGTATGTCTATGTGCCTTACAGGCTGTTTCTCCCATGGTACATCGCCATCTGTAATAAACACTTCTGTACTTACTCCCACACCAAAGACCTTCTATGTCCTCCTCTGATAACCGTGGAGATTTTGTCCTAAACACACTATTAAACATAGTGTTTGAGTGTGTGCTTAATGAATTTCTAGCTAACGAACCCGACACCTCTGAGTTTTAGTTAAGATACAAAACTGATTATTTAACAACACACTGTAGCTTCGTGGTGCGGGAAACTATTCAGTTCTATAACTCTATAAGGTACTTATGTTGTCTCTGTCAGAAACTTGGGAGTGTCAACAAAGTAGAACACCCCAAACTGCTTAAGAGACTTGCCAAGCAGAAACATATTTCCTGTTATCGTTAGATATTTATATATATCACATCAGGTAAACAAATTAGCTTTGAAATGAAATAATGTCCGCTCTGAAGAAAATGCTGTTTGTTTGTAACGCAGAGTAGTAGTTTTATCGTGATCCCAATATAACACTTCATGCCATATTCTAGTCAAGTTGCTACTATTGATTATTGATTCTATTGTTAAGTTGATTCTAGCAATCTTTTGAAGGTATCTGGGGGATATTATATCTTCGAAGAGCCCACTTGTCCATTTTTCTGATGCAATTAAAAACTTGAAGGTCAGAACAAACAGCATTAGTGAATTTGGTCATCTTGATACCTGGTCGAAAGTAAAGTTATTGAACAAAGTCTACCCTTGAATAGCTGTGAATTATGGGGCCTGCAAGATGTTGATCATGCAGCCATGGCCAGCTTCATTTTGAATAGAGGAAATGGTCTAGACATATGATGAGTGTCCATCCCCGCACTCATTGCAATCTCCTATTTGGGTTTATGTTCGAACTCCCACTTGAGAAAATAATTCATAAGCTAATAAAATAATTTTGTCTGGGAAATCACCCATCCAGTAAACTCCGCTTTGTTTTCTTTAGGTACTCACTTATCCCTGGCCACTCTTAAGTTTCCGGAAACAATGGTTAATAGGAAATGTTACTTAACAATGAATGATATATATATATATATATATATATATATATATATATATATATATATATATATTATATATATATATATATATATATATATATATATATATATATATATATATATATATATATATATATATATATATATATATATATATATAGGCCGAGTGATTTTCTTTATTTTCAATAAATTGCTCCAGATAGTTTATTTGAATTATTATTACTATATTATATTACGAACATAAATTATTGACTCAGTTGAGTTTGTATAGGATAGGTTAAGATAGGTTAGGTTAGGTTAGGTTAGGTTAGGTTAGGTAGGGTTGGTTAGGTTTGGTCATATATCTACGTTAGTCTTAACTCAAATATAATCAAATTAACTCATACATAATGAAATGGATAGCTCTATCATTTCACAAGAAAAAAGTTATAAAAATACATAAATTCAGGAAAACTTGGCTTATTATGAAAATCTGACCTTGCATAGTAGGCCGAGTATTGCGTTCTGACTACTAGGTACGACATATATGTATATATAAGGTGGAGCGGCTCCACAGAACAGGATAATACAATTCATCAGCTGGGAAGGTAGGGAGACTCATTTGGATATTTGGAATTATAAAGAGATTGCTGTTACAGTGCAGGCATTTTGAGTTCATTTAACGTCAGATCGCTGCTATATGACCTGTGTCTTTGGAGGGATTTGGAGCCGAGATATTCCCAGACTCTGTTGACGTAGAATGATGAGGATGTACAAATATCTACAATGTCATGGAATGGGTGGTTCATATGAGTTCTACTCCTAAATGTCTTCATTGTGTGACATTGATTGATTGTAGCCGCCGGAGGCTGCTAGTTTATTGTGCACCCCATATCCATCCTGTGAATGGTGACATATTGTGCCAATACAGGTCTTACCATCTAATGTGAAACCTCACTTGATCTGTAGAGTATATCTTCTTTCAAAATGTTTGATAAATATTCACACAATGTATGCCATAAATTGAATGTTTAATGTAGACTGGTATTGTCCAGCCAGTATTGTAATGATTTGTAAAATTAGTTACGGTTTTAAGCATGGGATTTTGATAAAGCCATTGTCCACGTTGTGTGCTGTTATTGTGACTCATATTTAATTAATGTATCGTACTTTTTAGATAAACTTTCCAGTTATTAAAGAATGACGATATTTGTTCGGTGCCTTGAATTGATTACTTCTTTTATATTTGTTTAACACTCAAGACAGACTTGAGGTGTAAATAACAGTCCACAGAACATTGTTGTTTAAACATAATGAATGACATTGCCTGTACGGCCCTGGGAAATGCTGTTAGGAATAATTATAATATCTGTGTAATGCAGCCCGTCCTCCACACAATAATGAGTCCGAAACCAAAGTCAAATCACCTCGTTATGACCGGAAATGAACGTGGTATTATAAAGCGGCAAAACGTTTTGGTTACCTGAAAAACAATTCTATACACGTTTGAATTTTTTATACCACCTAATATAATTAGTATAACCAAGCGGATTATAGCCTAACCTAATACAAGAGAACCTAGTACTGAGTATTTCTCCTTGCATGATCATCAGAAATGTGGAGTTGAACACAAGGTTTCACTCCAGAAACACTAGTTAAAGAATGTATGAACGACAAAAGAATTATACAAACACAATTATCAGATATAATATCAATCACTTTAAAACAAAAATCAAAAGAGATTCAGATAAAATTAAACACAAATTTCGTTTATCTACGTTTTATTTAAGACCAGTTAACAACAAATTCGTTAAACAAAGCAGAATTTTCATATCTCTTTCTATATAAATAAATGAGGAAAGAGATCACAACACAACCTCAAGAAGGTAAACACGACCACGCACGCGCAAGGAAACAATGTGATCTCAGCGCTGTTGCATGGCAAATTGCATATGTCTACACAGCCGTGTAGCATGAAACTGAGCACGAAATTACAACAAAAATAGTAACAACTGGTTTCAGACACTGGCGTGGGAAACTTTTTTCAGGGTAACAGTTGGGCACTATTTTGCTGCTATTTCTTGCCCAATTTCTCACTAATCATCTCTGGGAATACATGCAATTTACCATAAGAAAGTACTGACCCTTTATTCTTCATTTCTAATGTGGTCATCTATGTACATTTATCTATTTGTATATATATATATATATATATATATATATATATATATATATATATATATATATATATATATATATATATATATGCAAACATGCCTGAATGAACCTCAGGACTATATACAACTGAAAACTCACACCCCCAGAAGTGACTCGAACCCATACTCCCAGGAGCAATGCAACTGGTATGTACAGGACGCCTTAATCTACTTGACCATCACGACCTGACAAAAACTGATGGTAGTTGAGGCTATTTAGCCCATCAGCCCGCCGGCACTCTGATGGTAATCTTGGGCATAGCATTTTACCAAATCATCTCATTCTTTGGGGCACCCATGAGGAACACAAATGCGATCAAGCCTGAATGGTCCCCAGGACTATATGCAACTGAAAACTCACACCCCAGTAGTGACTCGAACCCATACCGCCAGGAGCAACGCAACTGGTATGTACAGGACGCCTTAATCCACTTGACCATCACAACCGGACAAAAACTGATGGTAGCCGTGGCTATTTAGCCCATCAGCCCACCGGCACTCAGATCGTTATCTTTGGCATAGCATTTTATCAAAGCACCTCATTCTTTGGGGCACACTTTGGGTTCTAAATAGCCTCAGCTACCATCAGTTTTTGTCCGGTGGTGATGGCCAAGTGGATTAAGGCGTTCTGTACATACCAGATGCGTTGCTCCTGGCAGTATGGGTTCGAGTCACTTCCGGGGTGTGAGTTTTCAGTTATATATATATATATGTATTAGTATATTTTGGTAGCAGTCTTTCTTGTAAACATATGTTGTTGAGTATGACCGAAAAGGTAAGGTTAATAATTCTAACACCAATCTTCTCAATATTTCTAATTTTTTTCTTCACTGTCGGTGGTAATAAAAACAACAATTCTCCGAAATTAATTTTTTCAATTGCCTGACGCCTGAACGCGTTTCGTAATTCGTATTACATTTTCAGAGACAGAATTTACACACAAATTCTTCATATTTATACTCTATTGGATGAGGTGATATGGTACAAAGTTATGGGTGAGGTGACAAACACAAGACAGAACACGAAACAAACATATGTGAAACATTCATATGTTCACTTATCCAATTTATACCCATTGATTCGTGTTCTGTCTAGTGTCTGTCACCTCACCCAAAATTTTTTACCATATCCACCATATCCAATAGAGTATAAGTACGAAGAATTTGTGTGTAAATTAAGTCTTTGAAAATGTAATACGAATTAAGAAACGCATTCAGGCGTCAGACAATTAAAAAAATTAATTTCGGAGAATTATTATTTTTATTATCACCGACAGAGAAGAAAAACATAAGAAATAAAGAGAAGATTGGTGTTATAATTATTAATCTTACCTTTTCGGTATATATATATATATATATATATATATATATATATATATATATATATATATATATAAGTCGTACCTAGTAGCCAAAATGCACTTCTCGGCCTACTATGCAAGACCCGATTTGCCTAATAAGCCAAGTTTTCCTGAATTAATATATTTTCTCTAATTTTTTTCTTATGAAATGATAAAGCTACCCATTTCATTATGTATGAGGTCAATTTTTTTTTATTGGAGTTAAAATTAACGTAGATATATGACCGAACCTAACCAACCCTACCTAACCTAACCTAGCCTATCTTTATAGGTTAGGTTGGGTTAGGTAGCCGAAAAAGTTAGGTTAGGTTAGGTTAGGTAGGTTAGCCTACTATGCAAGGCCCGATTTGCCTAATAAGCCAAGTTTTCATGAATTAATTGTTTTTCGACTACCTAACCTACCTAACCTAACCTAACTTTTTCGGCTACCTAACCCAACCTAACCTATAAAGATAGGCTAGGTTAGGTTAGGTAGGGTTGGTTAGGTTCGGTCATATATCTACGTTAATTTTAACTCCAATAAAAAAAATGACCTCATACATAATGAAATGGGTAGCTTTATCATTTCATAAGAAAAAAATTAGAGAAAATATAATAATTCAGGAAAACTTGGCTTATTACGCAAATCGGGCCTTGCATAGTAGGCCGAGAAGTGCATTCTGGCTATTAGGTACGACATATATATATTTATATATATATATATATATATATATGTCGTACCTAGTAGCCAGAACGCATTTCTCAGCCTACTATTCAAGGCGCGATTTGCCTAATAAGCCAAGTTTTACTAAATTAATATATTTTCTCTAATTTTTTTCTTATGAAATGATAAAGCTACCCATTTCATAATGTATGAGGTCAATTTTTTTTAATTGAAGTTAAAATTAACGTAGAAATATGACCGAACCAAACCAACCCTACCTAACCTAACCTATCTCTATAAGTTAGGTTAGGTTAGGTAGCCGAAAAAGTTAGGTTAGGTTAGGTAGGTTAGGTTGTCGAAAGAACATTATTTCATGAAAACTTGGCTTATTAGTCAAATCGGGCCTTGCATAGTAGGCTGAGAAGTGCGTTCTGGCTACTAGGTACGACATATATATATATATATATATATATATATATATATATATATATATATATATATATATATATATATATATATATATTCATAAACCTAGAAGGGGTACCACCTCTGGTGCAAGTGTAGGGACCCATAGCCTCGGAGAAGAAAATAAAGAGTACTCAGAGCGAGTATATATATATATATATATATATATATATATATATATATATATATATATATATATATATATATATATACATATATATATATATATATATATATATATACATATATATATGTATATATATATATATATATATATATATATATATATATATATACATATATATATATATATATATATATATACATATATATATGTATATATATATATATATATATATATATATATATATGTATATATATATATATATATATATATATATATATATATATATATATATATATATATATATATATATATATATATATCAGCAGAAAGAGGTAAGTCATGGCTCATTAGTTCACGAGCAAGATAATCGAGAATATCATCGACCGGTACCTTAGTGAACAAGGAACAAACGTCAAAACTGATTAACTTTACATCAGGAGTGACAGGAACACTATTCAATTTGTTAACTAAATCAAGAGAATTTGTCAAATGAGAAGAGGAGATAGTTCCTAACAAAGGGGACAAGATTTTGGTAAGCCATTTGGAGAGTTTGTAAGAAATGGATCCCACAGAACTGATGATAGGTCTCATGGGATTGTTAGGAATAGTGTTGAATAGTGTTAGGAAATTGAATAGTGTTCCTGTCACTCCTGATGTAAAGTTAATCAGTTTTGACGTTTGTTCCTTGTTCACTAAGGTACCGGTCGATGATATTCTCGATTATCTTGCTCGTGAACTAATGAGCCATGACTTACCTCTTTCTGCTGATATTATTGTCAGTCTTGTTAAGTTGTGCATTAAAGAATGTAAATTTACCTTTAATAATGAGTATTATTTACAGACTTTTGGAATGGCAATAGGGAATCCTCTATCGCCATTGCTCTCAAACCTGTACATGGAATTCTTTGAAAAGAAATTTGTTTCAAAAATAACTCCTGGAATCATTCCTTGGTTTAGATATGTTGATGATATCTTGTGTATTTGGCCTTCAGATGTAAACACAGACGAATTTGTAGCCAAACTTAATGACCAAGTCACCTCCATAAAATTTACTATGGAGACTGAAATTTATAAATGTTTGCCATTCTTAGATGTGCTTATTCATAAGGAAAACTCTTCATTAAAGTTTAGTGTTTACAGAAAACCTACGAACAATTTATCTTATGTTCATTATTTTTCAGGGCATAAATACAATGTAAAAAAGTCAATTTTTTCTTCAATGTATCTAAGAGCTCTTCGAGTTGTGAGTCCAGAATTCTTAGATGAAGAATTTAAGAATATTGATTCGATTGGTCTTAAGCTTTGTTACCCACTGAATTTTTTGGAAGTTTGTCGTAACAAAGCTCGTCGTACATATTATAATAATGTATGCAGTGAAAGGATTCGCCCAAAGAATGTGTTATGTTTACCATATTTCTCTGGGTTTGAGAATATTGTCAAGGCCTTGAAACTTTTTAATATAGATGTAATGTTTAGCTACGAAAACACTGTTGGTAAGCTATTAGTAAGGAACAGCCCTCGTAGTGATAATTGCGTCATTTATAAAATACCTTGTAAGGAATGTAATAAGTTCTATGTCGGGCAAACATCTAAAGATTTAAAATGTAGAATATCGCAACATAAATACTCTGTAAGACATGGCCAATTGTCTAATGCTTTGTTTGTGCATTTGTCAGAAAAAGCTCACCAAATTGATTGGGAGAGTGCTTCTTCAATAACAAATTGTAAAAGCACCTATAACAGAAACATAATTGAATCTGCTTTGATACAGATCACCAAAGAAAGTAATTTGAATATTAGCAGTGGTCTATATAACTTAGATCCATTTCTAATAGATCAGCTAAAGGGCGATTTAAGTAGAATCATTGAAAAACATTTGTCTCACTAATTTATTGTATATATTTACTTCTTTATGTTATAATTACCTATATATTATGCTTGTATGTCTGCTGTATCAGATGGGCCATTGGGCTACATCGGATGTGCCAATTGGGTGCATCTGATGGGCCAATGGGCCGTCTGCGTTGTCCAAGTATTGTACCTCACCTTACTTCACCACTCCTTCCTGCCTATTTATACCCATCACTCGATCTGTAAAATGACCTTCTGAAGATGTATTTAATATACGAAAGTACTTAAGGAAATTTCCTGTTTCATTTTTCCTCCGTGGTCTGACATTGTCACATTCTTAATCACGTGTTTATTTTCGTGATATACACACACATATATATATACATATATATATATGTCGTACCTAGTAGCCAGAACTCACTTCTCAGCCTACTATGCAAGGCCCGATTTGCCTAATAAGCCAAGTTTTCATGAATTAATGTTTTTTCGTCTACCTAACCTACCTAACCTAACCTAACCTAGCTTTTTTTGGCTACCTAACCTAACCTTACCTATATATATAGGTTAGGTTAGGTTAGGTAGGGTTGGTTAGGTTCGGTCATATATCTACGTTAATTTTAACTCCAATAAAAAAAATTGACCTCATACATAATGAAATGGGTAGCTTTATCATTTCATAAGAAAAAAATTATAGTAAATATATTAATTCAGGAAAACTTGGCTTATTAGGCAAATCGGGCCTTGAATAGTAGGCTGAGACGTGAGTTCTGGCTACTAGGTACGACATATATATATATATATATATATAACTTTTTAGACACTCAACCCACCAGGAGACTCGAACACTGGCCAACAAGGTGGCAGTTGCATGCTGTATCCACTACACCATACTTCAAAGCCATACAGAGAGGTAGGAATTCTGGGGTATTTAACCAACCAGAACTCCAATCCTCTCCCAGGCAATGAGATAGTGTGGGACCTCGGATGCTCTTTCATCGGTTCCTGTTATATGGGAAAACTCAGTGCCAAATGCTTAATGCACAGACTACCCTATTCCAGTAGCTGAAGTGTATAACTTTTTAGACACTCAACCCACCAGGAGACTCGAACACTGGCCAACAAGGTGGCAGTTGCATGCTGTATCCACTACACCATACTTCAAAGCCATACAGAGAGGTAGGAATTCTGGGGTATTTAACCAACCAGAACTCCAATCCTCTCCCAGGCAATGAGATAGTGTGGGACCTCGGATGCTCTTTCATCGGTTCCTGTTATATGGGAAAACTCAGTGCCAAATGCTTAATGCACAGACTACCCTATTCCAGTAGCTGAAGTGTATAACTTTTTAGACACTCAACCCACCAGGAGACTCGAACACTGGCCAACAAGGTGTCAGTAAAAGTTATACACTTCAGCTACTGGAATAGGGTAGTCTGTGCATTAAGCATTTGGCACTGAGTTTTCCCATATAACAGGAACCGATGAAAGAGCATCCGAGGTCCCACACTATCTCATTGCCTGGGAGAGGATTGGAGTTCTGGTTGGTTAAATACCCCAGAATTCCTACCTCTCTGTATGGCTTTGAAGTATGGTGTAGTGGATACAGCATGCAACTGCCACCTTGTTGGCCAGTGTTCGAGTCTCCTGGTGGGTTGAGTGTCTAAAAAGTTATACACTTCAGCTACTGGAATAGGGTAGTCTGTGCATATATATATATATACATATATCTATATATACATACATATACATACATATATATACATACATATATATACATACATATATATACATATATATATATACATATATATATATATACATATATATATATATATGCATATATATATACATATATATATATATGCATATATATATATATACATATATATATATACATATATATATATACACATATATATATATATACATACATATATATATATGTCGTACCTAGTAGCCAGAACGCACTTCTCAGCCTACTATGCAAGGCCCAATTTGCCTAATAAGCCAAGTTTTCCTGAATTAATATATTTTCTCTATGTTTTTTCTTATGAAATGATAAAGCTACCCATTTCATTATGTAAGAGGTCAATTTTATTTTATTGGAGTTAAAATTAACGTAGATATATGACCGAACCTAACCAACCCTACCTAACCTAACCTAACCTATCTTTATAGGTTAGGTTAGGTTAGGTGGCCGAAAAAGTTAGGTTAGGTTAGGTTAGGTAGGTTAGGTAATCGAAAAATCATTAATTCATGAAAACTTGGCTTATTAGACAAATCGGGCCTTGCATAGTAGGCTGAGAAGTGCGTTCTGGCTACTAGGTACGACATATATATATATATATATATATATATATATATATATATATATATATATATATATATATATATATATATATTTATATTATTGGATGTGACCGAAAGGGCGAGATCAATGATTCTTGTGCTAATATTCTTTATTTTCCTTACATTTGCCTTCACTTTGGAAGTTGAAAAATTAACTCTCCAAAGGTCGTTCTTACAGTTTTTTCTAGCCTGGCGCTAAGAGTTGCGTTTCGTTAACCCTTGCTAATGAAATATAATGAAATATTCGAAACTTATTGTTAAATATAATTCGAAGTGGTATTTTAATTGTTTGTTAGGTAATAACTATGAAACCTTTCTTCAGTATAAGGATGATAGCAATGATAATTAGTGTTTCATTCCTGTTGATAAGATAATTACTGAACTTAATACATAATTACTAGCCTCACTAGCTCGTACTAAATGATACTCAGTGAGATCTGAACCTCATACAGTAGACCTCGGTTAACTAAACAACGTAGTGACCACATCCAATATGCTGTCTAGCTAAAGTCAAGCTAATAGCCATGGAATGACCATTCCAGGGTCAACGATGGCAGTGATAAAGCTAATGGATACGGATAATTATATGCCCTCTAATCCTTGCGAAAACTTTGACACATGACTCATGGATAAATTACGCATGATACATTATAAATATGCTATTTATCGTTAGACTCTACATAAATAAAATTTGGAGGTGAAACACGGATCACACGCCCATCACACCCCAACATTCACAAAACGCCACACTGATCCAAACCACACAACGCGTTCCATACGACAGGATAAAATTGAATTCAAACAAATAATAGAAAACAGGCCTGCCATTCTCACACAATGGGGGAGAGACACACACAAGCGTTGTCAACCTGTGACACACAATACACAATAACAACAGCTGCAAGGCATCAATACCAGAAACGAGTCAAAAAAACGCTACGTATTAACCCTTCCCCCCCCCCCTTTCGAAGCAAATAAAAACAACTCATGATGCGCTTCCTGAACAGATTTATACAAAATACTCACGCAGATGTGGCAGATAATTCTGGGATCACTCAAGTGAACCACGCCCTCGATGTTGACCACATAAATCATTATAATCAATTCATAAGGAGACCACGAGCTTCACATAACAAAAACGTGAAAAAAAAAAAGTTCTGAAAATTGATAACATACAACAAATAGAAGAAAACATCTTCGCAATGTTTCTACACATCACTCACATCATTACACATCCTTACAAAGTCACACCCATCAAACAACTTTTGCAAGATATCGTCCTTCCCCACCAACCTCACCAAACCAGCCACCTTGACGTATTAAACCAGCAGCACCACGCCACACTAACAACCACACTGACTGCAACCGCGGACTAACGATCGTGGCCACGCCTCATAGCGCCCCAGGAGCGTCAGCTATTGGCCCAGTTCCCTCACCTCCACCTCACTGACCAATGCAGTGCAGCTCTCGCCTCTGACTACATCGCCCTTTTCTTTAAAACAGGTCCAGCTATTATCATCCTAATACAAGGCAAACTGCTGATCTTTCAGACTATTAGAAACTTTTAGAATGGAATGTGTACAAATAATTAGCCACATAACTCAAATAACTCATATAATTAACGACAGTCAGTACCCAGAAGACTCGTTAATCTATCCGAACTGTTTATTAATTACCAACACAACCAACCCGTCCTCGGCTCAAGTCCATTACATCCAGCGGTCGACCCCACAGACGCATTCATAAATTTTAATATGTTGTTCATTCAAAATGGGAATTTTCTCAAGTATAAGTTAATATTATAATATATTAGCATATTGTGCATATATAGGCATAGGATAGGTTAGGTTAGGTGTTTAGGTTCTGTTGGCGATTATTTGTATTTGTAGTACGTGGGTGAAGCATTTATAGCGTTGTGATTCGAACAAAATTCGTCAGTGAAACACTTGTTCCGGATATGTTCGAACGTCAGCAGTTGTGTCATGTGTAAACCGCTTTTCATTCATAAACAGGGGGTTTGGCGGGTGCATGGAATCACTTTTGGATCTTTGTTTGGAGGACGGGCTGACACAACACACAACTGATGAAGTATGATTTTTTCTCGAATAGTGTTTTGTTCACGTCCTCTGTTCGAATCGCAATTCTCTAAACAGCGCGTCCTCGTAAACAACAGCCCGTCCTCGTAAACAACAGCCCGTCCTCGTAAACAACAGCCCGTCCTCGTAAACAACAGCCAGTCCTCGTAAACAACAGCCAGTCCTCGTAAACAACAGCCAGTCCTCGTAAACAACAGCCCGTCCTCATAAACAACAGCCCGTCCTCATAAACAACAGCCCGTCCTCGTAAACAACAGCTCGTCCTCATAAACAACAGCCCGTCCTCATAAACAACAGCCCGTCCTCGTAAACAACAGCCCGTCCTCATAAACAACAGCCCGTCCTCGTAAACAACAGCCCGTCCTCGTAAACAACAGCCCGTCCTCATAAACAAAGGCCAATGTCCATTCCATGCACCCGCTAAGCCCCATTTTTATGAATGAAAAACGGTTTACACACGACTCGCAACTGATAACGTTCGAACACTTTCGGAACAAGTGCTTCACTGACGAATTTTGTTCGAACCACAACGCTGTAAATGCTTCACCCACGTACTATATATACAAATAATCGCAGGACCTAAACACCTAACCTAACATAACATAACCAGTGCCTAAATATGTACAATATGCTAATATTTTATATTATTAATTTATATATGAGAAAAATCTTGTTTTGAATTAATAGCATGTTAAAATTTATGAATGCGTCTGTAGGGTTCGACCGCTGGATGGAATGGACTTGAGTCGAGGACGGGTTAGTTACATAAACTACTTAACGACAAAAAAATACAAATAACGACTAAAAATACACATAATCGCTAACAGTACCTGAACACCTAACCTAACCTACGCCTTACTATATATGGAACTTTAATGACAAATAATATAAATAAATGAGAACAAACGTATTTTTAATTCTTATTACGTTAAAATTAATGTTTGTTTCGGTGGGGGACGGTAGCCGCTTTAACGAGCCTGACCTGACGACGGGTTGCTAAATACTTTATCCACATACTGAAAATACTTGTAATTGTCATAGAACCTAACTACTTAACATAAGTTAGGGGCCCGACTTTTCAACAAATTCAATTATATAATATTAATAAATTTTATTTGTGAAATACCAGTTTTGAATACACAGTACGTTAAAATTACTATATATGTCTCTAGCGCTAACCGCCCCTTGAACTAGCCTAGCCTAAGAACAGGTTCCACCCTTATTAACAATAATATTTACATAAAGAGACGACTACATACACTTATTGCACAAAAGGTATTTCTTAACAGTCACCGTGGTGTAGTGGTAAAGCACTCGCATGGTGCCAGCACTTTGGCCTCACTTCGTATTCTGGCCGGGGAGGATTGACTGGGCGCCAATCCGTTACTGTAGCTTCTGTTCACCCAGCAGTTGATGGGTACCTGGTTGATAAACGATTTGATGAGTCGTATTCCGGGGAAAAAATTTCGATTAAAGACCTGCCAAAAACGTTATGCGTGCTAGAGATTTTACAAGAATTTAAGAACTCTTGTATATATAAATAATACAAAAATTATGCAAAATTCTTGAAATCTTGAAATTCTTGGACAAACTAAAATTGTTTCAAAGACGTTCTGACCCCCGTAAACCTTGGAGCTGGAGTCACTCCAAGACCGTCCTGCCTACAACACTTTACACTCCTTGAGCTAATGATATTCCTGCCCCAAGATATACCAAGTCACTGACTATATACTAAGCAAATGTAATCACACAACTCATTACAAATGCTGCAAATGACCACTTGACCTGCAAAGCACCAGACGAAATCGCGGGAATTGCATAGTGGGGAAAACAACTGTGTTATCCAGACAAACCGGAGAGAGTCAAGAATTATACTCTTCTAAACAAACGACAAACCACCATTACACTATTACTCTATTCACGACCTGCCATGCCTAATTTCATACCCGTCTCTTCAGAAACCAAAACTTTTAGTCTAACTTGAGACACACTTCATATAGCCCACAACACCTCTAAACACGACCTTAACTATTGTAACTTTTTCTTCACATAACTATCATAAACTTCAAGAACTATTGAGACTAAGACTTGCCCTCATGATCAGAGCTATACATAGCTCTAATACGCTCTCACGTCACTAACACTCTCCCCAGCAGCCGAGATCAACATTGCACTAAATGGGGTCGTCAAGACTCACCAGCAGGACATCATCACCAGTAAAGCCATCATTAGAATGGAGAGTTACGGGCCCTCATTACATACTGGAAGGTTGTAGCCGACGAGTACGTCCACTAACAACACACAAGAACATCAGACAACACACAGTACAAGCCCCTCCTCCACCAGCCCCTCCTCCCAAGTGTGGTTGTTATGGATTTAGGGCGACGACGATCGTGGTATCGGAGGCGCTCCGGCGTACCCGTTAAGAGTGAATCACGAAGCCAGAAAAGGTGAAACGCCAAGCCAAATCGCGAAACGAGTGACGCCAATCACTAGAAACTAATATGCCACACGGCAAATAAACGCACAGACTGGCAGATGATTGGGGAGTCCCAGGAGTCCCTCAGGGTGACAAGCACCGGCCCTGCCCCACACAGAGAACACCAGGTAGCAAAACCAAAACATAGCCCCCAACTAAAACGCAGAAGTCATCCAGTGTCCCCCTGCAGAGTAGAAGCCGGCCGCCCACCACGGCTGAGGGCACACCAGGAGCCCACCAAGACCCACCAACCCCCGGCACCTCTTGGCCAAGCCGGTCCCCGAACACCGTCACCCCGCCGGGAGAACCAGCCAGAACATGTCAAAAAACAAAAAGTCTATCGACAATCTCGTGACCCAAGGCGATATGTGCACCAGGCGTCGGATAATCGGACTGTTGAAAAGAGATGCCAAACGGCAGTAGCAAAGCCAAAACGGAAAAACAAGACGTGATCAGGCGGCTCTCAGGCGGAAGAGGTGTCCAGACGTCCGCGCGGCTTCAAGGTTGAACCAGGAATTCCTCCTCCTAAGTGTCCTAACGTCAAGAAAGTGCCGTTATCCTAACCTACCAGAGGACACAAAAAAAAGAAAACGGGACAGTATGTAAATTTCCCGAGCTGCTACTATTTTCTAGTTCGACAATTTTTGGCCTTATAGTAAACGTTAAAATGCGACGCTCTATTTAGGAGGACGGATTGGGAACCCTAATGCACCAGCCCGTCATCGTAATAGCACGTCGCATTTTGACGTATAATGCCAAAAAACTGTCGTGCAAGATAATGGTAGCGGCTCGCGAAATTGACATACTGTCCCGTTTTCTGTTTTGAGTCCTCTGGTAGGTTAGAATAGGGGCACTTTAGCACAACAGTTTTTTGCCGTAGGGAACCTTAGGAAGACGGACTAAATACACATAAACAAAGTCTTTACACACGCCCTCTCGTGGGCGTGTGTAAAGTGTAATGTTCCCTTCCCTTCTTATAATATCCATCAAATTAGGCTTGTGAGAAACCAGGTGGATTATACAGAACAGTACTGTGCTCTATAATACGTTCTTGCATTATCTTATATTATATATAATACGTATTATAATTACATTATATTATATAATGCCCGAAATGCTGCGCGTGCTAGTGGCTTTACAAGACTGTAATTACCATATTTGTATCCTCACATTCCTTATGTACATTCTTGTATATGAATAAATAAATAAATAAATATATAATACGTATTATAATTACATTATATTATATATAATACGTATTATAATTATGGTATAATATATAATATGTTCTACGCGTACTATTCTGTAGTATATTCATGAATTCTCTTAAGAAAACAAGGAGATGGATGATCGGTTATTAATGCTTTTTACATTTCTGTGATGAGAGACGATCAAGATACAAAATAGTTATAAATAGTTTATAAACTATATATACTCAAGTTAGAACACAAAACACTAAACTCAGTTAGGTAAGTTTAGACAAGAAACACAAAACAGGAAAATGGTTTGGAAACGAGAGAAACAGATTAGAGGAACACGACCTTGTCGAAGACTTTATCACAGCGCGTACGAGCACAGTGTTTACCATTATCCATGCACATGTCTCTGACGATGTACACATATGTTCGTACACGCTGAGAGACTTCATGGGACATAAGACATTCTCCAGATTGGTTTAACCTTATATTATATAGCACAGACGGCGGTAGACGACCCAACAGCGCACCAAGAAGTTACTGCAAAGTGCTACCTAATTGGACAGGTGTGGAAGGTGAGGATGGTGTGGAAGGTGAGGAAGGTGAGGATGGTGAGGATGGAGAGGCATAAAACAAGCATCACATGATGTTCTCTGGTAAGGGAAAAGGCTGCAGGAAGAAAGACGTTGTAATGCTAAAAGCCTCGACAGACGTAAATAACGTATTCATATCCCCTTTACTTTTTCTGCTCTGACATAAATATATATATATATATGAATTATTATATATATATATATATATATATATATATATATATATATATATATATATATATATATATATATATATATATATATATGTGTGTGTGTGTGTGTGTGTGTGTGTGTGTGTGTGTGTGTGTGTGTGTGTGTGTGTGTGTGTAATACCTAGTAGCCAGAACGCACTTCTCGGCCTACTATGCAAGGCTCAATTTGCCTAACAGGCCGAGTGATTTTCTTTATTTTTAATAAATTGTTTCCATTTAGTTTATATGAATTATTATTATTATATTATATTAAGACCATAATTTATAGACTTAGTTGTGACAGGTTAGGTTAGGTTAGGTTAAGTTAGGTTAGGTTAGGTTGGATTGGTTAGGTTCGGTCATATATCTACGTTAGGTTTAAGTCAAATTTAAACAAATTAACTTATACATAATGAAATGGACAGATTTATCATTTCATAAGAAAAATTTTTGAAAATTATATAAATTCAGGAAAACTTGGCTTATTAGGCAAATCGGGGCTTGCACAGTAGGCCAAGTACGACGTTCTGTCTACTAGGTACAACATTATATATTATATATATATATATATATATATATATATATATATATATATATATATATACATATATATATATATATATATATATATATATATATATATATATATATATATATATATATATATATATATATATATATATATATATAAGCAAACCATCAACAGAGAACTATTTAACCTGAAACAACAACATAAAACTCTTGTGGAAACAAGGACACTCCGTAAGTTAACAGCCCTAAACGGTGGACAGTTAAAAATCCCTCGTCCTAAAGATGGCTACATTAACCTGACTTCTTATGATCTTACCCAGGACCAACGAGACCTCTTAAATCTTGGTCTAAATTGTCAATTCTTATCTAAACCAAAGATGCATCAAAAACGCCTGGAAATCGAAATGCTTCTGGACGATATCCATAAGCTAGAAGACAACAAAAAAGTCATCACCACTGACACACTTCAAGCTGAACTACTTGCAGAAGCAGGGAAAAAACGAGGAACATATTCATCTACAATCTTTACCCCACGACTCAAAGAAGCAGCGAAACAACTAAAAAATCTGAAAGACGTAACAATAAGAAAAGCCGACAAAACAGCAGCATATGTATTGATTCCTACCCATGAATACATGAACAAAATTAGCGACATCCTAAGTGACGACTCCAAATTTCAACGAATCACGAGGAACCCCGTAGAAGACCTTAAGCGGAAAGTAAACAAAACAATTACAGCAATCAACGCAAAGAAAGGTAGTGTGCATTTCAATAAACTTCAAGGCGACTATGGCTTAGGATATGCCTACGGCAATGTTAAGACGCATAAACCAGGTAACCCACTACGCCCTATAATCAGCCAAATACCAACCCCAACTTATCACCTGGCAAAGAAACTCAATGAACTCCTAACTCAATACACTCCAAGTAAGTTTAGTCTACAATCATCAGCAGATTTCCTAGAATTGATCAAATCTACCCAGCCCGATGGTATCATCGCTTCCCCTGGACGTTGAATCCCTATTTACCAACGTCCCAGTCGACACAACCATAGGAATGATACTGGACAGAGTATACAGAGACGAGAGCACCCCCAAATTAGTCATACCTGAGCCACACTTGAAAAGTCTTCTCGAAGCATGTACAAAGGAAGCCCCTTTCATCAGTCCACAAGGAGACATGTATTTACAAATAGACGGAGTAGCAATGGGCTCCCCCTTAGGAGTTTTATTTGCTAATTTTTATATGGGAACCATCGAAGACAGGGTCTTCAGTAGCATACAAAAACCAACTGTATACTGCCGTTATGTAGATGACATTCGTAATAGTAAAAGACTCAGATGAACTAATTGACCTTAAAAGACACCTAGAGAGAGAGTCAGTACTCCGATTTACACATGAAAATAGTGAAAATAAGAGTCTGCCATTCCTGGATGTACTAATAACAAAAACAGGAACCTCTTTAAGCACCAACGTATATACCAAGCCCACCAACTTAGGATTATGCCTGAACGGTAGAAGTGAGTGCCCCCAAAGATACAAAGCCAGTGTTCTCAATGCTTATATTCGTCGAGCGCTTACCCACTGCTCTGAATGGAGCAACGTGAGTAGAGAGTTTGAAAGAGTAACTCAGGTATTGGTGAACAACGGATATAGCAACGCGGAAATAAACGATGCTATAAGAAGACACTTAGACCGTTGGTATAATTCAGAACCTAGAACAGAAACCACAACAACCCCAACAAAATTATACTACAAATCAACCATGCACAGTGAACATATAAAAGAGGAAAGAATAATGAAAGAAATAATCCGTAAAGGAGTAAAAAGCACTACTCCTAACCAAAACATAAACCTGATAATATTCTACAAAACCAGAAAGACTTCCGAACTCCTTATCAAAAACAGCCCGAAGCCGACGGAGAACCCTCTACAGCAGTCAAGCGTTGTATACATGTACACTTGCCCCCACGAAGGATGTAACCTTCAATGTAAGTACATAGGTATGACGTCGACCAAGCTGACGAGGCGTTTGACATGCCATCAATCTGGTGCCCCTAGGAATCACATGAGACAAGCCCATGACATTACTCTAACCAGAGAAATGTTGAACAAGAATACCTGCATAATAGACAAAACCCAAGATGCAAGAAGATTACAAATTCTTGAGGCAATTCACATAAGAATAGAGTGACCTACCATGAACACCCAAATCACGGAACTATTTACTCTACCCACCATGAGAGTAAGGACAAGACAAGAACATATCGATGCCAACACAGAAGACAATGTCCAACATAATAGGCCAATTACACTGGATTAATCTTTGTGTTTAGATAGGAGCTGCCTCGTATGGGCCAATAAGCCTTCTGCAGCCTCTATGTTTCACCTCACATTTATCCCTTATGTATCCCCTCATGTTTTCACCTTTATTGTATTATCACCTGACCCAGTGTGGGTATAAAATCAACTTGTATATATATATATATATATATATATATATATATATATATATATATATATATATATATATATATATATATATATATGCGAACAAGCCTGAATGGTCCCCAGGACAATATGCAACTGAAAACTCACACCCCAGAAGTGACTCGAACCCATACTCCCAGATGCCACGCAACTGGTATGTACAAGACGCCTTAATCCACTTGACCATCACGACCGGACAAAATGAGGTGATAGCCGAGGCTATTTGAACCACCCCACCGCCGGCACTCGGATAGTAATCTTGGGCATAGCATTTTACCAAATCACCTCATTCTTTGGGGCACACGTGAGGAACACAAATGCGAACAAGCCTGAATGGTCCCCAGGACAATATGCAACTGAAAACTCACACCCCAGAAGTGACTCGAACCCATACTCCCAGATGCCACGCAACTGGTATGTACAAGACGCCTTAATCCACTTGACCATCACGACCGGACAAAATGAGGTGATAGCCGAGGCTATTTGAACCACCCCACCGCCGGCACTCGGATAGTAATCTTGGGCATAGCATTTTACCAAATCACCTCATTCTTTGGGGCACACGTGAGGAACACAAATGCGAACAAGCCTGAATGGTCCCCAGGACAATATGCAACTGAAAACTCACATTTTTATATATATATATATTTATATATATATATATGTCGTACCTAGTAGCCAGAACGCACTTCTCAGCCTACTATGCAAGGCCCGATTTGCCTAATAAGCCAAGTTTTCATGAATTAATATTTTTTCGACTACCTAACCTACCTAACCTAACTTTTTCGGCTACCTAACCTAACCTAACCTATAAAGATAGGTTAGGTTAGGTTAGGTAGGGTTGGTTAGGTTCGGTCATATATCTGCGTTAATTGTAACTCCAATAAACAAAAATTGACCTCATACATAATGAAATGGGTAGCTTTATCATTTTATAAGAAAAAAATTAGAGAAAATATATTAATTAAAGAAAACTTGGCTTATTAGGCAAATCGGGCCTTGCATAGTAGGCTGAGAAGTGCGTTCTGGCTACTAGGTACGACATATATATATATATATATATATATATATATATATATATAATATGTCATACCTATGTCGTACCTAGTAGCCAGAACGCACTTCTCAGCCTACTATGCAAGGCCCGATTTGCCTAATAAGCCAAGTTTTCATGAATTAATTGTTTTTCGACTACCTAACCTACCTAACCTAACCTAACCTAACTTTTTCGGCTACCTAACCAAACCTAACCTATAAAGATAGGTTAGGTTAGGTTAGGTAGGGTTGGTTAGGTTCGGTCATATATCTACGTTAATTTTAACTCCAATAAAAAAAAATTGACCTCATACATAATGAAATAGGTAGCTTTATCATTTCATAAGAAAAAAATTAGAAAAAATATATTAATTCAGGAAAACTTGGCTTATTAGGCAAATCGGGCCTTGAATAGTAGGCCAAAAAGTGAGTTCTGGCTACTAGGTACGACATATATATATATATATATATATATATATATATATATATATATATATATATATATATATATATATATGTCGTACCTCATAGCCAGAACGCACTTCTCAGCCTACTATGCAAGGCCCGATTTGCCTAATAAGCTAAGTTTTCCTGAATTAATATATTTTTTCTAATTTTTTTCTTATGAAATGATAAAGCTACCCATTTCATTATGTAAGAGGTCAATTTTTTTTAATTGGAGTTAATATTAATGTAGATATATGACCGAACCTAACCAACCCTACCTAACCTAACCTAACCTATCTCTATAGGTTAGGTTAGGTTAGGTAGCCGAAAAAGTTATGTTAGGTTAGGTTAGGTAGTCGAAAAACAATTAATTCATGAAAACTTGCCTTATTAGGCAAATCGGGCCTTGCATAGTAGGCTGAGAAGTGCGTTCTGGCTACTAAGTACGACATATATATATATATATATATATATATATATATATATATATATATATATATATATATATATATATATATATATATATATATATATATTAATAATATTATATATTTATTATAATAATGTCTGTGTTAAGGCTCGCATAATATATGCGGTTATTTTCCAGCTAATTTTACATTTGAAAAATTATCTGGGAAATTAGCATCATATTAGACTAGCAGACTGCCGTCGGGTTGTCTAGGAAGATGCTCTCCAACAATCCCTACAATACCCACGTCGGATTATAGACACACAATCAAAACAAAGACGATTAGTTTTCCCAGACACCATTTTTCTCCCGTAATGGTGAGTTGGTTCTCTGTTGCAAATTTGTTTTTCTGGTGATAAATTACTCTTATTTTTATGAATATTATCTCTAATATCTTTGAGATAATGACTGTTCGTGACACTGTTGGTTCATGGAGAACGGGATTATATTAGATTTAATTATAATTTAAGGTAATTTACCTGTCTCAAATACGCAGGTGAATTAGGTCAGGTCTTTCTTCAGTCATATTAGGTCTGTACACTCATATTATACTATGGATTTTCTTGATAAACTCCTTCAACACCGATATCTCATTATCGTTCAGGCAACCTCTGACCTTCTGAAGGTTGTCAACACGTACATTTACGGTGTCATTGGTCTTATTGTTTGAGAGTGAGTGTACTTACTATTTGTGCTTACAGAACCCAGCTATTGGCCCTTGACCCCGCCTTTATAACCAAAGTATTTTTCCTCTTTCATGTCTACTACATATGTTTCTAACACACACACACACACACACACACTCACATTCCCAGGAAGCAGCCCGTAACAACCGTCTATCTCCCAGGAACCTATTACCTGCTAAATGAACAGGTACATCAGGGGAAAAGAAACTCTGCCTATGTGTTTCTGCCTCGCCCGGGAATCGATCCCGGGTCTTTAGGAATACCAATCCCGAGAGCTCTTCACTCAGCTTTGTGGCCCTGTAGGTGAGTGTGTGTGTTTGAGTATTCACCTGGTTGTACTTGAGGGAGTTGAGCTCTGGCTCTCTGGTCTCGACACTCAACCGTCAATCAACAGGTGTACAGGTTCCTGAGCCTACTGGGCTCTGTCATATCTATACTTGAAAGTGTGCATCGAGTCTACCTCCACCACATCACTTCCTAACGCATATCATTTGTTAACTACTCTGACACTAAAATAAAAAATCGAATGTTTCTGTGGCTCAATTAGCCACTCATTTGGAAGTCAAAGTCGTTAATAAATGGAATGCATTAGGAAGCGATGTTTTGGAGGCAGAATCCATGCACAGATTTAAGTGTAGATATGACAGAGCCCAGTAGGCTCAGGAACTGGGAAATGTTGATTGACAGTTGAGAGGCGGGACCAAAGAGCCCAAGCACAACCCTCATAATCACAATTAGGCGAGTACACACTCACACACACAAGAAATGCAGGCATGGAATGCATACGTGCGCACGCGCGAGTGTGTGCGTGCGTGCATGTTTGCGTGTATACAACAAGCCGTGTATGATCCAGGCGGCCAGTGATACTCTACAGTGAGGAACACCGTCCACATCACCTGAGGTACAGTCATTACCCGCCACCCGGGCCCCTCTGAGGGCCGGGGTACAACACATATCTATCATGTCCAGTCTTCTTTTTCATTTTGTTCTCCCCCCCCCCCCTATCCTTCGCCTAAAAATCTAATATTGTAATTGCAAATGATAATGATTTTTTTTCACCATTTTAGTTCATGATACATTAGTACAAACTGATTTTTCCTAGATTTTCGTCTTTGGCAGCTGGTATGTACATCATCTTCGCTCCACTAGAGAACATTTTAAATCCAATATTATTTCTGCAATATGGTGTTGTTTATCTTACCCTTTCACTCACTCACTTGCTCACTCATTCATTCACTCACTCACTCCCTCCCTTCCCTCGTGCTCACTCACCTCTCTTCCTTCCCTCATCCATCTTTACATTCTCTCCCCTCGTCTGACCACACTCCATCACCGCTTTATGTCTCCCCTTTGGTTTAGTCTCCCCTCTCGTATTACCTTTTATTATTTCCGTTTTCTCTCTCTCTCTCTCTCTCTCTCTCTCTCTCTCTCTCTCTCTCTCTCTCTCTCTCTCTCTCTCTCTCTCTCTCTTTTTCTCTCTTCTCTCTCTTTCTCTCTCTGTCTCACTCTCTTACTCTCTCCTTCTCCATCCCTTGCCATAGGTTTTATGCCTTTCACTCAACTTCCAATAACTTTCCCCCCTCTCTTTCTCTCACATTTCTACCCTCCCTCCACGCTCTACGATCCGAATATATTCCAATATTCCCCGGCCATCACGTACAGGGAAAACATTGTCGCTGTTTACTAATATACAAAAGCCCGGGACATAAGTGAAGCAGAAATTTCGCTTCCCCCGCGAGACTTATCAATGGCAGAAACGCTGTCTACGTGACGTGTACTTCGCAGAATGTTTTCTATAACTTGGGAAACGTCGTTGCAGCTACATTTTAGCGCCGGGGGACCTCTCTCTCTCTCTCTCTGCGTGTGGCGTGTTGAATGGTCACAGGCACTAGAGAAGCCGACTAACACACTTAGACTTGTTCTCTCCATTTGTATCACACCTTGCAGCAGGAATGCCACCAATCAGTGGTTTGAAGCGTCTTACCTAATAGAGTTGATCTCTGAGTTAAAATATTTGCAGTAATCAGAATATATATATATATATATATATATATATATATATATATATATATATATATATATATATATAAAAGTAATATAGTCATACATATCTGTTATGTGCAACAGAAAATAAAATGGCAACAGAAAATGCGCTCTGGTAAAAAAGGAAATCACATGTAAGAAGGTCAAATCACACAATAAAAGACACAAATACTATAAAGCATTTGGGAATAAACATATCGGAAGACTTTACTTTTCAAGAACTCAATAAAGTAGCTGTCATAAGTGTTAGAATATGAGAGGTTGGATTACGAGAACATGTCATGCAAGGGACGCCTGGCCAATGATGGTTTCTAAAACCCATGGAGAATACTGTTGAACAGTAACACTTCCGTTTAAAGCTGCAGACATTGCTGACCTGGAGAGCGAGCGACCTGGAGTATTTTAATGCTCGAATTCACCGAATAAAACCTGTAATTTAGAGGAACCGCTTAAAATGTTAACATCTATCTTCTCTAGAGCAGGCATGTCAAACTGAGGGTCCCCCGAGGGCCATATGGGCCACATTTGTGTTGTCGTGTGGGCCATACACCACAACTGAGGGCTCCTGAGGGCCATATGGGCCACATTTGTGTTGTCATGAGGGCCACACACCACAACTAATTAATGTCATTTCATAAAAAAATATTGCAGAATGTTTACATTACTTAAACTCAGAAACAAACAATGTCCATACAAATGGTTTAGCGGCTAAATCCACATTCATGAATGCAAAGTAACGGAGCAGTTTTACAAAAGAAAAATATTAAACGGCGACATAGACGTCTATGCAACAACAACAAATTCATTGTACAAAAAGTTACGACAGTTCAAAATGAACATTTATTTACGACTATTCAAAAAATTTTAGTGTTTCGTACTGAGGCTCGACACCTCTTTTAATGTCAATTTTTGCTATGTCTGGCTGAGATGTGTGTGTAGTTCCCACTTTGATCAGAAATGACAAGTGTTGATCAGTCGGCCTTGTTCTCTGAGAAGGTTTTGTTGATTTCTTGAAGGAAAATAACTGTTCACACACGCAGGTAGAACCGAACACTGCCATACTTGGACATCAAGTATCATACTTGGACACACCTTGGACATCAAGGGTCCAAGACTGGTCCTTGTGGCAAACTTCCTGAGGTTTTAAACTCTTCAGGAAGGTTTGACAAAAAACTAGGTATCATCACTTCAAGATGCTATGCTCTGAGTGTAGAATCCGACTGCATTTGTAATAGTTTTATCTGGAGGCTTTCTTCTGCCTTGACAACATCAAAGATGAATTTGCTTTAGGCCATCTTAACAGTTGACGTCATATTTATATTTAGAAGTTTAAACTCGCCTGCCACACAGCTGCATTCACGTATGTTTCGTGCCTTTGAAATCTATTAAAAAGTGATAGTTTAAATTATAAAAGCTTCAATTTTGCCAGATAAATGACCAAAGTACAGTCTTTTGTGCGGGTCGCAGCTGTGCTTCCTAAAAGCCACCTTTGTACTTGTAAAGGACCGCATGTGTGCTTGCAAAGGGCCGCATGTTTGACATGCTTGCGTCTAGAGCGCAGGCGAGAGAGATAGACACATAATAATTTACACCCGGAAGATATTAAAGGGACTGGTTCCAAATCTACAAACACAACTAACTCCAATGAGACCAGGAGGACAGGCAGAAAGAGCATTATGGTCCAGTTGAAGAGCAAAGGTGTAATAGGGACACTGAGAGATCATTTTACTCACACCAAGGGTTCAAGACTGGTCAACACTCTTCCTCTACCCACATCAAGGGTCCACGACTGGCCAACACTTCCTCTACCCACACCAAGGGTCCAAGACTGGTCAACACTCCCTCTACCCACATCAAGGGTCCAAGACTGGCCAACACTCCCTCTACCCACATCAAGGGTCCAAGACTGGTCAACACTCCCTCTACCCACATCAAAGGTCCAAAACTGGTCAACACTTCCTCTCCCCACACCAAGGGTCCAAGACTGGTCAACACTCCCTCTACCCACATCAAGGGTCCCAGGCTGGTCAACACTCCCTCTACCCACATCAAGGGTCCAAGACTGGTCAACACTCCCTCTACCCACATCAAGGGTCCAAGACTGGTCAACACTCCCTCTACCCACATCAAGGGTTCAAGACTGGTCAACACTACCTCTACCCACATCAAGGGTCCACGACTGGTAAACACTCTCCCTCAACCCACATAAGGGGCCAAGACTGGTCAACACTCTCCCTCCACCCACACCAAGAGTCCAAGACTGGTCAACACTCTCCCTCCACCCACACCAAGAGTCCAAGACTGGTCAACACTCCCTCTACCCACATCAAGGGTCCAAGACTGGTCAACACTCCTTCTACCCACATCAAGGGTCCAAGACTGGTCAACACTCCCTCTACCCACACCAAGGGTCCAAGACTGGTCAACACTCTCCCTCTACCCACATCAAGGGTCCAAGACTGGTCAACACTCCCTCTACCCACATCAAGGGTCCAAGACAGGTCAACACTCTCCCTCCACCCACACCAAGAGTCCAAGACTGGTCAACACTCTCCCTCCACCCACACCAAGAGTCCAAGACTGGTCAACACTCTCCCTCTACCCACACCAAGGGTCCAAGACTGGTCAACACTCTCCCTCTACCCACATCAAGGGTCCCAGGCTGGTCAACACTACCTCTACCCACATCAAGGGTCCAAGACTGGTCAACACTCCCTCTACCCACATCAAGGGTCCACGACGGGTCAACACTCTCCCTATACCCATCCCGGTCATAACTAGCCGACCGCTCACTTTTCAAGAGAGAGCTTTATAAACACAGTCAAGGGCTACCTGATCAACTGGGCTGTGATTCATGGTCAGACTGTGAACAGCTGCGGCCAACAGCGTTGTTGGCCAGACCAACAACCAGGAGGCCTTGTCAGAGACCGAACCCCGAGGACAGTGATCCCAGGAACCAACACAAGGTAACTACCACTTAACTCTACAATTATTGCCTTAGAATTTTGCGGCGTCATCGTGGACAAAAAAAAAACTCATCCTAAATACAGACATACATGTGACTCAATGTATACATACACAAACGTGTTTTTTGTGTGTAATCTTGGTAAAACATACAACCACACACCTCGCGCGCCAAGTTGATATTCCTGTCTAAACGGTTGACGGAGCGCTCCAGTTTTTAATAAGGTTCACCGTCAAAATAACCGTGGAACGAGGCAACGAGAGGATCCTCCACATTATTGTCAGGCAGCTGCAATTCAGGCTGGAAGACACTGGGATCGAGGCGGGAGAGGTACGTACCTCCTGGCGGGGAATTGTCGCCTCCCTGACTCGTCTATAGAGTATAGGTTGAAGGAGCTAATATTTTCGGGTATTTTATTAAATACCTGAAAATATTACCCAAAATGCATAGAACGTTTTCACTGAAAAACATGACTTTAGGGTTCGAAACCCCTAGGATATAGTGCCTGAAACACTTTGAATATGCGCCTAAATCACATGGGGTAGAGTGCATGATTGTTACGGCCACTATGGGTCGCAACCGGGTTCTTTGATGGTGGAACCAAAATGATAGTATCCGACCCCATGTCGGTAGTGGCTTTCAAGGCATGGTAATGCAAAGAAAAAAAAAGGAGGAGTTGAAATGAACACAACACTTCATCCTCTATCAATATATTCACTTGACGTATTATCACTTTCCCATCACCTTATGTAGAAAATATATAATGAACTAATATTACTACACGTGGATATTTACATGTGTCGCTCTCACATAGGACACTAAGCACTCCTCGATGCTTACGCGATGCAGCCTTTGTCAACTACCGTGTTTCCTCAACACACAGTACCGTCCTCAACCAGTACTGGGAAACACCAACGAGTCTACCCTAGCCACGGGCCAGCCTACCGACAGTATCAATAGGTGCTTCTTGTGAATTCCCACTGTGGGGTTTTCTATTTTGCTTTCCCGACTGCAATGCATACGTCGCCAATGTACATGTGGCAGACGCTTCACGAAGCTATCGGAATTAGCAGAGAAAATACGAGAGCAACCGTACAGGGTCTGGGAGCAAGGTCGAGTTAGAGTCCTTGAGGGTCTCTTCTCAGACTATCCTCACCTGGTCCTGGTCCACGTTGATCGTTGGAATCTCCTCAATGATTTAACACTTTAAGGGACTCCTAGGGTCCTCATCACATTTATAGTTTAGTGAATAATAGGCTCCAGGTGTTGAAGACACCTGGAGCTGAAGGCTTGAGTAAATAGTTGGCAGTATTCAGAAGTGGTTTAACGGAAACACCGCATAAAGCTTAACAGAAATATATTTACTAACTTAACCACTAATTCAAAGGGTGCTTGATTTACTCTAGATTGGCGTCAGAAAGGCTATGGCTGCATTAGCGAGACTTGTCGTCTGGCTAATCGATTCGGATCCACTCGTGGTTAAACACCTAACTTAACACAGTTGACAGCCAATCATTAACACGGCAAACCTAACTGCCGGTGTGCAAAGGGATCACAAGAGTTCCAACCGGATACTCGGGTAATGATGATGTGCAATAAATCACAATGGCACTGTCAATGGGACAGGCAATAACATGCACAATAATAATCACACAATACTAAATGTGTGGTGTATGTGAAGCTCACATTCACAGACGAGTGTATTGTCGTGATACCACACAGATAAACACGCATACACCGTCGGGTGTATAGGTGTCCACCTATACCTGTGTCAGGAATAAGAAGGTGAGAACTGTGTTTGATCCCTCAGATCAACACAGACAGACACAATAATACAATAACAAGATCTTGTACTAACAGGTAGGCTACCTCTTTTATCCACTCACTCACTCAGGCACATTTATGCAAGAACTCGTAGGTGGCCTGACAGCTGGTTTCGCTCGTTCTGACGCGAGACCATTGGCGACAGACTTTCCCACAAACCGCACTTGACACGGAGGATACTCGCAGGAGGGCGCGCTGTATGTTTAACAGACACACGCACACACTTGATGGCACTGGCGGTGAGTACGGTGGTGACGTCACGTAGTACAGTGAGGCAGGGCAGCTGGCGGCTACAGGTTATATGATACCATGCGGTACATTGTGGAACAGTCACACACAGGTAACTTAGGCAGCGGCACTCCTTAGTTCACTCTAGGTCACTCACAATACTATCAATATGTCACCAGGGGTTACCTGTTACCAGTCTGTTTCGCTCTGGTGATTTGTCACTAGGCTTCTAAAAAATATAGTTACGATCGCGATTCCGGGCGAGCGTTGGTATATCGAAAAGACGCCAAGTTTAACTTGACGGTGAGGAATGGACGGTGTTCAGTCTATTGGCCAATAGACAGAACAGGAGACGTCCACTAGCTTCCTCACGAACTTCCTCACATGAATACCCTTGCCAGCGGCTGCAGGGCATCTCGTGGGGCACAACACAAGGGATTACAATTTGACCAATGGCAATTGCAGCAAAAGAGCGGGGAACCAATCATATTGATCGTTCCATGATCAGTATCAGTGGTGACGTCATGAACACATCACGACCACGTCACAGTTGTTATTCTCCATCGCGCCGGTTAAGGCTGACCTCAGGGGTCAGATCTGTCGCCTCGCTGGCCTCCCCTCTCTCTCTCACGATGGCACATCCACTGTGTACCCAATGACTCTATGGAATGGATGCTTAACTTCCCCGTATCTGCTTCCTGCCTGGACATACGGCGGCCTCCGTATTTTAAACGTATTCCTGGTTATGTGGGCATCCTGGAGATACACAACATGACCGTTTACCATCCAGGGTTAACAGAGAGAGGGCTTGTGCACGAGATCGGTGCACTCCAATGACCCATTCAAGTCAGCTGTGTGATAACCTTGAGAGACCATCCTCTCACACCCACAATCACTCTCCAGCCAAGTGCTGGCAGAATAGCAGTCACGTGCTGACAGGGGCCACTACATAGACAAATACAGAGGTATCGCACCCCCTGGCAGGAGCCTCTATCGACGAGCTAGTTACACTCCTCCATGACACCTTACTGCCGGTCGTCTCTCCCTTCGCCAGTCCCGGGTTACGCCGACTCCTTACACTGCCACTCCACTGGCAGAAAGCATATACCACACAGTTCCTCTTCGGCGGCGGCTCATTTAGTCGTCAAGCAGAATTAAGTAGAGAGAGATTAGGCTGCCCAGGGTAGACTCTTTGTCTCCGTACCACTGCAGCCCTACGTCTCGTCTGTGGTTACAGACACCTCATCAGTCAACTGGCCAGTACTGGTGTAACTAGGAAATACCACTTACTGACTCTGGCATTGACATACAGCTCATATCACAACAGATGGCGTCGATTTCTAGTCGTCACGTCACCAGAGGTCATCCACAGCGACTCCTCTGGCTGACCATGGCAGGAATCTCGGGCCTTTAGCAGGTATTAGACAGCCACCACTGGATGGCATTGTCCACATTACGTCCGATACAGTGGGGGATGAGGGAGCAGACTCACAGATGGCGCTGACGTCGCTACTCTATAATCCGACGATGTAGTCGGGTTCATAACAATGATATAGGATATGTATTGCGCTTAAAACACCTGTGGATCATAGAACATGAAATACCTGGAAATTGTAACAACAGGAACATCTGTGGTTAAGTGTCTGAAATACCTGGGGGATAGTAGCAGTTTCATATGTTGAATAGTGCCTGAAACACCTGAGGTATGGTGCATTAAACGCCTGGGGCTCAGTGCCTGAAACACCGTGGGTATAGTGCCTGAAACACTAGCGATATGTTCCTTGAAACCCTTAGATATTGTGTCTGAAACCCTACATGTATAGTGACTGAAACATATAATAAATATAACTGGAAACACGAGAACTGAAAATAAATAGAACTTGGACATAGATCCTGAAACACCTAGGGTATTGTGCCTGAAACATTTCATGTGTAGTACCCGTAACTATCGGATGTTGTGACCTGAAACAAATTACTGATATTACCTGGACCATCTTGGTTATAGCACCTGAGACATGTGGCTAATAGTGTCTGACATATTTTAGGTGTACATCTTGGAAGAACTGAGGTGTGTTGCCTGGTACACACATGGAAAATAGTATGTAAAACCCCTTGGGTATAGTGTCTGAAGCATCGAGGGAACATTGTCTGAAACACGTGGAATTTATTGCCTGATAAACTTTGTGTATAGTGCCTTAAGCATCTGGGTTGAATTGCCTGAAGGTTCGGGGGTATAGTGCTCCAGAGACATAGAGTATGATGCCTGAAACATACTGGGAGTAGTGACTGGAACCACCCTTTGAATATGGCTTCTGTCATTTCCGGAATTATGCCCGAAACAACATATATATAATGCCTTCATTACATGCAGTTATTTCCTGATTTACTAGGAGCATATTAATATTAATACTTGGGGTATTTTCTGAAGCTCTAGGGGTGGGGGGGGGGGGGTCGTACCTGAAATACCAGAAGAATTTTGCCTGATCTGAGACTTATACCCAGCGAGGTGATGGTAATCTTTTAAGGATTTTTAATCCTCATAGATTATAATTTCATTATAACTTTTAGTACCTGATATACTTGGGGTATTGTGTCAAGAAACGTATGTGACATAATACTTAGAACGATTGGGGAAGAGTGCCTGAATTTACTGGGGTATATGGTCTGAAACAATTGGGATATAGTGCACGAAACGCCTTACCACACTGCCAGAAACGCCTGGAATATAGTGAGTAAAATATATGTTCACCAAACCACACACTAGAAAACGAACAGACGACGACGTTTTGGCCCATCCTGGACCACTCTCAAGTCGATTGTGAGAATGGGAATCGACTTGAGAATGGTCCAGGACGGACCGAAACGTCGTCGTCTGTTCGCTTCCTAGTGTGTGGTCTGGTCAACATATTTCAGCCAAGTTATTGTGACTCCTCGTCTGCAGTGAAATATATTATGCCAATTACCCAAAGCAAAATAGAATAATCATTTAAAAATACAAAATGTTACACGTAGAACGTATTTAGTAAATATCGAAATACTCAGATATTTTGTATCGAAATACATAGAAAGTGAAACACTTAATGACTCAAAAATTTGCTTGAAATACCAAGGATGTCTAATAATAAATTCCACAAAGTTCTTATTTAAAATTCCTAGAAATGTTGCCCTGAAACATCGAAACATCTTCCGTCAGACACGCGCAAACGCAAGCAATGTTTGTCGATCAATGTTTATTTGGCTGTGGAGTATGGTAATGGTACTTGGGGTTCAAGCAGCGAGGGAAGGAAATCCTTTCAAGATGTGGGTGGTTACCGTAAAGGGACTTGGCCAGTGATCTTTCCAGGATGTGGAGGAGTCTTCTCCCTCCATGTCTCCTGAAAAATCTAAGCCACTGGAGAATTCAAGAGACTGGTAAGCGCTCGCTAACAGAGAGTTGAAATTATTCCCTGTAAGAATATCTACCTAAAGTGCACCTTTAATGCACTTTTACTACCAAGAGTGCAAAAGGGTCAGGAAACAATACACGAAGCATCTTTGGTAAACACACACTCCCGTTTCCTTTCCCTCCTCCTCCAAGTTAGTGTGAGGCGCCCAGGTGTTGTGAGGCGACCAGGTAGTGTGAGACTGTTCTTAGCTGGACGGGTCAGATAGTCTGACTTATCACTGGTGTCATTCCGGGAGTGACTCCTAAGGGATTCGGGCGGATGACAGGTTAAATAACTTTTAACATGCCGTTGCACATGGGTTAAGGCGATCGTCTGGGGATTCCCAGGACGCTGGGTCGATGCCCGTTCTCCTCCAACGAAGTTCTCATAGGTATACTACACATTATGAGTTCCTTGTGTTTATGTACTGTATCATTTACTTGCATCTTTACTAAATGTCATACTATTCTATTATGAATTTGTAAATGTCCTACTTTTTTATTATGAATTTGTAAATGTCCTACTATTCTATTATGAATTTGTAAATGTCCTACACATAAGGGGCATAACTGGCCGACCCCTCAGAGTGTTCAAGAGAGAACTGGATAAGCACCTCCAAAGGATACCTGATCAACCAGGCTGTGACTCATACGTCAGGCTGTGAGCAGCCGCGTCCAACAGCCTGGTTGATCAGTCCGGCAACCAGGAGGCCTGGTCGACGACCGGGCCGCGGGGACGCTAAGCCCCGGAAGCACCTCAAGGTAACCTCAAGGTAAGGTCCTACTATTATATTATGAATTTGTAAATGTCCTACTATTCTATTATGAATTTGTAAATGTCATAATATTCTATTATGAATTTGTAAATGTCCTATTGAATGAATATTTTCTAAATGTCCTATTGAATGAATATTTTGTTAATGTGTTTTTCAATGAATATTTTGTTAATGTGTTTTTCAATGAATATTTTGTAAATGTTCGTTTCATTGAATATTCTGTAATGTCCTATTAATATTATTATTATTTTGTAAATGTCTATTGCTTTAATATTTTGTAATATACTATTATGCTATAATTTTGTAAATGTTTTATTTAAAACATTTAAAAACAGGCTGGTCTCACGACGAGCCTGTTTCTGAGACTGTTGGAGCAGTCTCCGAGCGTGGAACAAGGACTCTCAGTCATCATTAGACCCTAACAAGGTCCCCCCCCCCCCACTCACCAACATCTATCACCTGGGAACGACGCTATGTGTGTGTATACTCACCTAGTTGTACTCACATAGTTGTGCTTGCGGGAGTTGAGCTCTGCTCTTTGGTCCCGCCTCTCAACTGTCAATCAACTGGTGTACAGATTCCTGAGCCTACTGGGCTCTATCATATCTATATTTGAAACTGTGTATGGAGTCAGCCTCCATCACATCACATCCTAATGCATTCCAATTATTAACTACTCTGATATTGAAAAAATTCTTTCTAATGTCTCTGTGGCTTATTTGGGTACTACGTTTCCACCTGTGCCCCCTTGTTCATGTTCCACCAGTGCTAAAGAGTTTGTCTTTGTCCACCCTGCCAATTTCCCTGAGAATTTTGTAGGTGGTTGTCATGTCTCCCCTTACTCTTATGTTTTCCAGGGACGTGAGGTTCAGCTCCTTTAGCCTTTCCTCGTAGCTCATTCCTCTCAGTTCCGGGATGAGCCTGGTGGCATACCGGTGAATCTTTAAAGCACTGGCTAAATATCTCCAGTCGACCAACAAATTGGGTCACATCTGACCCGCGCCACATTTATACCTGGCGCCACCAACAGCTAAACACAGAAAACAACTACCTCGTCGCAACACCATGGATCAGCTGACGCCATAAACACAACACACCGCCCTACAGTGCGGCAAGTCTCCCTCTAACAGACACCTCTGTTTTAGTCGCCGTTCCTCTGTCTACAGCACAACGCAACAAGCACTTTTGGAACTCATCATCCTCAACATAAACGCCTCTCCAAACATCTTTACTGGTGCAGACATCGGGAGGACAAACCCTTCATGCACACTGCACCTACTACCAAGAAGAAGAAGAAGAAGAATCTTCTCGTGTTTATTCACCTAGTTGTATTCACCTAGTTGTGTTTGCGGGAGTTGAGCTTTGCTCTTTCGGCCCGCCTCTCAACTGTCAATCAACTGTTTACTAACTATTTTTTTTTCACACTACACCCCCCACCCCAATGTCAAAAATGTCAAAAACTTTATTCAATGAATACTTAAAGCTATAATTATGACTATATGGATTATTAAAAAAGAGAGAGGGAAGTAGGGGTCCAAGACCTCTTCCTGTTACACAACTTGGGTGAGGAACAAGTAATTATCAAAAGAAGGCACCATGCCGGGAAGGCTATGTAGCAGTAAGGCAGTGAGGTGAGGCAGCAACTTATTTGAGAAATGCTTCTTTTATAAGGTGAGGCAGCTTATTTTATTTGAGGAATACTCAGCTGATTCCTCTACTTTTAGCATGGAACAAGTTTGTGTCCAAGACCTCTTCCTGTTACACAATTTGGCTCTGTGTAACCAAACTAGAAGTGTTCTACAAATCAAGGGATCCACAATGTGGAATAACCTCCCGCATCATGTCAAAGGATGTACCTCTCTCAACCAGTTTAAGAGTAAAACCAAGTACTACCTAATTAACTCCATGTAACCTACCTTATCCCCTAAATGTCAACCCATGTCTTGCTATGTTTTAAACAATGCTGTTTGTTCACCAACGTGTACATTTGCTGATTTCTGCTATGTTACCCCCCTTTTTTTAATTTTTATTCCTTCTTTCAACACAATTTAAACCTATCCCGATTACTATTAAGTTTTAGTCTAAGTGTTTTTCCCCCACACCTTGCCCGAAATGCTATGAGTATTAGTGGCTTTAGGTATTGTATGCACTAGCTCTGTCTATAAATCCAACATTATGTTTGTAAATCAATTGTATGTACTTTTCCTGATTAAAATTTATTTATTATTATTTATTTAATAATCAGTAAGTAAGTATTAAAAGCAGGCACCAAGCTGGGAAGGCTATGTAGCACCATTGTGTGTAATAATAAAACAATTTTTTTTAACAAATAATGCACCTGTATGGTAAAACAAATCCTGTCAGCTGTAAAAATACTGATGCAGTTATTTAAATAAAAAAATATAATGAAAGAAATATTACTGGTTTATTTTTATCCAGTAATAGAAATATTACTGGTTTATTTTTATCCAGTAATAGAAATATTACTGGTTTATCTTTTTGTACTGTATCTTTTTTATCCAGTAACAGAAATATTACTGGTTTATCTTTTTGTACTGTATCTTTTTCTCCAGTAACAGAAATATTACTGGTTTATCTTTTTGTACTGTATCTTTTTATCCAGTAATAGAAATATTACTGGTTTATCTTTTTGTACTGTATCTTTTTATCCAGTAACAGAAATATTACTGGTTTATCTTTTTGTACTCTACAGTATATCCAAGGAACTTGAAAAATTGAGACATAATGCACAATTTAATGAATGATTCAAAAACGATTAGCATGGATTAACAGTTTTCAAAAGAAATATGACTATTATATATCAACATGAGATGAGATCTTAATGATCCATTTAAGATGATTTAATAAGGATAATACAGTATTTGTAATAATACAAACTATAATTTAAAATCTTTATTACTGATTTTTTTAATAAGAAGATTAGGTATACTCAGCAATGTGCTGCTACCCTATTCTACATGGAATATTACACAGTGTAGATAAAAAACTAGCTATAAATTTATCTAATACTCTCATCTCACAGGATGGTTAGATATACATGGAATCAAGGTAGAAAATACCAGCCTCAATACAAAAAACAAATCTACTCTGACTAAACAGCTTTACACGATTTTCACAAGAGGTAAGCACTGAATCATGAAAACATCATATTATAATTACTCCTACCAGTTTCTACGAGACTCCTCTCAAACAATGTATTTTTTAACATGTTTAGGTATACATAGCAATGTGCTGCTTCCCTATTCTGTATGAAGGACCACACAGTGTAGATCCAAAACCTGCTACAAGTTCATCCAACATCCTCACCTCACAGGATGGCCAGTCATACATGGAATCATGAGAGAACAAAATACTTAAGGCTGATCTATTAGCTTCCACTGGCAAAATCTGGGTGCAGCACAAGAATATCTTCCAATATTTCTGAGTGTATGAAGTAATTGCAGAGCTCAAAGTACCTCATATCATTTGGCACGAAGTCACTGATAACAGGACAGTCACAGATATAGTGTTCGAGAGTATGTTCTCTCAAGTAGGACTGAAAACAGACGTTTTTTCCACCAAGAGGGTTATTAACTCATGGAACCGCCTACCCGCTGAAGCCGTAAATGCCAAATTCCATCTAAAAAATATCATTAAGGCAATTGGCGGGCTCTTTAACAAGCCGCCGGCTTTCTGTCCTCGTCGTGACCACTAGATAGTTAGTGGCCCTTGGGTAAATTCAGTATATATATACAATAATTGTCAGCGCATATTCCGAGCAACAAGGACAGCTACACAGTATCTCTTAGATTATGTAGGTGAACAACAAATGTAACATATTTGTTTACTACAATGTCGGTGCTGCCTGTAGAAGTTGAAAAAAACATAGTTTTACTACGAAATATACTAATTTTATAAGGAAATTCCACGTAAATATTAAGCAGTAGAGCTCCGATTAGCCAGCGCTAAATCTTCAATATGAAGAATGTTGCCTCCTCTCTGATTGGCCAAACGAAACACAGTAGTGACCTCTATCGGCACGCAGGTGAACCAGACCCAGATCCCAAATATCTTCCTAAGGGGACCTATGTGAATTGCACCTAATCATCTTTTTAGTGCATACTTAGGAACCTTCGTAGCAAACCTACTTACGAAGAAATATATTGAGCTTCGTGAATCTAGGTCCAGGCTCCTTGGGCCTGGTAGCCTGTGTGGCCTGTGTGTGTGTGTATGTACTCAACTATTTGTGCTTGCAGAATCGAGCATTGACTCTTGGATCCCGCCTTTCCAGCCATCGGCTGTTTACAGCAATGACTCCTATCCCATTTCCCTATCATACCTAATTATAAAAGTATGAATATAGTTTGCTTCCACAACCTGTTCCCCAAGTGCATTCCATTTTTCCACTACTCTCACGCTGAAAGAAAACTTCCTAACATCTGTGTGATTCATCTAAGTTTCCAGTTTCCATCCATGTCCCCTCGTTCTATTATTATTGCGTGTGAACATTTCATCTATTTCCACTTTGTCAATTCCTCCTGAGTATTTTATATGTCCCTATCATATCTCCTCTCTCCCTTCTTTTCTCTAGTGTCGTAAGGTTCAGTTCATTCTGACGCTCTACATATCCCATCCCTCGTAACTCTGGGACAAGCCTCGTCACAAACCTCTGAACCTTCTCCAGTTTCCTTATGTGTTTCTTCAGGTGGGGGCTCCATGATAGTGCAGCAAACTCTAAGACTGGTCTCATGTAGGCAGGGTAAAGCGCCCTAAAAGCCTCCTCACTTAGATTTCTGAATGAAGTTCTAATTTTCGCCAGTGTAGAGTACGCTGCTGTTGTTATCTTATTTATATGTGCCTCAGGAGTTAGATTAGGTGTCACATCCACTCCCAGGTCTCTTTCTCGAATCGTTACAGGTAGGGAGTTCCCCTTCATTGTGTACCGTCCCTTTGGTCGCCTATCACCTGATCCCTTTCCCATAACTTTACATTTACTGGTGTTGAACTCCAGTAGCCATTTCCCTGACCATCTCTGCAACCTGTTTAAATCCTCTTGGAGGATCCTACAATACTCATTTGTCACAACTCTTCTCATTAATTTTGCATCATCCGCAAACATAGACATGTATGATTCCACTTCTGTAAACATATAATTTACGTAAATTAGAAAAAGGATTGATCCCAGCACCGATCTTTGAGGTATTCCACTCGTTACAGTTCACCAGTCCGACTTCTCGCCCTTTACCAATACCCTTTGGATCTTTCCTGTTAGGTAGTTTCTCACCCATACTATGGCCTTTCCGCTTACTCCTGCCAGCCTCTCAAGTTTGAATAGCAGTCTCATGTGCAGTACTGTATCAAAGGCCTTTTGGCAGTCAAGAAATATGCAGTCTGCCCAGCCTTCTCTGTCCTGCCTTATCCTTGTTACTTTGTCATAGAATTCTAAAAGGTTTGTTAGGCATGATTTCCCTGTCCAGAACCCATGTTGGTGCATGTTTACAAACCTAATGCTCTCCAGGTGCTCAGCAAGTCTTAGCATAATTATTCTTTCTCTGTGTGTGATGATGTAAGGGCGAAGAGGAAGAACGCCCTATTGACATAGCTCGGGTGCAGGTGGGGGGGGGGGGGGGGGGTTGAGTAATGTCCTGGTTTGTGCCTCGGAGAGGCTACAGGATCCACAAAGTTCCGTGGAACTTCGGTTTTAACCCTTTTACCCCTCTTGTAGCTCAGTCGATTAAGGCAGTGTCTGGGATGCTCCCGGCCACAGGTTCGATTCCTCGTCATGGCCCTTGTGGATTTGTTCATTTGATGCATCACATTAGTGTGATCTCTGTGTGTGTTCTCCCTTGCCAAATGAGTATGAGATAGTCCACAAGGTTATGTTGCCTACCTGCTATAGAGAGAGAGTTTTGGCAACTGCTCATGATGACCCTATTTGGGGACATCAAGGCATTAATATCACCCATCACAAAATTTTGAAATACTTTTACTGGCCCAAGCTGAAAAGCGATGTGGCAAAATTTTGTAACTCATGTATTCCTTGTCAGCTTGTTGGGAAACCAAACCAGACACCACCTAAAGCGCCTCTAAGGCCTATTGTCGTGCCGGAGGAACCATTTCCTCATGTGGTAATGGGCTGTGTTGGTCCATTACCTACAACTAAGTCTGGTAATATTTAGCTGATAACCATGATGTGTATCACGACCCATTACCCTGAGGCTTTTGGTGTAAGGAACATCCGAGCAGACTGTTGTTGCTTGTATGTTGCATTTTTTTCTTCTTTTGGACTGCCTCGGGTCGTGCAAACCGACAATGGTATTAATTTTAAGTCTGACATTTTTTAATAATTCTGTAAGGACCATGGAATAACTCATGAGGTTTCTAGCCCATACCATCCACAGAGTCAAGGGGTAATTGATCGCTTCCATCAGACACTAAAGCATATGTTGAAGACATCGTGCAAGATTTCACATAGATTTTGGGATGAAAACCTGCCTTATGTTTTGTTTGCTGCTTGAGAGGGGTTACAAAGTTCACTGGGTTGTTCTCCTTTTAAGTTATTCTTTGGCTATAAGGTTCGTGGACCTTTGCAAATGTTACAGGAGAACCTGTTAGGGAACGTTACGTTGACCGAAGGTTCTGCTTTCTTTTAACAACACCACCAGACCCTCAGTGACTGCAAGGCGGCTGTAATAAAGTATCTTGGGAAGGCCCAAGAAAGTATGAAAGAATGACACGATGCTAGGGCTAAGTTGCGGGTATTTCAGCCGGGTGACCCTGTCCTGGAATTAAAGCTTCGACTAGGGAACAATATGTCTCACAAGTACAAAGGCCCCTATATTGTGACAGAAAAGATTGGGGACCTCTCGTACAAAGTGAGGTACTATGATAAGCATAACCAGGTGATGCTTGTACACTTGAACCATCTGCAGAAGTTCCAGGGCCCCAGGCTCGTCGCTCTAACTAATGTTTAATATTCCAGTGAGGGAGGGGATAATTGTTCTGGGCACCCAACTAATCTCATTCTCAATAATTCTAGTTCTGTGAATGCTGTGGGGGGAGAGACTGTCCCATTTGCAGATGTCCCAACATGAAGAGGTGCATTCTTTACTTGACGAATTCTTCAGTCTGTTCAGGGAGGTCCCGACCCAGACTGATGCCATCTAAAATGATGTCAAGTTGACGGACTACACCCCCATTCGTCTTCAACCCTTTCGGATGAGTTCGGAAAAATAGGCCATCGTGCAGAACGAACTCAACTTCGTGCTCCAGCACGGTCTCATCCTGTTAAGCCAGGGCTCTTGGTGCTCGCCCTGCCTTTTGATCCCCAAACCAGATGGCTCCTGGCTATTATGCACAGACTATCGGCAGCTCAACAAGGTGACCATCGTGGATGCCTATCCGCTGCCCCTCCTAGAAGACTGCATCGACAAAATCAGAAACGCCACGTCCGTCTCGAAATTCGATATCTCGAGAGGATACTATCAGATTCCGCTCACTGAACGTGCCAAGCAGCTAACCGCGTTCGTAACACCCGATGGTGTCTTCAAGTATCTAGTACTACCATTCAGATTGCGTAATGCCCCTGCAACGGTCCAGAGGCTAATGAACTCTGCACGCAAATGTGCCAAATTGTCGGGCGTATTTAGATGACATTGTGCTTTTTGATAGAAATTGGGCTGACCACTATTACGGTGCCCTCTCCTATTTCTTTTGTTTGCCTGCTTTAGGAGTCATATCTGCTCTCCCTACTGATTCTCTAAGGTACAGGAAGTCTGTTGATTTATGTGGCGACCAGACCGGCTGCCAGATAAGGGAGAAATTTACATTATAAGTTGTAAGTAAGGGGAAGGTGGCGCCCTGATATAAATGAAAGAGTATCCCCTACTGCAGATATGACCTTTTGTAAAGGACAATAGCCGATCGCAGATTGGCCGACTTAGGTCGCGGGCGACCAATCAGACCCCGCCGTGATGTCACCGAGTGACCCAGGCGGCGCCAACGTCAGAGTTGACCTGACTGTGGAGGTGAGAGGACGCGCCTCGGTCAGCTCTCGAGGATTTGAGGCTCTACAAGCCTTATTCCGTGGATTAAACTAGCCATCGCAGCCCACCATAAGTTATTGGAGACCCTGCGCTTCTGGGAAGCAAAAAAGAACCAAGTTCATTGAGCAAAGGAGTGCGTAACTTGGAAAATAGTCGGCGACGACGCTGGGCGGCGCCGCTGGACGTTGAGGTCTGGAAGGTGCGGCGGGCAGGCCTAGCTGTGACTGGCTCACATCCACTGAGGGTTTTGGAGGGACGACTCCATTCCTAGGACGAGGATCAACGCCTTGTGGAAGGGATGAGTGTGTGAATATAGTGATTAGCTCAGTGCCCATTGGTGAACCAGGATTGGGATAGCTGAATCTCTGGGATTGGAACGGCGACGACGCGAAAGCTTCACATCACCTGAGGACCTGTGGAACGTTCCTGGATCGTCAAGGATCGACTCGGGAAGCGTGGGATCCTGACACCATCGAGGGACAGGCGTCATGAGCCACGAATGTTAGGTAGATCAATTTTCCCTCCCATTACCCCTTGTGTGAGTAGGCTAGATACACCACGATATTTACTTATGTATGTGGCAGTATGACATTAATACTTTAGTAGTCGAATAGGCTGCAGGGCAGCTTGTGTCCAGGACTGTTGGAGAGGACAGTGTGTGTGGACGGCAGGACAGTTGAAGAAGAGGTGCCGACGTGGTGAAGAGGACCTTCTGTGAGAGAGTGTGTGACTCCTGTCTAATCTGCCCAGTTGAAGGAGTGGTTGGAGGTCGTGAAAGAAGAGTTGGTGATGATCTCCAGATTTATTATCCATATTTTAATTTTCATGCATTGCTTGTGATTGTATGTGTGATCATGTAATTTGTGTCAGTAAATTCACACATTTTGCCATAGTGTTTAAGTGTGCCTCCATTATAATATTTCTCTATGAGCATACACGAGGGTTATCATAGTACCACCTAGGGAACGTCGCGTTTTCTATAGAAGTTCTTATCGCCTGGAGAGTGGTAAAGCAGCACAGACTTATATGTGTACCCTTAGCTATCCGGCTAGTATCAGAGCCTGACTGTTGGCAACAGGTAACGTAGTGGCTGGAGAGAGGTAAAGCCATCCAGACTTTTATGGGAGAGTACCCTGGGCCGACAGTCCAATAGCAGATCTATGGGAGTAGCAACACTGGCAACAAACAGTACAGAATACACCCATTGAACTGCATCGCTGGGGTGCAGATATACTAACTCAGCTGGCGACCTTGTTAAGAAGAAGATAGAGAAGGCAGGCAGGAAAGGAGTTCCTGCAATCTTTTGTCTGACAGACAAGACTCAGGGGAATTTATTTTTATAAGGTAAGCCTGAGTCTTCCTTCACTCCTCCACGGGTCTAGGCCGGAACTGCTGATAGCAGTTTCCCCATGGTTGACTGAAGGGCTTCCAGGGTGAATCAGTGGCACCCCCTTCAGTGGTGGAAGCAAAGACCTGCGGTGGTGGGCATTGCTGGTCCTCTCCTGTGGGACCAAGGAGACTCCGGTGAATCCCAGGAGTCGGAGGGGCTGTGTATTCTGCCTTCTGAGCCCCTAGCAGCCGAGTGCTAGCGGAGCCCCGGCCCACCCCCCGTGACAAGAACTGGCGACCTTGCCAGGATTCGAATCACGGTAGCCAAGAACTGGAAACTTCACTAAGAAGCGTGGATCAGGTTACAGTGTTGCCATGGTATGGTAACCAAGCTACAGTGTTGCCCAAATTTCAAGACAAGTGTTGCTAGGGTACTAACACAATGTGGCCAGTGAATTCAGTGGTACTGTTATCCAACCAGCAAAGGGACTGAAATGGTGAAATCAATAGCTACTAACTTGTCTGTGCTGTCGTGTATGCTCGATGATATAGAGATAGTGGAGGATAGAGTAAAGAAATTTATTGAGACAAGGGATGAGAGAATTTTGGAAGAGTGTACCAAGGCCCAGCTCCAACAAGTGGCAAACCACTTTGGGATCAGGTTGAGGACGACTAAGGTAGCGGAGCGAAGGATAGAGATCATGGCACAGCTCACAGCTCGAGAAGAGGCGATGGGAGAGGAGCCATCTCAAGGAGAGCCGTCCCAAGAAGAGCCGTCGTTCACCTTCCCGACTGGAGCCTCCCCAAGCGCCTACCAGTGTGGAGAGAATTCACAGTGAACATGGGAGTAGTGGAAGGTCCAGCTGTAGTAAGAGGAGCCTGCAACTGGAAATAATGAAGATGCAACTGGAAGCCCAGCTGCGACGAGAGGAAAGAGAAGCGCAAATGCAGCGAGAGGAGCGTGCAGCTGAGCTGCAGCGAGAGGAGCGTAAGTGAGAAGCACGGCTGCAGCGAGAAGAACATGAAGTTTGCCTGCGGCGGGAAGGAGAGAGACAACTGAGACTGCAGGAGATAAAGGTAAAGAAAGAAGTCGAATTGCGTCGTGTTGAGCATTGGCTGCCCTCACTACCTGCACGGCGGGATGACCTCAAGGTAAGGGAACGCGACTTACCTACGTTTGAACCACAAGAAGCTGAGGCGTTCTTCGAACACTTCGAACGGATAGCGACTCTGAAGGAGTGGCCGGAAGATGATTAGGCTGCTCTGGTCCAGGGCAGATTGACAGGTGAGGCCCGGGAAGCCTACAACATGCTGGACCTAGGGGAGTGTGCTAGTTACGACGCGATTAAGAATGCAATGCTCCACTCATTCCGGCTGACTCCGGAGATGTACCGGAAGCGGTTCAGAGAGTGTACGAGAGCGTCGGGAAAGTCTTACGCCAAGACCGCCAGGGATATGGAACGGAAAGTCCTACGATGGTTTGAAGGTGGAGGAAGTGGAGTCGGCGGATGATATCAAACGGCTGATAGTGTTGGAGAAGTTAATGTCAGTGCTCCATCCTGAGTTGCGCATAAGGGTGAGAGAAGCAGGTATTAAGGACTTGAAGGCTGCAGTGGACCGAGCCGACATGCTGGAGGAGGCACTACATCTCAGGAGGGAGGGGCTGCCCAGACACTCGCCTTACGCCAGGTTGGGAGGGAACTTTAGGTGTTCAGGAAGAGCGAGGACGTGTGGGGACTCTCCCAAGAGTAGTGTGCCCGATGAAGTAACCCGGTTCAAGAGCTCAAGGGACGTGGGGAGGAAGCCCCAAGCTGTGAGCAGTGGACCTAGCTCGGGAGCGAGTGCTGCTGCCCGGGAACCGACGACGGGGAGTCATAGGAGGACTCAGGGAACCTCTACCGTTGGTGCTACAGGATGTCTGGTAGAGGGTCGCCCCGGAGAGGCGGTCAGTGTTACAACTGTGGGGGACGAGGACACTTTGTAAGAGAGTGCGGTCGCCCCAGGCACGGTGGGAACGTGGCTTTCGCGAGGATAGCTAGCGAAGAAGCCAACGATAACTCGGGTGATATGCCGGTGATGAGGGAGAAGAGGATTCACCCCTTTGTGTGTGAGGGGATGGTGAAGATAAGGGGAGCTGATCCTGTGCCAGCGAGGATGCTGAGGGACACGGGATCCGACTTCACCCTTGTTAGTGAATCCCTCTTCCCCGAGGACTACAGAAGTTCCAGTACAGGGGAGGCCCTGATAAGGACGTTGGGGGGACAAGTGAGGATGCCCCTTCATAAGGTGACTCTTAATTCAAACTATGGTTGTGAGACTCTCGTGGTAGGGGTCTATGTTTTACTGCCCAGGATGGAAGCTCAGGTGATCCTAGGGAATGACTCCTGTGGGGGATGTGTTCTCCCGAATTTGATTAAGGGTGAGGACTGTATAGAGCCCTATCGACAGAGCAGCAGGATGGGAGCCAGCCGTGGCGAAACGGAAATTGCGAAAGTGGCATTTCCGGTATGCGCGGTGACGTCGGGATGAGACGTCATGAAAGATGATGTGAGCGGATCCGGTCAAGCCGAAGGGAACATGCTGGGTGACTGGGGCTCGATCGTTTGTTCCGTGAAGAGGCCAGAGGACAAGCGACAGGTGAGCAAGGGTCGGATAGGAGTGTCCAAGATACTCCCACTAGTCCTCTAGGTATTGACCTCACCCGTCTAGGTGAGCTGCAAAAGGAAGAGTTTCCTGAGTTGGTACGGGAGGTGGAAGGAGGTCTCGCCGGACCTGAGTCACCGACTCACTTCTTCGTGGAGAAGGGAGTGCTAATGAGGCAGTGGAGACCGGTAAGGGAAGAAGCAGGTGATGATATGCTGAGAGTGAGGCTTCAGGTGGTGGTGCCGGCGCGGTACAGAAACGCGGTACTGAAGCTTGCACATTCAGTGGATCCTGCGGGTCACTTGGGGGTAACCAAGACCTTAAGCCGGCTTCGGGAACATTTTTATTGGCCGGGCATGGACGCGGATGTAAGAAGAATCTGCAAGACGTGTTTCCCGTGCCAGAGAGCGGGGAAGAACGTCCCTGCCATCCCAAAAGCACCTTTGGTTTCAGTTCATGCGTTTGGCTAGGCGTTTGAACGCCTAATAATCGTCGTTGTGGGGCCATTACCTAGGACAAGAAAGGGAAATAATTACTTATTGACCATCATGTGTATCATGTGTACTTCGACGAGATTTCCAGAGGCGATCCCAGTGCGGAAGGTGACATCGAGATGCGTCATGGGACACCTTCAGCGGTTCTTTGCTTGGGTAGGTATGCCCTAGGAGATCCAGTCCGACTGTGGAAGTGTTTTCCAGTTGAGGTGTTTTAGGCAGGCTATTGCGAGCTGGGGAATAGCCCAACTACGATCGTCACCTTATAGACCTCAATCGCAGGGAGCGATTGAGTGGTTCCACTCCACTCTGAAGACCATCTTAAAAGTGTATTGTGCAGAACAGGGAGCAGAATGGGATGAGTCTGTCTGTCCAGCCCTGTTTGCGATCCGAGATGTTATAGTGGAGTCTCTGGGATTCTCTCCATTCCAGCTAGTGTTTGGGCACGAAGTAAGGAGCCCGTTATTGATGCTGAAGGAGCGGATGACGGCGGAGAAGACATTAGTGACAGTGGAAGGGTATGTGCAAAGATTCCATGAACGATTGAAAATGGCGAAGGAGCTGGCTGCTGATCACCTGAAGACAGCGCAAGAGAAGATGTCGATCTGGTATGACAAGAAGGTTGTCCCAAGGGAGTTCGAGGCAGGAGCCAGAGTGATGATGGTGCTACCTGGGAGAGGTAGAGTGACGGAATCACGCTTTGGTGGTCCATACTCGGTTGTTCAGCGTGTGGGTCCTGTGAGTTATGAGATCAGCAAGTCGAAATGCCCCAACAAGACACAGGTATTGAAGCCATACTTCCCAGAGGAGCAAGAGAGTGCGAGAGTGAAGGGAGTAACGCAGTCAAAAGAAGGGAAATTGGTTCTGTGTCTGGAGATGAACCAAGTGTTGCTAGCAGAGGAGAGAAAGTGGGCCCGAGCCGATGGTACGCGCCTGTCAAATACAGAGAGTTTGGCACACCTAGAAGACATGCTGCGTCGTCTGCATAAAGGGAAAAGGAGAGAACTAGTGACCCTGATAAGAAGGAACAAGTCGCTTTTCACAGACGTGCCCCGACGGCACAAGAGTGTGGTGCACGAGGTGGACGTGTGCGGACGTGTGTGGAGGAAAGCCAATCAAGCAGAGTGCTTATCGGGTGAGTCCTGAGAAGAGGAAGATCATGCGACAGGAGGTGGAATATCTGCGAATGATCTCGCTGAGCCCAGCAATGGTGAGTGGAGCTCGCCCTGTGTGCTGGTCAAGAAGAGTGACAGATCATATCGTTTTTACACCGACTATCGTAAAGTGAATGCCATAACTGTGTCACATTCTCACCCGATGCCCCGAATAAGTGATTGCGTCGACCAAGTGTGAAATGCAAGGTTTGTCACCAAGGTCGACCAACTGAAAGGGTATTATCAAATCCCTTTGTCTCCAAGTGCGAGAAAGATCTCAGCGTTTGCTACTCCAGGCGGATTGTACCAGTACAAAGTGCTTCTGTTTGGTATGAAGAACAGCGGAAGTTGTTTTCAGAGGATGATGAACGAAGTGCTAAGAGGGATGGAAGGCTGCACCATGTATATAGACGATATAGTGGTGTACGGCGATAGCTGGAAACAACACATGAATCGACTGACGGAGTTGTTCCAGCGGTTGGAAGAAGCAAACCTGACAGTTAATCTGTCCAAGAGCGAGTTCGGGAAGGCTCGATTAGAATACTTAGGTTTCGTCGTGGGCCAAGGAGAAGTGACTCCAGTAGACCAGAAAGTGATGGCAATCAAAGAATATCCGAATCCCAGGACGAGAAAGGAATTGTTACGATATCTAGGGATGATTGGATACTATAGAGGATTTTGCAAGAACTTCTTGACAGTGGCACACCCTCTGACTGAATTGTTATCTAAGAACGTTAGATGAAAGTGGGGGAAATCATGCCAGGAGTCCTTCGAGAAGACTAAGAAGTTATTAACCGAAGCGCCAGTGCTGATTTCGCCTGACTTTGAGTCAGATTTTATCTTGTACGTCGGTGCAAGCGACGTGGGGATTGGAGCCATGTTAGCTCAAGAGAAGGACGGAGTTCACCGTCCAGTGGCATTCTACTCGAAGAAATTCGAAAAGTACCAGAGGGCTTATAGTACAGTGGAAAATGAAGCCTTAGCCCTGATCCTGGCACTGAAGCATTTCGACGTCTATGTGGGTGGAGGTACTAGACCAGTGCGAGTGTTCATCGAACATAACCCCTTGCCGTTCGTGCACAGGATGAAGAACTCGAACCAGAGGCTGACAAGATGGGCCCTACTGTTACAAGAGTACTGGCTGGAAATCAGGCACATTAAAGGAAGGGAGAATGTGGTAGCAGATGCCCTCTCCCGGATTTACTAACAGATATGACTCTTATTTTAAAGGGAGGGGTATGTTACAGTGCCCTCTCCTATTTCTTTCGTTTGCCTGCTTTAAGAGTCATATCAGCTTTCCCTACTGATTCTCTGAGGTACAGGGAGTCTGTTGATATATGTGGCGACCAGACCGGTCGCCAGATAAGGGAGAAATTTCCATTATAAGTTGTAGGTAAGGGGAAGGTGGCGCCCTGATATAAATGAAAGAGTATCCCTTACTGCAGATATGACGTTTTGTAAGGGACAATAGCCGATCACGGATTGGCCAACTTAGGTCGCGGGCGACCAATCAGAGCCTGCCGAGACGTCACCGAATGCCCCAGCAGGCGCCAACGTCAGAGTTGGCCTGACTGTGGAGGTGAGAGGACGCGCCTCAACAGCTCTCGAGGATTTGTGGCTCTACAAGCCTTATTCAGTGGATTAAGCTAGCCATCGCAGCCCACCATAAGTTATTGGAGACCCTGCGCTTCTGGGAAGCAAAAAAGAACCGAGATCATTGAGCAAAGGAGTGCAAAACTTGGAAAATAGACGGCGACGACACTGGGCGGCGCCACTGGAGGTTGAGGTCTGGAAGGTGCAGTGGGCAGGCCTAGCTGTGACTGAGTAACATCCACTGAGGGTTTTGGAGGGACGACTCCGTTCCTAGGACGAGGATCAACGCCTTGTGGAAGGGACGAGTGTGTGAATATAGTGATTAGCTCATTGCCCATTGGTGAACCAGGATTGGGATAGCTGAATCTCTGGGATTGGAACGGCGACGACGCGAAGGCTTCACGTCACTTGAGGACCTGTGGAACGTTTCTGGATCGTCAAGGATCGACTCAGGAAGCGTGGTAACCTCAGACCATCGAGGGACAGGCATCGTGAGCCAGGAATGTAAGGTAGATCAATTTTCCCTCCCATTACCCCTTGTGTGAGTAGGCTAGATAGACCACGATATTTACTTATGTATGTGGCAGTATGACATTAATACTTTAGTAGTAGAATAGGCTGCAGGGCAGCTTGTGTCCAGGACTGTTGGAGAGGACAGTGTGTGTGGACGGCAGGACAGTTGAAGATGTGACAATGTGGTGAAGAGGCCCTTCTGTGAGAGAGTGTGTGACTCCTGTCTAATCTGCCCAGTTAAAGGAGTGATTGGAGGTCGTGAAAGAAGAGTTGCTGATGATCTCCAGATTTATTATCCTTATTTTCATTTTCATGCATTGCTTGTGATTGTATGTGTGATCATGTAATTTGTGTCAGTAAATTCACACATTTTACCATTGTGTTTAAGTGTGCCTCCATTATAATATTTCTCTATGAGCATACACGAGGGTTATCATAGTACCACCTAGGGAACGTCGCGTTTTCTATAGAAGTTCTTTCCCCTGGAGAGTGGTAAAGCAGCACATACTAATATTAGAGTGTACCCTTAGCCATCCGGCTAGTATCAGAGCCTGACTGGTGGCAACAGGTAACATAGTGGCTGGAGAGAGGAAAAGCCACACAGAATTTTATGGGAGAGTACCCTGGGCCGACAGTCCAATAGCAGATCTATGGGAGTAGCAACACTGGCAACAAACAGTATAGAATACACCCACTGAACTGCATCGCTGGGGTGCAGATATACTAACCCAGCTTGCGACCTTGTTAAGAAGAAGATAGAGAAGGCAGGCAGGAAAGGAGTTCCTGCAATCTTTTGTCTGGCAGGCAAGACTCAGGGGAATTTATTGTTATATGGTAAGCCTGAGTCTTCCTTCACTCCTCCATGGGTCTAGGCCGGAACTGCTGATAGCAGTTTCTCCCCGTGGTTGACTAAAGGGCTTCCAGGGGGAATCAGTGGCAACCTATTCAGTGGTGGAAGCAAAGACCTGCGGTAGTAGGCATTGCTGGTCCTCTCCTGTGGGACCAAGGAGACTCCGGTGAATCCCGGGAGTCGGAGGGGCTGTGTATTCTGCCTTCTGAGCCCCTAGCAACCAAGTGTTAGCGGAGCCCTGGCCCACCCCCCGTGTCGCCATATAACTCGATTACGCCAGTTGTTCACAGTTTTGAAAAGTGCAAAACTAACTTTAAATACAAAAAAGTGTCATTTTGGCCAAGGCACAGTCACGTACCTCGGTTATTAAGTGGTCCAAGGAAAAGTGTTATCTCGGCAAGATAAAATCAGTGCCATTCTGGAGTATCCAGTACTTCAGTCTAAAAAGCAAGTGCAACGATTTATCGGTATGTGTGCATACTACTACTGCTTTTTTCGGAACTTTTTGCCTCCTCTCACGGACTTGTTGTGAAAGGCTGTTAAATTTAAATGATCAACAAACTGTGCAGAGGCTTTTATAACCCTAAAATTGATCTTAGCTTCCGCCCCAGTACACGCTAGTCCAAGGTTCGACCGATCGTTTAAAATTCATGTTGATGCGCCTGACTCGGGTGGTGGTGCAGTGTTGTTACAAACTGGGGATGATCAAGTAGACCATCCAGTGTACTGTTACTCTGTGAAATTTGACAAGAGCGTTGGCGCTAGTGTTAACTTGTAAAAAGTTTGAAGTATACCTACCAGCTAATATAGTGGAAGTGTACACGGACCATAACCCACTGGTGTTTACACACCAGATGAAAGAGAAAAGTAAATGCATACTCAGGTAGGCATTGTAACTACAGGACTTCAATCTTTCCATTATCCACCTACCGGGCCGGCTCAACATGATAGCAGATGCGCTGTCCCAGTTACCTGAGTAACATTCATCTGAGCCACAGGAAACCATATACAAACTGATATTTTTTTTAGGTTCTCCTGTGACATTAAATATTCCGTGTCAAATATATTTACTTCCCCGTTTTTTTTGGTATGTGCTGTTTCTTTCAGAGAATTCCTTTTTGTGTGCTATTTTTCTTCAGAGAATTCCTTTATGCTATTTCTTGCAGAGAAATTTTTGTTTTGTTTGATTTTCTTTTATTGCATAGATTTTCATTTTTATTCTCTGTTTGCTCTTAGAAAAAATATGGCTACTACTATAGTAGCCACATTTTTTTTTCTCTGAAGGGGGAGGAGTGTTACGACCCTGGGCTCTTAGTTGGAAACCAGAGGTCAAATTGAATTCTGAATAATTACTATACATTAATTGATACGATTGGATCATGTGAGAAGGATAGTTAATTAACAATAACATTTATACTCAGAGGCTTCTCTCACCGCTGATGTGTTTTTGTTTCTATCTTCCTTGCCAGACGTAAGACGAATCTTGTTTCTCATAGAGCATTAAGACTCTGTGCTTGTTGATTATTATATATAATATTGAACTAATTATCAGCTATTCTTAGAATGATTGAAGTAACTAGTAATGAATGTCTAAGTAAACTTGGGATGATGTCTGCTGTACGATCAGCTGAGTATCCGTCTGGTAGCAATCAGAGTAGGAGGCAGCACATGGCTCTGGGTCGCACTCTCTGGTTCTGGCTGTGGTTGTGTAAACACTTCCCTTCATGGGTTTAGTACTCCTCTTCCTTCTCTCTCTCTCTCTTTACCGTATCCTGATTCTCAGTTCTACAAGATAAGTATCTTATTATGTGTACCGGTCTCCGTCAAAAGTGTGTAGTAGTTTGTGTAGCCAAAGCTAGTGTTTATATTCCTAAGATTACTCTAAGGTGGGTTATTGAAACCATGTGTGCTCAAGTTGTATCAGGCTACCTAGAGTATTTGCTAGTGCCCTATCCAAGTAGTCTTTATCCTAATTGCAATTGTAAACCTTGCATCCTGTCTATGTGGATCAAGGTGTTTAACATAAGGTAGAGTGGTAAAGAAAATAGTTGTATTAATGTATAGGGGGAGTTATTAAAAGGTTTAAAAAATAAGGTATAAGATAGGAGTTTTCTTTTCATCCTGCTGAGTGTGGAATAGGGGATTACCTTAGACTACAGACAGTTATTCAAACCTAACTATTATTCTTTACTGGGAATATTCTTTCCCTGGGGGGCGGGGCCTCCCTATTGCCACTATTTTAGGAACTGTTTTATCTTGTACTATTGGCCGTCTCAGTATAATCAACCTGCCCCCCATAACAGTGTGCATCGTCCATCTGTACAAATGAACTGCTTCCAGTCAGTTACAAAATGAGAAGTTTAGCTTACTTTTGTCAATGAAGAAAGAGATGTATTATTTTGGGTGATGAACCTGGAGATATACCTACATGAGTAAAGACCTCATGTGGATATCTCCAGGGTAATGAGTAAACACATGACTCATAACAAGTGAGACCTAGTAATGTCTCACAG
>NC_091188.1:6853235-6875735 GCF_040958095.1 Procambarus clarkii | reverse complement strand
CCGACTCTACTTTTATACTTATAAAACTATAGCTACTGCAAGCAAATAGAAGCTTGATATAAAATATATGTCATCGTCGGTGCCACAGCAAGTTTATTGGGAGAATTATGTACATATTTTCCTCCCCTTCCTGCTTTATTTATTATAAATATTCCAGAGCATATAATCTCAGGTTCATGTTTTGATGCGGGCGTCAAATAACACCGATATATATAATATTTTCATATGTATTTTAAAAACTGTGATCATCAGTTTAAAAAAAATCTAAAACTTGTTTATTTATAAATCTCTCTTTTTTGTGCTTTTGTTAAAAATAAAACAACGAATACACTTAAATAAGAAAGAGGATACTTAGTTCATTCATAACAAATATGACCTTTATTATAATTACTAATTCATTAGTTTTACTACGTGTTAAATACTAGGGACTAGCTATTAATAATATTTAATTACTACAAACGTCCCATTCATAACAATTCAGAATAGTTATTGGTGGCCTAAACAACCGTCTATAAAAATGGTCTCAGGAGTTCCATTGGCCGAGCGCACGCGATAAATTTTCGTAGAGGATTATTGATAATTGGACACACTCTCTATAATGGTTCGTCACCTTGGCCATAGACAGTTTCATTCGTTAGTTTCACTCACAGTTATTCAGTTTTACCGTCCATCTTTGTGCCTCATTTGTGCCAGAAATTTTCACAAGGGCGTACGGTTTCAGTTCCATACTTCGTAATCAGGGTGAAGCACTTTGTTAGTTCCTCTCAGTTGTTAATTCCCTTGTGAAACCAGGCTGTTTTGTTGCGCTACGTTATTGCGTTGGTGGTTTGTCTACACCTCAGTAGTGGTTACTGGTAATGTCTCACGTTGTCTACACCACAGTTGTGGTTACTGGTAATGTCTCACGTTGTCTACACCTCAGTAGTGGTTACTGGTAATGTCTCACGTTGTCTACACCACAGTAGTGGTTACTGGTAATGTCTCACGTTGTCTACACCACAGTTGTGGTTACTGGTAATGTCTCACGTTGTCTACACCACAGTTGTGGTTACTGGTAATGTCTCACGTTGTCTATACCTTCGCTGTTACTGACAATGTCTCCGTCATTGTCATTGGACCTCCAGTACACCAGTTGAGGACCTCCAGTACACCAGTTGAGGACCTCCAGTACACCAGTTGAGGACCTCCAGTACACCAGTTGAGGACCTCCAGTACACCAGTTGAGGACCTCCAGTACAACAGTTGAGGACCTCCAGTACACCAGTTGAGGACCTCCAGTACACCAGTTGAGGACCTCCAGTACAACAGTTGAGGACCTCCAGTACACCAGTTGAGGACCTCCAGTACAACAGTTGAGGACCTCCAGTACAACAGTTGAGGACCTCCAGTACACCAGTTGAGGACCTCCAGTACAACAGTTGAGGACCTCCAGTACACCAGTTGAGGACCTCCAGTACACCAGTTGAGGACCTCCAGTACACCAGTTGAGGACCTCCAGTACACTAATTGAGGATCTCCAGTACACCAGATGAGGACCTCCAGTACAACAGTTGAGGACCACTAGTACACCATTTGAGGACCTTCAGTGCAACAGTTGAGGACCTCCAGTACAACAGTTGAGGACCTTCAGTACACCAGCAGAGTAAACATCATTCATAGGTGAAGAGATAATCGAGGTACTGCCGAGTCAAACAAAAGCATTTCAAATTTTTCCTTTCTTCAGTGGAAGATGTTGAGCCTATATTGGGACAGAAAATATGTGATAACTAAATTGTGTAGGTTATGTTATATTTGTGTGAGGAAACTAATTTAATGTTTCCTGTGTGGGATAAAAGGTCCGTAATAACATAATTATGTACAAATTAACTGTTAGAATATTTTATATATTGTTCGGAGCAAAATTGTATAAATTAAGTTTAGTGTGTAAACAGTGTTCATACCTTCCACATAATGGATCCAATGGGAATAATAACTCTTTTGAGAAATAAACATAACTGGAGAATACATTATGGGAACTAAACAATATGAGAGTCGACAAAATGACCGTCACCTAAGTGAGTTTCCAGTCCCTTATTTCGGCAATCATCTCACCATTTAATGTTTATTGTTTTAAGGCAAGGCAACAACTGCCATTCCAACCCTTTTGCTTTAACTCCTGTGATATGAGCAGGACCCTCAAGTCCTCTCCCAAGCTAATTTCCTCCTATCATGGTGGTTGTCTTTGGTTACAGTACCCACCTGTTATTCTCTTCCTCTTCCCTTTCTCTCTCTCTCTCTTCTTCCTTACACCATTCGCCAAAGAACTCCTTTGTAATTGAACTTTTTTTCTGAAATTACAACCAATTCAGGATTAATATCTTCCACTTGTTCCATAAGTTGTAAATACATATTCATCATACTGATTATGTTGGTATAAATGGGATCATTGGTAACAGAGTGTGTTATTACATGTGTTGACATGTGTTGGTATTGGTCACGTGTATTATTCCTTGCGGTTACTTTGTGATGATTTCGGGATCAACGTCCCCGCGGCCCGGTCCTCGACCAGACCTTCATGCAGGAGGTCCATGATAGACCAGTGTGAGGTAGGTTTTGTGAGGTTGGTTAAGCTTCTCGCGTTCATTGTTTGAATCACTGATTCAGTCTCGATGTCTGACACGCTGGGCCACGAGGCTGACACCTTGTAATGCGTCCTTATATTTTAATGATGGGGGGAAGGGAAGGGAATTATAGGGAAAGCCTCAAGCCATAACGATTATATAGCACTGGGAAGGGATCAGGTTAAGGATTAGGTATAGGAATGGGGAAAGGAATGGTGCCCAACCACTTGGACGGTCGGGGATTGAACGCCGACTGTATGAAGTGAGACAGGACCTCAAATGTTGGGAGGAGCTGATTGTCCCATTTCTGATTATCTATAATTGGTTGTGGTTATTTTCTTCACTTCAGCGAGATGCTTGCTGTTCACCTTATTCCTTTGATCTCTCTTCTTCCTTCAATCCTTTCTCCATTACCTTCACTTATTTTTAGTTGCTGTTTCATATTTCTTATATTAAAGGTTCGACTCCTGCTCCCGTTTAAGCATTGTAATGTTCGTCTTGTTCACTCCCTCTTTGGCTTCCTATGTTCCCTGTTTTGCTATATATATATATATATATATATATATATATATATATATATATATATATATATATATATATATATATATATATATATATATATATATATATATATATATATATATATATATATATATATATATATATATATATATATATATATATACGCATAGCATTTCGGACAGGTCCCTAATCTTAATTTTCCTCGGAATACGACCCGCCAAATCTTTTAACAACCAGGTACACATTCACTGCTGGGTGAACAGAGGCGTACATTCAACGATTGACGCCTAGTCAATCCTCCACATGAATTAAGTTCACTCCAGGTAATCACTTACAATAATAATATATCCCAGTCTGTTCCCACCTCAGTCACACCTCACTTATGCGGGGTGTTGTACCCTGTTAATCATGGTCTTGTGTGTGTGTGCGTGTGTGTGTGAAACGGTGTACCAGTGTGTGTGTATGTATTCACCTAGTTGTATTCACCTAGTTGTGCTTGCGGGGGTTGAGCTCTGGCCCTTTCGTCCCGCCACTCAACCGTCAATCAACAGGTGTACAGGTTCCTCAGCCTACTGGGCTCTATCATATCTACACTTGAAACTGTGTATGGAGTCAGCCTCCACCACATCACTTCCTAATGCATTCCATTTGTCAACCACTCTGACACAAAAAATGATCCTTCTAATATCTCTGTGGCTCATTTGGGCACTCAGTTTCCACCAGTATTCCCTAGTGCGTGTGCCCCTTGTGTAAATAACCTGTCTTTATCTACCCTGTCAATTCCCTTGCGAATCTTGAATGTGTGTGTGTGTGTGTATGTGTGTGTAATCACCTATTTGTACTCACCTATTTGTGCGTGTGGGGGTTGAGCTCTGACTCTTTGGTCCCGCCTCTCAACAGTCAATCAACTGATGTACAGGTTCCTGAGCCTACTGGGCTCTATCATAATTACCAACCCGTTCTCCCACTTGCTTATAGCCAATATGTTGCTTATGAATAAGCGCCTCTGTGACATACTAATTTATTGTGAATATTTGAGTTTACCTTGAAAAGCTGAATAGAAAACCACACTATAAACTAACCTTCTTAGTATGTTAAAATATTGCAATTAGTACTGAACCTATACCTATATTGATATTACAGTTATATAAAAATAATAAAACAAAACTAAAGTATTTTTAATAAATTGTAAAGTAACTCAGGATATTGTCAAATTTTGTATAAAATCTCTATTCTTTAATAAAACTGAGAGAAAATGCTAGTTGCCTTGAAAAAAATATGGCTTGGAATATGTCACATATTTACTTATTTATAAGCAAAATAGTGTCTATTAGCAATAAGTCATATATGTGCTGTCTTGTGCGAGAGCAGGTTGCAACTACATTTGAATCTATGTATGGAGTCAGCCTCCACCACATCACTGCCTAATGCATTCCACCTGTTAACTACTCTAACGTTGAAAAAGTTCATTCTAACGTCCCTGTTGCTCATTTGGGTACTCAGTTTCCACTTGTGTCCCCTTGTTCGTGTACCACCAGTGTTAAACAGTTTATCCTTATCTACCCCGTCAATTCCCCTGAGAATTTTGTGGGTAGTAATCATGTCTCCCATTAGTTTTCTGTCTGCCAGTGTCGTGAGATGAGTTTCTTGCAGCCTTTCCTCGTAACTCATGCCTCAACTCATCCCAGAACTCTTAGTTCTGGGACTAGCTTAGTGGCATGCCTCTCAACTTTTTCTAGCTTCGTCTTGTTCTTAACAAGGTACGGGCTCCATGCTAGGGGCGCATACTCTAGAATTGCTCTTTCATATGTGATATACAAGGTTCGGAATGATTCCTTACACAGGTTCTTGAAGGCTGTTCTCATGTAAGCCAGCCTCTCGTATGCCGCAGATGTAATTCTTTTTATGTGGGCTTCAGGAGACAAGTTTGGTGTGATATCGACTCCTAGATATTTCTCTCTGTTTCATGAAGTACTTCATTTCCTATTCTGTATCCTATGTCTGGCCTCCAGTTTCCACCGCCTAGTTTCATTACTTTGCATTTACTCGGGTTGAACATTAGCAGCCATTTGTTGGACCATTGATTCAGTCTGTCTAAGTCATCTTGTATCCTCCTACTGTCGTCTTCTGTTTCAATAATTTCAATAATCTATCATCCTCATAATAATTTTGCATCATTAACAAACAGTGAGAGGAACGATTCTATACCCTCTGGGAGATCATTTACAAATATCAGAAACAGTATAGGTCCAAGGACTGAACCCTGCGAGAATCCACTGGTCACGTCCTGCCCGTATGAGGCCCCACCCCTCACAGTGACTCGCTGTCTTCTGCTACTTAGGTACTCCCTTATCCAATGGGGTACCTTTCCTTTCACTCCTGCCTGCATCTCCAGCTTTTTCACTAGCCTCTTGTGTGGTACTGTGTCAAAGTATTTCTGGCAATCCAAAAATATGCAGGAGCCCACCTCTCTTTCTTGCCTGATTTTTGTTGCCTGGTCGTAGAATTCAATTAATCCAATGAGGCAGGACTTGCCATCCCTGAACCCATGTTGATGCTGTGTTACAAAGGCCTTTCGCTCCAGATGTTCCATTAGCTTTTTTCGCACAATCTTCTACATCAGCTTGCATGGTATGCAAGTTAGGGACACTGGCCTGTAGTTCAGTGTCTCCTATCTATCCCCCTTCTTGTATATCGGGACTTCATTAGCCGCTTTCCAAATTCTTCGCCGTTTCCATGTTGCCAGTGATTCGTTATTCTCTATGGAGAGTGGCAGGCACAGTGCTTCTGCTCCTCCCTTAAGTATCCAAGGGAAGATTCCATTTGGGCCTATAGCCTTTGTCACATTCAACTCTAGTAAAAGCTTCCTTACTCCCCGCTGGTAACTTCAAACTCTTCTAGTGGATCATGGTTAATTACTCACTCTCTTATCTCTGGAGCTTCTCCATGCTCTAAAGTGCATACCTCCTGGAATTTCTTATTCAGTTCCTCGCACACTTCCTTGACGTTTGTTGTGAATCATTCTGCCCCTATCCTTAATTTCATTTCATGCTCCTCTACTGTTGTTTTTCTCCTGATGTGGCTGTGCAGCACAGGCTGTGCACAACCGGCTGTGCAGGTTGTGTCTTTGCCTTGCTTCCGAATTTCAGTTTCGTTTTGCCCTTCTCCCTCTCTTCTCAACCTGACATATTCATTCCTGGCGCTCTGGTATCTCTCTCTGCTCTCAAGTGTCCTGTTATTTTTATAGTTTCTCCAAGCCGGGAGGGAGCCGGTCGGCCGAGCGGACAGCACGCTGGACTTGTGATCCTGTGGTCCTGGGTTCGATCCCAGGCTCCGGCGAGAAACAATAGGCAGAGTTTCTTTCACCCTATGCCCCTGTTACCTAGCAGTAAAATAGGTACCTGGGTGTTAGTCAGCTGTCACGGGCTGCTTCCTGGGGGTGGAATCCTGGTCGAGGACCGGGCCGCGGGGACACTAAAAAGCCCCGAAATCATCTCAAGATAACCTCAAGAAGCTAATTTACTCTACTGCGAAAAGAGTCTTTGTGTGTGTGTGTGTGTGTGTGTGTGTGTGTGTGTGTGTGTGTGTGTGTGTGTGTGTGTGTGTGTGTGTGTGTGTGTGTGTGTGTGTGTGTGTGTGTGTGTGTGTGTGTGTGTGTGTGTGTGTGTGTGTGTGTGTGTTTGTGTGTGTGTGTGTTTACTTACCTAATTGTACTTGCGGGGGTTAAGCTTTGTCTCTTTGGTCCCGCCTCTCAACTGTCAATCAACTGGTGTACAGATTCCTGAGCCTACTGGGCTCTATCATATCTACATTTTAAACTGTGTATGGAGTCAGCCTCCACCATATCACTTCCTAGTGCATTCCATTTATTAACTACTCTAACACTGAAAAAAGTCTTACTAACGTCTCTGTGGCTCATCTGGGTACTAAGTTTCCACCTGTGTCCCCTTGTTAGTGTCCCACCCGTGCTGAAGAGTTTGTCTTTGTCCACCCTTTCCATTCCCCTGAGAATTTTGTAGGTGGTTATCATGTCTCCCCTTACTCTTCTGTTTTCCAGGGACGTTAGGTTCAGCTCCTTTAGCCTTTCCTCGTAGCTCATTCCTCTCAGTTCCAGGACGAGCCTGGTGGCATACCGCTGAATCTTTTCTAACTTTGTCTTGTGTTTAACTAGATATGGACTCCAGACTGGCGTTGCATATTCCAAGATTGGTCTGACATAAGTGATATACAGGGGCCTGAACGATTCCTTACACAAGTTTCTAAAGGCAGTTCTTATGTTGGCCAGTCTAGCATATGCCGCTGATGATCACCTTTTGATGTGGGCCTCTGGGGACAGATTCGGTGTGATATCAATCCCCAGATCTTTCTTTCTATTTGACTCCTGCAATGTTTCACCTCCCAGATGGTACCTTGTGTTCAGCCTCTTGCTCCCTTCGTCTAATTTCATTACTTTACACTTTCCTGAGTTGAACTTTAGCAGTCATTTTCTAGACCATTCCTCCAGTTTGTTCAGGTCATCCTGTAGTCTCTGTCTATCTTCATCCGTCTTGTTCACTCAAAATTTTTATCATCAGCAAACATTGACAGGAATGAGTCTATACCCTCCTGACGATCGTTTACATATATTAGAAACAGGGTGGGTCCATTTACTGAGCCCTGTGGGACTCCGCTGGTGACATCTCGCCACTCTGTTGTCTTCCCCCTCACCGTTACTCGTTGTTTCCTGTTGTTTAAGTACTCCCTTATCCACTGCAGCACCTTCCCTTCTACTCCTGCCTGTTGCTCCCACTTTTTTAACATCCTTTTATGGGGTACTGTGTCAAGGCTTTCTGGCAGTCCAGGAAAATGCAGTCGGCCCACCCTTCCCTTTCCTGTCTATTTTTTGTTGCCTGGTCATAGAATTTTAGTAAACCTGTGAGGCACGATTTACCATCTCTGAACCCATGTTGGTGGTGCGTTACAAAGTTATTTCCCTCCAGATGCTCTACACACACACACACACACAAGATGTGTGTGTGTGTGTGTCTGTGTGTGTGTTTTATTTTAGCCTTTCTGCCTTTTTGAAGGGTCAGTATCCCACAAAAGTCAATCCGAAACTAAACATGCTTTGAATTCAACTCTTCAATAATAAACAACTCCTTTTTTGGAATATATTACACCGACACACACACGAATACCGACGTACTGAAATTACTTTGTAATAACAAACAAGAGTTCTGTCACAATCAAATAAAATACTTCACCGAGAAGTAAAAAAAAATGGCAAAATTTAGAATTTTAGTCAATTTGAATTAAATTTAACTTAGTTTTAATTGAATTAAAATACCTCATTTTAGAACTATCACCGTCCTCAAGGGGCTCTGCCTCTGTAGATGATAAATAATTCTTCCGTGTTTTGCGAGTCGTATATCTTCATCTTTATACTCCATGCTGACCAATGAGCGCCGGCAATATCTGCCAGGTACATGTATGCAACTTGTACAACAGATTGTAAACACGTTTTTCCGCGTTGCGTCAGCTGTCGGCCCAAAAATATCCCAAGTGGTGGCAACAGGTCAACTTGACTCGCAAAGAACCATACAAACCACATTAACAGGACGGAGGGGAGTTGTAGAGATGGATATACGCTACGCGTTGAAGTCAGGAGAAATGCACTGATACATAGTTGAAATAACATGACATATCTGTGGAAAAATCTTTGGATCGTAGTCGTAGAGGAGGAGAGTAGAGGTCTACAGGAGAGTAGAAATGTTCAGAAGGAGAGTAGCGGGGCGTTCTGGAGAGTAGAGGGGAATAGGAGAGCAGAGGTGTATAGTAAGAGAGAGGGAAATAGGAAGAGAGTAGAGGCGTAGAGGAGGAGACTAGAGGTGTTAATGAAGAAAACAGAGGCTTTCATTAAGGAAAATCGGATATTCACGAGGAAAAATGCTTAAAGGAGGCAGCAAGAAGTGGACAGTAGACTGAGGCATACTAGAGAGGGGACAACATCGCAGAGTTGAATTATTAATTCAAAGAATTTAGCCACTTAAGACGTCTAGATAACTGGTTGCTAGTGTGACCTTTTCCCCGTCTTAAAGATGGCCGCAACATTTGCAAGTCTCTATGATTCCGGTATTGTGCTCGACTCTAATTGTTTATTAAATATGAAAGTAAAGGAAGCGCAATATAATTCCATTTAAGCTGCTTGGCGTGTGAGTGGGAAGGCAGGCGCTGTTCTCTCAAGAGTACAGTGAAATGAATTACTGATGTTAAGTATTAAGTAAGACTTAATATTTAATCACTTCCTAATAATTCTTCTTAACCATTCGTTTACACTTCTTGGTGCAGAAACGTCAAGAAGTGTACTAAATTTTATCTTTGATCGTCTAGGTAATGGAGTATGTAATTGATGTCTTTGGAGGCTGCAACGGTAACTTTTGTATGATTGTGAAGACACTGGACCTTAGAACATAAGAATTATTGAAACTGAGTTATGCTTATTGGATCCACCGAGGTAATTTCCTCATATATCTACCCAAACTCTAATTTACAACTGAAACAATCGATCGATCTTACGTCTATTATGTTACCTTGTAAATTGTTTCATAGCTCAACAACCTTGTTTCCAAACCAGTAATTATCCAGGTCTTTCCTTAATATAAACTTTTCCAATATAAATAAATTGTTTTAAGTTCTATTTTGGACAGTGCGTGAGGAAGCGACTGTGGCAACGAAGAGTCCATTTCTTCGAAAAGTGAACCAAATATTTTGTTCACTTTTATATTTGAGAATATTTTAAAATGCTGAAGACTAATTGACCAATACGTGGCAACTCCTATTTATAACAAATCAAACTCATTCATACATTGTCTAACCTGCGCTTGAAAACATTCAATAGACATTCGTCTGGGATATAGTTTAGTTTTTCGTTCCGTAATTCAACATTTTTGTTTGCAAAATCAATATTTACTCAGTGTATTTAGAGATCTAAATTTTGTCATTTCAATCCCGTGTCAGAAATAAAATAATAAATAATCTGTACCGAGATCTCACACTTATATGTTTGGTCCGTGAACAGTTCTCATTTCGAGGCACGGAATATTAACATGTGTGAATGTTAAAGTCCTCTGTGATGATAACAATTTTGGGAGTCCTGATGTGTTGGAGACATATTTTATGACATTAATTGGGTGGCAATGGTGGCAATTTGGTGAAGTGGGTAGAATATATTAATTATAGAGCCAATTAATGCACAGCTATATTCTACCCACCTCAAGACTCCAAACCAATATAGATGCATCAAGAGAAAGTATAGGCCAATAGGCCCTTTGCAGTTACTTCCATTCTTATGCTTTTATAACCAATTAATACCCACAGTTTCGTGTTCTGCCTTGTATTTGTCACAAATTTGTTCACCTCACCCAAAACTGTTGAACCATATCACCTCGCTCATATGCGAGTATAACCCAGGCTGTCCTACTTTCTAAGATGTTCGCCATCTTTCAACAATATTAAATTAGAAGAGTATGACAGCTTGCTGAAATCAACACTAGAAAAAGCCCTCAATCTTTCCCTCAGCGATTCACAGTGGAAACAGGCCTCCCCTCCGGTCAGATTAGGGGGGCCTTGGCGTGCGCACAGCAACACAAATTGCTGTACCAGCGTTCCTGTCCTCTTCAGTGGCGTCTGACAACTTGGTGAAGGAAATCCTACCTGAACACCTAGTTCAACAAGCAGGGGTACATGATCCCAGCTTCACAGACTGCACAACCAAATGGGTCTCTCTCGCAGGACCAGCACCCCAACCACCGCCTTCTGAAGTCCATAAGCAATCCAGCTGGATCGCCCCAATTGCCGACCAAGAAGCTGCGACTTTGCTAGATGCTGCGACAACACCACATGACACTGCCCGACTTAGAGCTGTAGCAGCTCCCCATGCAGGCAACTTCCTATTAGCAACCACAATGTTAGCAACCGGCACCCGTCTCACACCACAGGCCCTCCGAATTGTCGTGGCTCTCCGCCTCGCTGCCCCAATCCACACCGATTACAGGTGTATTTGCGGCGAGGCAGAGGTCGACAGGTACGGACGGCATGGCCTTCTCTGCCAAAGGACAGGAGGATGGCATGCAAGACACGGCGGGGTCAATGACATTATTAAGAGAAGCCTTACCACAGCCGGTTGTCCAGCAGAGAGAGAGCCCCGTTATCTAATGTCCTGCAACTCTGATGAGCCAGTTGGTCGCCCAGACGGAATCACGGTGAACCCCTGGAAGAATGGTAGACAGTTGGTGTGGGACTATACTTGCGTTTCAACCTTAGCCAACACCTATGTTGACTTCAGTGCTACACAAGCAGGAGGAGCAGCCAATCACCAGGAAGCAGCCAAGTCACGTAAATACAGAGACCTTAAGCACCACTACAATTTTGTCCCCATTGCCTCAGAGACACTTGGTGCCTGGGGTAAGAGTGCTGCTAGCTTTTTGAAGGAGTTGGGGTCTAAGCTAATCTAAACAGCTAGAGACCCTAGAGCTGCCAGTTTTCTCTTTCAGCGCCTTAGTGTGGCAATCCAGAGAGGAATTGCTCACTGCATCCATGGTTCCTGCCCGCCATCTGAGGAGCTGGAGGAGCTATACAACTTGTGACAAGCAGCCTTGTACCCTGCATGTAATCAATATTGTAACTTTTTTGTGTAATGACATTTTCAAATAAAGTTAGATAAATATACACAAATACCAAAAGAATAAAGGCGGTAGGAGAAGAAAATATCAAAGTGTTCAGTGAGGATCCACAAGGTCTTCTCTGAGTACTCTTTATTTTCTTCTGTGAGGCTATGGGTCCCTACACTTGCACCAGAGGTGGTACCCCTTCTATTATATGTATATATAATATTATAATTATATGTATAATTATATTATAATTATAATATAATTATAATAATTATATATAATAATATTAATAATTATTATATTTTACAATAATTAATATATAATTAATATATAATTAATATAATATATTAATTTATATATAATTAATAATATTATAATTATAATAAAATTATATTATATATATATGGGTTGAAAGCCATCGATGAGGTCCTTGATAAGAAAATCGCCGACCTTAAGAGGATGGATGGGAGGATTGAGGATATTGATGCTCATGATGCACTCTACCTCATCACCAGATGTCTGTCCCTCCCCAGGTTAACCTACTTTCTGAGGTGTTCACCATCTTACAGTAGCCAAAAACTAAGTGAGTATGACCAGTTACTGAAATCAATGCTAGAAAAAGCCCTTAACCTCTCTCTCGATGACCTACAGTGGAAACAACCCTCTCTTCCCGTAAGACTTGGAGGCCTCGGAGTTCGAACAGCAACGCAAATCGCTGTTCCAGCCTTCCTGTCCTCCTTATCAGCATCCGACGACCTTGTGAAGGAAATTCTACCTGCCCACTTACATCAGCTGGCAGGTGTACATGATCCCAATTTTACACGCTGTGCCACAGAGTGGGCCTCTCGTGCAGGCCAATCACCTCAACCACCATCCCCAAAAGCCCACAAGCAATCCAGCTGGGATGGCCCCATTGTAGACCAAGTTGCTGCAGAGTGCCTGGGTGCTGCAACAACACAACACGACATTGCTCGCCTCACAGCAGTAGCAGCACCACATGCAGGGAATTTCCTGTTAGCAACCCCAATGTCGGCAACTGGCACGCGTCTCACACCACACGCCCTCCGAATTGCTGTGGCCCTCCGCCTTGCTGCCCCAATCCACACCAGATATAGGTGCATTTGCGGCGAGGTGGTGGCTGACAGGTACGGCCACCATGGCCTACTCTGCCAAAGCACAGGGGGATGGCACTCGAGGCACATTGAAGTTAACGACATCATCAAGAGGAGCCTCACCACAGCTGGATGCCCAGCTGAAAGAGAGACCCGTTACCTAACGCCCCGTAACTCTGATGCTCTTATTGGTCGCCCGGATGGTATCACAGTGAACCCCTGGAAGAATGGCAAGCTGTTGGTATGGGACTACACGTGCGTATCAACACTGGCTAACACCTACATTAACCTCAGTGTTGCACAACCAGGTGGCGCTGCCACCCACAGGGAAGCAGCCAAATCCCGTAAGTATAGAGAACTGGATCACCACTACAATTTTGTCCCTATTGCTTCTCAGACACACGGCGCCTGGGGTAAAAGTGCTACCTGTTTTTTGAAGGAACTGGGTTCTAGGCTCATTGAAACAACAAGGGACCCAAGAGCTGCAAGCTTTCTTTTCCAGCGCCTCAGTGTGGCGATACAGAGGGAAAATGCGCACTGCATCCAGGGTTCCTGCCCGCCATCTGAGGAGCTGGAGGAACTCGACAACCTATGATAACCATCTTTGTAACCCATATGTAACTCCTTTTTTGTTACAAAGTTCAAATAAAGTAAACATATATGTGTACATACAAAAGAATGGGGGTGGTAGGAGAAGATAATATTAGGGTTCAGTGAGAAACCACAAGGTCTCCTCTGAATACTTTTTATTTTCTTCTCCGAGGCTATGGGTCGCCACATTGGCACCAGAGGTGGTACCCTCACAAACATATATATATATATATATATATATATATATATATATATATATATATATATATATATATATATATATATATATATATATATATATGTCGTACCTAGTAGCCAGAACGCACTTCTCATCCTACTATGCATGGCCCGATTTGCCTAATAAGCCAAGTTTTCTTGAATTAATATATTTTATCTAATTTTTTTCTTATGAAATGATAAAGCTACCCATTTTATTATGTATGAGGTAATTTTTTTTTTATTGGAGTTAAAATTAACGTAGATATATGACCGAACCTAACCAACCCTACCTAACCTAACCTAATCTATCTTTATAGGTTAGGTTAGGTTAGGTAGCCGAAAAAGTTAGGTTAGGTTAGGTTAGGTAGGTTAGGTAGTCGAAAAAACATTAATTCATGAAAACTTGGCTTAGTAGGCAAATCGGGCCTTGCATAGTAGGCCGAGAAGGGCGTTCTGGCTACTAGGTAAGACATATATATATATATATATATATATATATATATATATATATATATATATATATATATATATATATATATATATATATATATATATATATATATATATATATATATATATATAACCGAAAACTCACATCCCAGAAGTGACTCGAACCCATATTGCCAGGAGCACTATGCATCTGGCGTAGAGGACATCCAGGACTGATAAAGTCAGATTAATAATTCTAACACGAATTTTCTCAAATTTCTTATGTTTCTTTTCACTGTCGATGGTAATTAAAAAATCAATTCTCCAAAATTTATTTTTTTTAAATCTGAAGCGACGCTTGAACGCGTTTCGTAATAACTTATAACATTTTCAAAGACTTTAGTTTACACTTACAACTGTAGCCTGTAAACATTAAACAGAGTCAGGTAATCCGTCATACGGGGCAAGACCTCGCGGTTCTCTCCCCCACTGGGCGGCCCCAGGCTACACTGTGATTTTTATTGGATTTGAATGCGGGGCTGAAAGGCTATTTCACTCATCACAACTTTCCAGGAAGACAGGATCGCGAATCCCTTCTGAATCGGTAAGAAGCTTGGTTAGGATTTCATTTAAAAAATCATTTGATGCAGAGGATAAGGGGAAAATTAGATGAGGACATTGCTGAACCTAAACTTACAAAAATTATTTAACATCTTATTCAAAGTGTAAACAATTTTATCCCGCAACTTTAAATCTCATTAATGTAATAAATTATAGCATCACATGCCCGGATAGCAATTTAAAAATTTTTACTTCGAAATACATAAATTAATTCCATTACCATTTCAATTCATTTGTAATCAGTCCATCAAATGCAGTTCGCGAGTACAGTTATCAATGACAGTCTTATGTTTATGCATAGAACGGAGTGTTTTCGTTTTTCACTTTTAATTCAACCACTAAATGCTTAGACTACAAAAATTATTTAGGTGAAATCTTGGATATATATATATATATATATATATATATATATATATATATATATATATATATATATATTATATATATATATATATATATATATATATATATATATATATATATATATATATATATATATATATATATATATATATATATTAGTATATTTTGGTAGCAGTCTTTCCTGTAGACATATTTTATTAAATATGACCGAAAAAGTAAGATTAATAATTCTAACACGAATTTTCTCAATCTTTCGTACATTATGCTTCACTGTTGGAGGTAAATCAAAAATCACTTCTCCAAAATTCATTTTTATTTCTAGTCTGACGCGACACGGGCGCGTTTCGTAAAACTTATTACATTTTCAAAGACTTCACAAATACACAACTGATTAGAACTTGCGTTTCCCTGATTTTATATCTACATTTGAGTGAGGTGGGAAGGGTGATGTGGCATTACATTTGAGTAAGGTGGGAAGGATGATGTGGCATTAGAGGATATTAATAGGGTATTAAAAGTATCAACACAAGACAGAACACGAAACAATGGATATTGAATAGAAGTGTTTGTAGAAAGCCTATTGGTCCATATTTCTTGATGCTTCTATATGCTTCTATAGAAGCATCAAGAAATATGGACCAATAGGCTTTCTACAAACACTTCTATTCAATATCCATTGTTTCGTGTTCTGTCTTGTGTTGATACTTTTAATACCCTATTAATATCCTCTAATGCCACATCATCCTTCCCACCTTACTCAAATGTAATGCCACATCACCCTTCCCACCTCACTCAAATGTAGATATAAAATCAGGGAAACGCAAGTTCTAATCAGTTGTGTATTTGTGAAGTCTTTGAAAATGTAATAAGTTTTACGAAACGCGCCCGTGTCGCGTCAGACTAGAAATAAAAATGAATTTTGGAGAAGTGATTTTTGATTTACCTCCAACAGTGAAGCATAATGTACGAAAGATTGAGAAAATTCGTGTTAGAATTATTAATCTTACTTTTTCGGTCATATTTAATAAAATATATATATATATATATATATATATATATATATATATATATATATATATATATATATATATATATATATATATATATATGTCGTACCTAGTAGCCAGAACGCACTTTTATGCCTACTATGCAAGGCCCGATTTGCCTAATAAGCCAAGTTTTCCTGAATTAATTGTTTTTCTACAACCTAACCTACCTAACCTAACCTAACCTAACTTTTTCGGCTACCTCACCTAACCTAACCTCTAAAGATAGGTTAGGTTAGGTTAGGTAGGGTTGGTTAGGTTTGGTCATATATCTACGTTAATTTTAACTCCAATAAAAAAAATTTACCTCATACATAATGAAATGGGTAGCTTTATCATTTCATAAGAAAAAAAATAGAGAAAATATATTAATTCAGGAAAACTTGGCTTATTAGGCAAATCGGGCCTTGCATAGCAGGCATAAATGTGCGTTCTGGCTACTAGGTACGACATATATATATATATATATATATATATATATATATATATATATATATATATATATATATATATATATATATATATATATATATATATATATATATATATATATATATATATATATATATATATAACCTTCAACCTGTTCATGGCGCAACATTCTCCTGTTTTGAATCATATGCCTAGCTGTCCCTGCAAGGAGAGACAAATCACTAGCTTCCTTAGTCATTATGGCATTAAATAGTTTCCCTAGAGAGGGCAACCAGGCACCCCTCCTCAACCGTGGCAAAAACACCCACCGCAGGAAATGTATCAGAAGAACATAGAAGTCAACACAATAGGGGCAATCAGAGTCATCACCAGTGAAGACACAGTTGCCACCAGGGATGCCGATACAGCACAAGCCCTTAGGAAAAAACACCCACCCAGAGCTCCTCGTGACGACAGTGTTCCCCTAGTCGGTGTCACCAGAGCAGAACCCCCGTGTGTGCTCGAATCCATGGTGCATAAAGCAGCTTTATCCTTCCTACCAGGATCAGCAGGTGGGTTCACAGGACTAAGACCCAACCACATCCAACAAATGCTCAACCTTGCACTGGGAGACATTGCACAGGGCCTCCTGGTGGAACTAACTAGATTCGCCAACACATGTCTAGCTGGCAACATACAAGAGACCATACGGCCTCTCTTTTTTGGTGCTACCCTCTGTGCCCTGAGGAAAAAAGATGGAGGAATCAGACTGATATCTGTGGGTAATTCACTCCGGCGTCTCGTCGCTAAGGCTGCTGCTAGAGCAGTTAGTCAGGCAGCAGCCGACATGCTGAAGCCAAAACAGCTTGGGTTTGGCATTCCCCAAGGGTGTGAGGCAGCGGCTCATGCAGCTAGAGCCTACATTGCCAACATTACGGATGAAAAAGCCCTGATAAAGCTGGACTTCAAAAATGCTTTCAATCTGGTTAGAAGGGATGCAGTACTCAGTGCAGTTCATCGCCTTTTTCCTTCCCTCTACCCGTTTGTAAACTCATGCTACAGCAAGAATCTAACTCTGCTTTTCGGGGAACATGAAATTGAATCACAAGAAGGTGTCCAACAGGGTGGCCCCCTTGCTCCCTTTCTTTTCTGCCTAGTTATCAAGGAAGTCACCGTTAACCTATCCAATGCGCTCAACATTTGTTTTTTGGACGATGGTACTCTAGCCGGCTCCCCAGCCTCACTCTTGGACGACATAAGAATAATCCAGGAGCAAGGAGCAAGTCAAGGCCTACCCCTGAACTCTTCAAAGTGCGAAATAACCTCAACCAACCAGCACATAATGGAACAAATAAAGTTTTTTTGCTTGATATTCATACAACCAACCCTGAGGACAGCACACTCCTAGGTGTTCCTCCTGGAGGGAATGCCATCGACGGGGTCCTTGGTGAGAAGATCACTGACCTGAAGAGGATGAACGAGAGGATTGAAGACATCGATGCTCATGATGCACTTTACCTCATCACCAGATGATTGTCCTTATACTCGCATATGGGCGAGGCTGATGCAACAGCATATCAGGAGATTACACGATTGCCCATCTTGGAACTGACCCCCAGTGCAGGGGACTTTCTTTTAGCAGTACCTATTTTTTGTAGCCGGCACACGTCTAGATCGAGGGGCCCTCCATATTGCAGTGGTTCTCTGCATTAGTGCCCAATTCCCACTGAGTACAAGTTTACTTACTGAAGGGCAGGTGATCAATATAGCTTGAAGGGTATTCACAACAGAAGAGCCATGGGGCGGCATACATGATTCAATGAAGATAATATGATCTTGGAAGGTATTATTATCAAGGGCCATTGTCTAGCAGAGAGAGATCCTCTACTTCTTCCTGGCCAAAACCCCAATAGACCCATGCTTCGCCTGGAGGGTTCACTATATACCCGTGGAAGAATGGTAGACGGCTGATGTATATCCACATAACTATGAATATCTAACCTGCGTCAATATAATTACACCCAGATTAACGTAAGGACAGTTTTGAATAATTCAGTTCCATTGGAAAAAGATTAAAGTTTGAAGCCCCCATTTCTAACCCAATATGTTCTAATACTGTATATCACTCCACATGTTTTGACTCTCACTGCAGATATATAGGAAATACATTTTATAACTATTATATTAAAATATGTGAAGACGAGGTGTGTCGTCCGGAAGTCCCGTCCCCTTGATAAACCTCTCCTTCCCTAATTTGGACTCTCCCATTAGATTTAATTTATAAATTAGAGTCAAAATATTATGTAACTGAAACAAGAGCTTCCAATATACTTGATCTAAGGAATCTAGAGTGTTAATATATTAATTTAAATACCTCAGCTGAATTTCCTGCAACTTCCTTTTTCCATGTATACGTTAAAATATACATAAATTTCCTTGTGTGCCCCTTTCAGTTTGATATTCATATAATCTGTTTTGTTGTAATTGGTCTTGGTATTGTTTTCATTTTCTTTAGTGACTTTACTTTCTTTAGTGAAAATGTTTCTTACGTGGTAGTAATTATTTATTTATTATCTTCAGGTACTTGGAAATGTTATAATGACCTCTTTCGAAGTTCTGATTTTTTTCTTACTTTTTTATCCATATACATTTTCTGTATTATATTTATTCTGTAACCATTCTTTAAGTACTCCAAAATATTTTAGGTATGTATTTTAACAGTTGCATGAAGATGATGTAACTGGTATATCGAAACATTAAACATAAATAATTTAAACTTTTCAAGGTAATGTTCCTCACACTACTACAACAATTTTCACACACACACAAACATACATATATATATATATATATATATATATATATATATATATATATATATATATATATATATATATATATATATATATATATATATGTATATATATATATATATATATATATATATATATATATATATATATATGCTAACAAGCCTGAATGGTCCCCAAGCAAATATGCAACCGAAAACACACACCCCCAGAGGTGACTCGAACCCGTACTGCCAGGAGTACTATGCAACAGGTGTACAATACACCTTAACCACTCGACCATCACGACCGGACAATCCTACCATCAATCCTGGGAATAGTATTTCATCATATCACCTCACTGTTTAGGGCACACGTGAGGAACACAAATGCGAACGAGCCTGAATGGTCCCCAATTCAATGACAATCGGAGAGGCCGCTTCAAAGACCTACATTTTAGTTCTGTTGGTATAAATAGTTAAACACTAACAGGTGGGTGAGTTCTGACAGGTGGGTGAGTACTGACAGGTGGGTGAGTACTGACAGGTGACGTGAGTACTGACAGGTGGGTGAGTACTGACAGGTGGGTGAGTACTGACAGGTGACGTGAGTACTGACAGGTGGGTGAGTACTGACAGGTGAGGTGAGTACTGACAGGTGAGGTGAGTACTGACAGGTGGGTGAGTACTGTCAGGTGAGGTGAGTACTGACAGGTGGGTGAGTACTGACAGGTGAGGTGAGTACTGACAGGTGAGGTGAGTACTGACAGGTGAGGTGAGTACTGACTGGTGGGTGAGTACTGACAGGTGAGGTGAGTACTGACAGGTGGGTGAGTACTGACAGGTGAGGTGAGTACTGACAGGTGGGTAAGTACTGACAGGTGAGGTGAGTACTGACAGGTGGGTGAGTACAGACAGGTGTATGAGTAATAACAGGTGGGTGAGCACTAACAGGTGGGTGAGTACTAACAGGTGTGTGAGTACTAACAGGTGTGTGAGAACTAACAGGTGGGTGAGTACTAACAGGTGTGTGAGTACTAACAGCTGGGTGAGTACTAACAGGTGGGTGAGTACTAACAGGTGTGTGAGTACTAACAGATGGGTGAGTACTAACAGGTGTATGAGTACTAACTGGTGGGTGAGTACTAACAGGTGGGTGAGTACTAATGTGTAAGTACTAACACGTGGGTGAGTACTAACAGGTGGGTGAGTACTAACATGTGAGTGAGTACTAATAGGTGTGTGAGTACTAACATGTGAGTGAGTACTAATAGGTGTGTGAGTACTAACAGATGGGTGAGTACTAACAGGTGTGTGAGTACTAACAGATGGGTGAGTACTAACATGCGGGTGAGTACTAACAGATGGGTGAGTACTAACATGCGGGTGAGTACTAACAGGTGTGTGAGTACTAACAGGTGGGTGAGTACTAACAGGTGGGTGAGAACTAACAGGTGTGTGAGTACTACCAGATGAGTGAGTACTAACAGGTGTGTGAGTACTAACACGTGTGTGAGTACTAACAGATGGGTGAGTACTAACACGTGTGTGAGTAATAACAGATGGGTGAGTACTAACATGCGGGTGAGTACTAACAGGTGTGTGAGTACTAACAGTTGGGTGAGAACTAACAGGTGTGTGAGTACTACCAGGTGAGTGAGTACTAACAGGTGTGTGAGTACTAACAGGTGTGTGAGTACTAACAGGTGGGTGAGTACTAACAGATGGGTGAGTACTAACACGTGGGTGAGTACTAACAGGTAGGTGAGTACTAACAGGGGGGTGAGTACTAACAGGTGTGTGAGTACTAACAGATGGGTGAGTACTAACAGGTGGGTGAGAACTAACAGTTGTGTGAATACTACCAGATGAGTGAGTACTAACAGGTGTGTGAGTACTAACAGGTGTGTGAGTACTAACAGATGGGTGAGTACTAACACGTGTGTGAGTAATAACAGATGGGTGAGTACTAACATGCGGGTGAGTACTAACAGGTGTGTGAGTACTAACAGTTGGGTGAGAACTAACAGGTGTGTGAGTACTACCAGATGAGTGAGTACTAACAGGTGTGTGAGTACTAACAGGTGTGTGAGTACTAACAGGTGGGTGAGTACTAACAGATGGGTGATTATTAACACGTGGGTGTGTACTAAGAGGTAGGTGAGTACTAACAGGGGGTGAGTACTAACAGGTGTGTGAGTACTAACAGATGGGTGAGTACTAACTGGTGTGTAAGTACTAACAGGTGGGTGAGTACTAACAGATGGGTGAGTACTAACACGTGGGTGAGTACTAACAGGTAAGTGAGTACTAACTGGGGGGGTGAGTACTAACAGGTGTGTGAGTACTAACAGATGGGTGAGAACTAACAGGTGTGTAAGTACTAACAGGTGGGTGAGTACTAACAGATGGGTGATTATTTGCACGTGGGTGAGTACTAACAGGTGGGTGAGTACTAACAGGTGGGTGAGTACTAACAGATGGGTGAGTACTAACACGTGGGTGAGTACTAACACGTGGGTGAGTACTAACACGTGGGTGAGTACTAACAGGTGAGTGAGTACTAACAGGTGGGTGAGTACTAACAGGTGTATGAGTACTAACAGGTGGGTGAGTACTAACACGTGGATGAGTACTAACAGGTGGGTGAGTACACACACTCAGACCCATATAGAAACACAATGCCATGCACACAATACAATGTTCCGGAAATTTCTTGACATTTTCTTAATCTGGGAGATATAGAGTAAAAAAATTAATAGACATTATTTATAGAGATAACAATCAATACAAATGAGTAAATAATTAGTTTTATTAAATCAATTGTAATATGCTGCTTTGTGAGCAGAACTGATACTGCAAGAATTGATCATCATACTTACATATGATTGGATAATTTGCTGCTAAACACATGTTCGAGAGGTAGCTTTATATAAGAGTTGTATGTCATACTCCACCCTCGTCAGCCTCAACCATCATCCACTTAAAGCTTAATATAATACTTGTATTTCATGCTCCACCCACCCCAGCCTCTACCTTTATCCACTTAGAGAGGTTCCTTTCCTGTCCTTCATTCTCCCAAGCATCTGAGACCAGTGTTGTATGATTATAAGAAAAGTGAAAAATAAATATTAAAAATGAGTGCATATA